>NW_004567133.1:11642560-11694296 GCF_000260355.1 Condylura cristata | reverse complement strand
TACTGCTGGTTTGCAACCGGGGCCCACTTTGCCTTCCCAGGGGACATTTGGCCACTCTGGAGGCATTTTTGGTTGTCACAAGTTGAGGGCAGGGAATGGCTGCAGGCAGCTGATGAGTCAGCCTCAGGGGTGCCCCTCCCTCAGCACCCCCCAGAGCCGAGGACAGCAGCTTCTGCCTCCAAGGAGGACTCATTAGCCCCCAATGTCAGTAGCCAAGCGTGAGGAGCCCTGGCGTGACCCCCTGTGTCCTGCGGACAGCCTCTGTTACAGACAGCCCCAACCAGGTAATTGCACCCGTGTGGCAAGATGAGATTCGTGCCTTCCTTGGTGTTCTTATTCATGCTGGGAGGCCCTCTTTCTGGTCCAGGCCACGACACCCTCCCCCAGAGTCTCTAGGTTGGCCTTGCAGTGACTGACCACGTCCTCAGTCATGACTCAGGATACATACGAACTTGTGCATCAAGTAAGTAGAAGGGAAAGCTCCTCTCAGGGATGGTTTCCTAAGAGGTTTGTGGCTTTACGGCGCAGGCTGTGCAGCGTTAACAAAAATGACCGACCCAGCTTCTTGGCGGGGGTGGGGAGAGGGACTGGCCGAGGTTTCTGGGTACATGGAGCAGCGTTGTAAAGATCGGGGTGTTTAGGCGGGTCCCCCTGGTAGGGGCCGATCCCAGCCTCTCCGGGCAGAGTCCTTTCTCCTGCGGCTCTTGCTTACTCTGGGATTAAAACAATTGCTGTCTTCCTGCTCGGAGCTTCGATTAACCTTTTCCTCTGTAGAGAGTGGTTTTGAAGTGATCGGGGAGCTTCTGAATGGTTCATACCTGAGTCTCCAGCCCATTAATTCTTATGGTGCCCAGCATCTGTTGAGAGGCATCGGATGGCTTCTCCACCCATCTGCTTTCCTCCCATCAGCCTCCTGGGGGGAACAGAACCTCTGTGGAGCAGACAAGGCTGGTTTGGGGACAGGCCAAGTGCTTCCACCCTGGTCTTTTCTGCTCTCTCTGACTTGCTGGGTCTTTAATGATCTCTGGCGGGGGTGGGGCAGGGTGGTGAGTGGTGGGACCATGGGAGGCTGGACCCCGGCAGCGGGAAAGTTCTGGGGGTGGGTTTGTGGGCTCTGGCCACAGGCTCCTTTCCATCTGTGTGACTCAGGGTGAACGGTGTGATGCAACATTCCACAAAGAGCCAGCAAGTTCCCCAAAGCGCAGCCACACGCACCATTTCGGAAAATAGATTGAGTTGAGCTCACTGCTCCTCTGTTCATGGCGGGGGCCAGCCACGCCCAGGAGAGTGACTGTCTGAGCCTAACCCTGACGGGGAACATTCAAAAACCGTTGCTCACGTCGGGACCAAAGGCATGCAGTGACGGAATGTTTGCCAGGAACCGCGCACTGTACCGGGTTGCGTGTTACTTGTACACGGAGTGTTTTTAGCTCACTTGTTTAAAGCTGGCGGGACATGCCAGGCGCCGTCCTCAGTAAACTCTTTGCATGCCCTTGTTAGTGGCACCTCACACTGTCCCCGGTGGGGGACAGTATTTTACAGAAGAAAAACTGAGGCCCAGGGAGGTTAAACCACTTGCCAGTAACTAGCAGCCAGAGTCCGGGCCTGGCACCTGCCGTCTGCTCATCGGGAACTACAACGCCATAAAACGGGCACAAACCCCAGCCTGCTTTACAGCTGAGCCGAGACGTCAGTATGGTGACGTCGGTATGGTGATGGCACACGGGTGATTTGGTGATGGGAAACCTCGTCGGAAAGTAGTGGAGGCCGAGTTAGCCAGCTCACAAACAGCACACCATCTCCTCCACTGCCGAGAGGCAGATGTTCCCAGCTATTGATAGATTTATAGATCTATCACTTAATTATCCAGAAGGCACACATACCACATTTAATGTATACAACGTCATGCACAAAAGGTGCAGCGGAGATAGACTAGGAGTAGACAGGCTGGCCTGGGGCTGGATGAGGTGCAGGTTCGGTCACAGACATCGGTGCCGTTGTGGCTGCAGTCACAGGCGGAGAAGTGGGGCTGGAGGTCACTCACTCGGCAGTTGGAATCAGATGGGTCTGGAAACATCTGTCCGTCTAGCGTGAATGCCAGGCTGAGAACCACGGCCCCAGGCTGTGGAAAGTGGGCGTGGGGTGTCCAACAAGCAGGACGGCACCCTGGGTGGGAGGCAGACGGTTCCCTTCCAGCATCTTCACACAGCCCCGCTCCCCAGCCCCAAGGACTGAGGCGGGCGCCCGCGGGGCTGCCAGCTGGGTAACAAGCCACTGTGGCTGGATTTGCGTTGAATTACAAGCTGGGGACCCAGCAAGAAGACACTGCTAGCGTCTGGCAGAAACATCGCACGTACCCAGGTCTCCAGGGCTTCGGCTGTAGTCTCTATGGGGCTTGGGGGTTGTACCCCTAAGAAAAGGTTCCGGTGCTAGAAATAAGAAACATTCAGCTGGGTTTGAATGTTCTAGTTACCAAGGAAATTCAGTCAAGAAAGTCACGTTCCTGGACAAGAGCAGATGACAGCCGTCCAGGCAGATGAGGCACACGAAAGCCAGGACCCAGGACCCAGACTTAGAGAGCGGAAGCCCTGGAGAGGGCCTCAGCCAGCCGTTTTGCGGGGGAGCTAGGGCTTTGCTGCGCCCTCTCTGTGTGTGATCTCCCACGGTGCGGCCGGGCAGGGGCTGGGAAGGGGCTCCGGCTCCCCCGTCTGCAGGCGAGGACACCAGGCCCTGAGTGGTCAGGTACTGGCTCCAGAGCGTGACCGTCCTGCCCAGGGCTGGCCAGGCCTCCCACACCCCTCCCGTGGTGTGAAACCCAGAGGGACTCAGCTTCTTAGTGTCAGGCCAAGAGGTCGCGGCTGAGATGAGGCATGTCGCGTGTCTTGTGCCCCGCCTGGGACCCCCATCCCCCTGCAAATCCACTCTGTCTTCCTTCCCGCTCTGAGCCCCCGGAGGCTGCTCCTGGTGGACTTCATCCACCTGGACTCTCGCTGCTTCCACCAAGGGGAGGCCCCGGCAGGAGATGGGTGGCTGGAGCCAGCCGTCCGGGGGTCACTTTGGGCTGGCTGTGGGTGCCCGCGAGGCCTCAGCTCCTTTGTCCCACAGCTGCAGCTTCTTGCTCCAGGATGTGCTGACACGGCTCCCAGGGCTGAAAGCTCCCCGCGCTGGCACCGGGGTGGTTTCCCGCCCTTGTCCTGTGAGCGAGCACCGCCTGTTTCCCTGGAGGGCCCTGAGCTGGATGTTAGTCCCGCGCCAGTCCGTCACTGACGTGTACCCGCCTGTAGTGTACCCCAGGGGCTGAGCAGCGAGTCACTGTCCTTTCCCACCATGTTCTGATGAAGTGGGGGGGGGGGTGGCTTCCCATGGAGGAAGGGGTGTCGAAGCTCTTTAGGGGCTGCCCCATGGTGGGGGGGGGCATTTTTCTGGGCAGAAGATCTATTTGTGCTATGCAGCCCCCAGGCCAAGCCCAGAAACAAGCCTTTGCAGCACGGCCGTGCAGAGGACGGCGTGGGAGACGGGCTGCCTCGGGCCCCACCCGGCTCACACCCCCGTCCTCACTGCTTCAAGACAGTGCAGGCCTGTTCAGCCCCGGAAGCACCCCGGTCTGAGGCGTCAAGGGACAGGGCAGGCCTTCAGCTCCTCCGTGCCGCCCCAGAGCAGACAGACAGCTGACTTCCGCCAGCTGTGCTTTTCCATCTCACGGGGGAAACAGCCGTCTGCCTGTTGGCTTCATTTCCCAGAAGTGCCTCTGCCTGTCGCTGCGCTCCTGCGCCACCAGGAGCATCAGCGCCCCCGCCCCACCCGGTGGGACCTGGCTGGGAAGCTGGGTGTCCCCTCCCCGCGGGAAGGAGCGAGAGGCGACCTCCCAGCGCCAGCTTCGCGCAGACCGCCCTGCCTGGCTCAGCTGCCTTTCTGAAAAAGAACGTCTTATTAATAATAATAATCCCTTCTCGTTTTCTACTGGGAACCGTAGCTCTTATTTTTCCACTGGAGGGGACGGATGGAAAACTGCAGTGAGCTGCAGGGTGGGTGCCAGGTGGGTGGGGCAAGCACAGTGTGCAGCCTCACAGTCCCGGGAAGGAAAGTCCCAGCCAGGGCCCACACCTGGGGGCTGGCTCGTTCTTCACGGCGGGAAGCTGTCCAGTGCACTGAAGGAGCCTCCCTCATCTGGACCCCTACATCTTGCTCCAGGACCGGTGCCGGGAGAAACGTCGGCCGTGGAGGGGTTTTTTGGGGGCGCTCACTCCCCCGTGACTGGGCACTGGATGTGGGGGGCAGTGACTTTCGCATGATGTCGTGGTCATAGACCCACAGTTGCACACTGTGGGTCTGCTGTGGCCGTCTGCTGCCAGGTCTCCGTCCTCCAAGGGTCTCAGCTGGGGTGGACAAGGGCAGCCCCTCTGTGGGGCTCTGGCCTTCGGGGCAAGTGCCTGCTGGCCAGCTGCCCTCTCTGGGTCGCAGTTTGTTTAAAACTCATGAGATGCCAGCGGTCACTGCCTCCCAGGGTGCTGTGATGACCAGGTGGGCTAGGAGGTGTCACGTGACGGAGCGTGCCGGCTCTTCTGACCCCTGCCGCCCTGGCTTCCATCTCAGCCTCTTCGCCTCCCAAATGCATCACCATTCAGAAGAGTCTCAGCCTCTTGGATGTCTGTTAAAGCTACTGCAAGGGCACCTCCCCCCTCAGGGATGCCAAGAGGGTGCATTCGGACACCCCGTTGTCCGTTTTTCGTGTCAGGGGCAGACCTGGGGGTCAGGCTCCCTGCTTTGTCTCACAGCCCAGGCCATGTCAAGAGTAAAGAGATCTTGCTGGGCTTTACTCTCTGTTCTTGTCGGAATATTCTTTGTTCTCCATTTGAATGTCTGGTTCCCTCTTTGCAGAGTGGGAAGTAGTATTTGTTAAAACACTTCAGTGCTTTTGGCAAGCCGGCCAGGTGCTTACTCCCCCAAGTGGGCGCGCTCAAACAGGGCCCACACCTGGGGGCTGGCTCGTTCTTCACTGCGGGAAGCTGTCCAGTGCACTGAAGGAGCCTCCCTCTTCTGGACCCCTACATGCCGCTAGCACCCCCCCAACCCCGTGGTGACGGCCTCGTGACCCCGGGGACAGAATCAACCCCGCAAAGGACGTCTGGCTTCCCCAGGCCTGGTTTGCAGGACAGTGTGAGACTTGGCTGATTCGGGCAGGACAGGCGGGTGAACGCTGCTTGTTGGACCTGCCTGTCAGAGCCTCCAATTTTAAGGCTGTGCCCTCAGGCGACCGCACGTGGGCCAGGCTTGTAAACAAGAGCGCTGTGGGTGTGGGTGAGCCAGGATGCAGAGGACAGCGGTGTTGGTGGCCTCTTGCCCGAGGCAAGGAAAGGTCAGTGCCCCAGTGCCTCCTGGGGCACGGGCCCCCAAGCCTCGGCCCGAACCTTCCAGGTGCACCTCAGTGGCTGGAGCCGGGCAGCGGAGGACGGGGTCCCAGGCTGGACTCTGTCCACAGCCCCTCGCGGGGGCGGCCGGCTGCCTGTGGTCTGGGTGTCTCGGGGGGCCACCTGGAAATAGTCTGTGGCTTTGGGACGGACGCTGAGTGTGCTGGGAACCGTCTGGCATTTACTCCAAGTCACCTCCCGTCCCGCGATCCCACAGGCTCGGGGAGCTTCACTCCCCACGCGAGTTGAAGGAGCCCTGTGTGCGGCGCCTGGGCTGGATGCAGGCTGCAGCTCTGCAGGCCTCCCAGGGACAGTGTGGTTTATTGTGGGGGCCCCCGCCCGTGCTCTGCAGGAGGCTGGCAGGAAATGTGCTGGGTTTATTCATTTTTATTTATTTTGAAATTTTCCTTTGGGGACTTGAAGTCTTTTTCTGGATTTGTTTTTCATCGTCGCTCTTGTCAATAGAAGATTGTATGATCCGGTTATTATTATACTACTGATTAATTCACCGGCTACTCATTGAGCGCCTGCCACGGCCAGACTCCATTTTAGAGGCTGGGTCTAGAGCAGCCGAAGAGACAGCGTCCCTGTCTGCCGAGCTCAATTCTAGACAGACTGGAGATGAGAGCTGTGTGTCTGTGTGTTACGTCAGGCGGTGACGCGTGCTGAGGAGAAATAGGACTGGGCAGAGGTGGGTCAGGGCAGGCAAGAGGAGAGGCCGCTCTCTGCCTTCCGTGGGTCAGTGAGCAGCACGGCAGTGAGACAGCATTTGAGAAGACACCAGAAGAGCGTGAGTGGTGCGATCACACATGGCAGAGAGATGGAGGAATTGGGGAGCAGCCTGGGGAAAGGCCCTGTGGTAGGTTGCACTCGGCACGTCCATGGCACAGCAAAGGCTGGTGTGGCCACGCACGAGTGAGCAAGGGAGAGTGAGGAAGAAGGGCCAGAGAGGTGGGCTTTAGAAAGCAGTTTGGTCTCTGGGTAAGTTCTGAGAGTAGAGCCAGCTGGACTTACTGTAGATTGGAAACATAAAGCACTATAATTATGTGATTAAAAAAATGAATCCAGTCATTTGGTACAGAAATATTAAAGGCAGCGGCAGTTCCTTGTGCCCCTTCCCCCAGCCTTCAGTGGCAACTACTAGTAACAGTTTTCTTATTTCCCCTTGCAGGTCTTCTCTCTGCACCTTCGTGTCTGTGCTGACGGGGCACATGTACACGAACAGGGCTTCCATTGCTTGAATCGGGGTCTGAAATGTATTTCGTAATAGCTGCTCTTTTCTACTCCTTCAGCTCCTTTCACAGCAAGACCTGCCTCGCTGTCTCGTGCCTTCTATTCCTTCTCGGCCCAGTACCCAGCACCGGTCGGCGCTATCATATCACAGCAGTGAGCAGTGACAATGTGAATTAAATCTGTTTATCCTAGAAAGCATCTACTGAACTTCTTTCCTGTTGGAGGGCACTTGGAGTGTCCCTCTCTTCCCCGGCCCTCAAATGCTGCCTTTCTCCCACTCTGTCTGCTCCCCACTAGACATGTGCCTCTGAGCGGGGTGCTGGCTTGGAGAGCGTGGGCCTTGCACATTTGATGGGCTTACTGCATTGTCCTCTGTGGAAGTTCTCTTCAGATCACCTAGCAAAGTGATTTCCTGTTTCCCTTTTCAACAGCGCTGGTGATTACCAATCTCTATCATCTGTGTCAAACCGAATGATAAAACAGTATCTTGCTGTGTTGATTTGCATTTTAGATACCAGTGGGTGGACATATTTTTTGTTTTCTTATTATTCTTTAAGCATTTATTAGGTGACTATTTAGGTGAAACTGCCTCTCTCCTGTCTTCTCGTAAGTGAAGAGAATAGCCATTCACCCAACTGCTCTAGCCCAAAGCTAGGAGTTAGTTAGCCGGGTTTGCTCTACCTGCCCATGCTCATTGCAGTGCTCTGACAATGCCAGAATTGTGCCCAAGGATAGAGGAGTGGGTCAAGAAGAAGTAGTGTATATTGGTGGAATACTACTCAGTGATCAAAAAGGTAAAGCCACGTGACAATACGGATGCAGCTGGAAGGGATTATGCTAAGTGAAATAAGCCAAAAGGAAAAAGGTAGATACCAGGTGGTGTCACTTACAGGTGGAATATAGAGAAACCAAACAAAAGGTCAGAGACAAACGTTGAGGCAGCCCTTAAAACTGACCGAAGTCTGAGGTTGAAACTATTTTATTTTTTTTAAAGATTTGTTTATTTATGCATACGGAACTGCGGTACAGGCCAGAGGTGACGGGGCGGTGAGAGGCTTCACCAGAGACAGAGTGGGGAGCAGAACAGGCAGACTGAGAGGTGCACTGCTGAGGGGGGCAGCGGGCGGGTCAGGAGAGGTCTGCCGCGCCATGTGGGTCAGCTCCAGGGGGTTGATCAAACTCATGCTGAAGTGGCTTTAGCTTCTTAGTGCTGTGCTTTACCCCGCTGCGCCACCAGGGAGGGCCCAGGTTATAAAGTGATCTCAATGAATCCCCAAGCACCGCTGGCAGCCCCTTCTTCTGTTTGGTACTAGGGGCTGGGTAAGGTCACTAAGCTAGCCGAGCACCTGCCGTGGCAGGTGCCTGCATGTACCGGCTCACCTGACCTCTCGTGACCCTCTCCCTTCCCGACAGCAGTGAGAGTTACAGCCGCCGGGGCCTGCGCATTGTAGAGGTGCTAGCGGCAGGATTCTCAGCCACTGTGCTGGCAGATGGGGGGTCTGCAGTGGCCCTGGTCCCCCTTAAAGCTCAACCACTGATAGTTTCAGCACCAAAGTCCAGCCCATCATCACCTGGCTTTGGGGCGCACCTGAACTGGAGGCCACGCTGAGCCTGTGGGGGGGACCCTGGCTGTGGACGCAGAGCTGAGACAGAGCCCCGAGCTGGGTGCTTGGGGGCCATAAGCCCACGGGGTGACACGCAGGGCCACACGGGAGAACCCCATCACCGTTTTCACTCGGAGTCCCGTTTCCTCCCCATCGTGTCCATGCTGTGCTGCAGAACTGAATCCAGGAGGTGTGGATGGTTGGGACCATGGGTTCAGCCAGGTGAGGAGATGGATGATGGACAGACAGATGGAAGGAAGGAAGGGCAGAGGGCAGAGGGCGGAGGGCAGATGGGAGCGTTAGATTGGTAACTAGCGACAGATCTCCTCTCATACCAAAGCAGCCCTGCTTGGCACGACCACTCTCCAGTACCCAGCTGGAGAGAAGGGCCTGTCCCCTGTGCCCAGGGAGCCCCCATCGCAAGCAGGTGTCCTGACCTCTGTGTTGCCCTGCGGCCCTCTGGCTTCTGGTGAAACCATTCTGTCTTCCCCTTCTCTGAATAATATTTCTTCTTTTAGTTTTTTTTAAGTACATCATTTTTTAAAAGATGTATTTATTTATGCATACAGAACTGGGGTACAGGTCAGAGGAGCAGGGGCTGTGAGAGGATTCACCAGAGATATCGTGGGGACAGAGGAACAGGCAGACAGAGGAAGTACACTGATGAGGGAGGGGAGCAGCAGGTGAGACAGGAGAGGTCTGCCGCGCCACGTGGGTCAGCTCTCCGGCCGGGGATCGAACAAGTGCTGAAGCAACTGCTAACAGCTTCGTAAAGCTGTGTTTTGCACCACCAGGGAGGGCCCTGAATCATATTTGAAATGCAAAATAGAAATCACATGAGGTTACAGAGGCAGCAGGGATATCAGAGCATAGCTATCAAGCAATATACACAAATAACAAATGTGTAGCGTGATAATACATTTGCATCTCTATTAACACATTAACTAAATTTGGTGGCAGGTCTAATAGCGACCATAATTGTCAAGCAGCGACAAGTGTAAATAATATTTTGAGACATCTGCTATCAATGTCTGTAATTTCCACTGGTTGTAAGAGTCTCAGCTTTTGCCACGGTCTCTGCAGTCTGTTGCCCACATCTATAACTGAAGCACGGGCTATATGTCAGAGCTAGTGAAAGCAATTACGAAATAAATCTTTACAAATTCAGTTTCCTCCAGTATTCTCTCCAAAGGCTCCCAACTCCGTGGATAACTGGGCAGGGGCCCTGGGGCCAGACAGAGGGTCAGGTCATTGCACGATGGCGTGTGATCACTGAGTGAAGCGGGCAACAGGGTCTTGCATCCCTCCCTGTCCTCCTTTTCAGCCTGACCACGTACAGCAGAATTGTTGTAAAATAAATGGGCTTTTGCTATTTCTCCCTTGTGCAGCGTTAGCAGGTCTAGAATAAGGTAGGAGAACTCAGAATAACCCAGAACACTCTGAAAGCCTTCCCGAAGGAACCACAAATGTCCTAAATGGTGAGCGAGAGTAGGGTAGGCAGGTGAGGCTGGGGTGATGGCACAGGCCTGTCCCCGCCAAGAGAACAGAGCTGGAGCAGTGGACCCTAACAGGAAAACATGACACATCCCGCTGCCCCGGGAGCACAGGTTGGGGAGCAGAGAAGGGGCCTGAGGGAGAAAAGGCAGATCCAGGCAGTAAGCAGCACATCGGAGATTGAGACTTAGCAGGTAGGCGGTGGGGAGCCACTGACGGTGCCTGAGCAGGAGAGTAACGTGACCCGAGGCCAGTGGTGATCATTCCGCCGCTGCATCTGAAGCGGACCAGAAAGGCGAGGCTGGCGTCGGGGACCAGCAGAGCTCTGAGGAAGGTGTGAACCACAGCGGCGACAGTGGAGGAGGAGGCAAAGGGACAGACTTGAGGGCCACTGACATGTAAAGTGGACAGGACAGGGCATGGGCAAGCCGGAGGAGGCTGCAGAGAGAAGAAAGCACGATGGACGAAGGGACACACGTCAGAGAAACGACATTCTCTTAGATGCAGGGTTTGTGTGTTAGCTTGATTTGGCGAGGTGCCCACGGAGGGGAGGAGACCAGAGAGCCGCATAGCTCTGGAAGACCAGGCCTGGCGCGGGGAGGGGAGAGCAGGGGCTTAGTGGTGGGGAGTCTTGCACCCCAGAACTTGGGAGGCATCGCAGTGCTGCACGTTCAGCACAAGCTGCTATCTCCCAGCAATGAACAGTCAAAAGGTAGTAAGAATTAAACCACTTTTAAAAAGAAAAACCTATCCTTCGCAGGGATTTATATGCCTTTCTGGGACTGAATAATAAATTTTTTACAGCTACAGCTGGCGTTATATACGACCTTATAAAATACCATGATAGCGTCTAACGAAGATCGTATTGCGGGATATATGACTTTCCTTTCCAAGGGCTGCTTCAAGCACTGGCTCTGGCTGGTGCGGGCAGGGAACCCACACTGCGCTGCACCTGAGCTCGGGCGCGGCTTCCAGGGGACCCTCCTACGGCCTCTGGGTCCTGGGGAGGCGGCGGCTGGCAGGAAGGGGAGCTGGCCAGGCACGCAGGCTACAGCCAGTGTTTCAGGGATGTCGGCCCAGCTGGTCAAGGATCAGACTCGCCCACCGTGGAATTCACTCAGTTAGAAGTTGACCTTTTGGAAGGTCTGGGTGTGCCGCTGATGACCCAGGATGGCTCTGGGAGAATTCACACACACACACACCCCGCTTCAGTTCCAACTGGGCAGCAGCCTCTGGTTGACTTCATCCACCTCTTTTCTTCTTTCCCACTCTCCTCCCCATGGACTTGCACATCTGCATTAGAATCCACTGTCTGCAAGCAAGGGGATCCCTCCCCCAAGCACCGAAAGTGCAGTCACAGGAGAGCAAACACCGGCTTGGCAGTGGGGCCTCGGGCTGCTTTCTGGTTAAGGACAGCAGCGGGATGCCCGCGTTCGTGCTCTCGCTTTGAAAGTGTTCCCGAAGCGCGGGGGCCGCAGTGGCGTGTGACCCGTGCCCCACCGTGCCCGCTCCGTACCTTTTTCTTACCAGAGTGACTCCTCTCCCTCCTCCACGCGGTCTTCTCAGCTGGCGGCAAAGCGCACCTCTCCGCCTCTCCCCGCCAGCCTTTCCCCGCGTGTCCACCCACCACACGCTGGAGACTCACAGGGGCTCTTCAGGCAATGGCTGAACAGATTTTACAGAAACTGAGTGTTCTCTCCCGTTCTTCTAGTTGCACTCTGTTTCTGGCAAATTTTGTTCGTTTTTCCACCACGAGTAAAATCACTGGGCAATGCTTTCCTAATTCATTAAAGGGAAAAAAATAAATGACAGGTTTTAGAGGGTTGATAGAGAAAAATGCAGATGTTGCCTGCCTGGATAGACAGGAATGGAAAAGTTAACTGTTGAGTGGTCAGAATTAGGACAAGGTGACCCTGTTATTTGCTGTTCTTTTCCTTCGGGAATTCCCACTGCAACAGGTGGGTAGTTCACTTGTTTTCTGGGTGCTGATTTCTCATCATACTATCAGCCTTCTGTGTTGGTTCAACTTCCTTCCAGTCAGCGAGCAACCGATTTTTATTGAGGCCATCATTAATTGATATGGGGGGGGGTCACAGCCCCCACTGGATTGCTTTGTAGGCTTCATCAAACTCTGCATATCCCAGGAGGATAGAAAGGAATACGTCCAGTCAGGATTTATGATGGTTTTTTTTTTTTTCCCCTCCTGGTCTGAAGAGTTCATTCTTTAAAAAAAAAAAACAAAAACAAAAAAAGGTTTATTTATTTATGCATAAATAAGAAGTAGAACTGGGGTACAGACCAGAGGTGCAGGAGTGATGAGAGGATTCACCAGAGACAGAGTGGGGAGCAGAACGGAAGACCGACGAAGCACACTGCTGAGGGGAGCAGCGGGGGGGCCAGGAGAGGTCTGCCACGCCATGTGGTCACCTCCGGGGCAGGCGGGGATCGAACTCATGCGGAAGTGGCTTTTAGCTTCTCAGGGCTGCGCTTTAACTTGCTGTGCCACCAGGGAGGGCCGAGTTCATTCTTTTCAGTGAAAGGAGGGGAATTCTTAATGCCGCAAGTCTCAGAGTCAGGAGGCAAGCGGCATGGAATTATCTCTCCCTGTCCCTGAGTAGCCTTCCATGGCCACAGCCTGGGTGGAGCTGGAAGGGAAGAGGCTTCGTGAAACAAGTCAGGAGAAAGGGAAATGTCAAGTGGTCTCGCTTATAGCTAGAATCCAGGGGAACCCAGCCAAGAGTCAGGAGACAGACAAAACTTGCAGGCAAACCATAGGCCAGAGGCATCAGCAGGCAGGGAAGGGCGAGGGGTCCACACAGGAGAGGAGCATTCTAGGGACTGTGGTGGGAGGTTTTGGGACAGTACCTAAAGGGAGAAATCAAATATTGTACAGAAATGAGCAACGACGTAAGAAAATCTAAGAAAGAGGCCGGAAGCCATGACTGGCCACTCCTCTGCAGCCACTAGGCTGTGGCGAAGGTCGCTGGCCACAAGGGCAGGCCTGGACACCTCTTTCCTCATCCTGGTAGACTCAGGGTGCAGCTCGCCAAGTTCAGCTGGGCACTAGGTCTAGAAAAGCTTTAGTACAAAAAGACAGTGGGCCTCCCTGGCAGTGCAGCGGGTTAAAGCGCAGCACTGCAAGCCAGCCACAGCCGCCTCAGTGCAAGTTTGATCCCCACACGGGAGCTGACCCACAGGGCATGGCAGACCTCTCCTGACCTACCTGCTGCTCCCTCAGCAGTGTACCTTGTCAGTCTGCCTGTTCTGTTCCCCGCTCTGTCTCTGGTGAATCCTCTCACCCCCCACACCTATGGCCTATACCCCAGTTCTGTATGCATAAATAAATCTTAAAAAAAAAAATAGTGACATAGTGAAATTATAATTTTTTGATACATTGGGTTAAGTCAAATGGATTATTTAAGTCAAAGTGTCTCATTTCCTTTTGCCTTTTCTTTCATGACGTAGTTTTTAGAGTTTCAAGTTCCACCTGTAACTCACATGATGAAAGAAAAGCAGGTGGGGTAGGAGGGAGCGGGAGAACGTGGGCAGGCAGGCAACAGCGTTTCTTTTTCAAATGAGATTTTCTCAATTCCTGAGCTCGGGGTCTCCTGAGAGCAAACAAAAAGAGATTTCAGTTAATTGATGGTTCTGGGTCGTTGGGTTCGCACAATCAGGCCTTTGCTGGAATCTCGTCCCCTGTCCCCAAGCGTGAGGCTCAGCTCTTGGCACCAGAGTCTCGCACCTCAGGGCCACCTGCCCCGGCTCCTCCCAGAACCCAGAGGTCCTGCTGGACCCTCACCTGGACAGGTGCCAGTGGGAGGCGTGGTGGCTGGCCGGGGCCCACACGGGGCGGTGTGTGAGGATCCATGATCTGAATGCCAGAGTCCTCACTCCGTCTGGTCTGTGCTTGCTAACTAGCGCCTCTGGGGCCAGGCACTGCGTTGCAGAGACCCCCTCAGTGCCTGCTAAGGGTGTCTTTCTACACCTGCCTTTCTCAGGCCTGTGAGCAGGGGTCCTGCCCTGGGGCGGAGGGTTCATGACTCCAACAGGGACAGCAGTGTCTGGGTCACCTCTGCTCACAGCCCCGGCTGGGGTGGGGGTGGGGGAGCACATGATCTGAGGTGCCATTTGTAGGGTGGGGTGGGGGTTTGCACTCGGGAATAGACCAAACGTCCAGGGGATGAGGGAGGCAACTGGAGGTTGAGGAGGGGCTGGCCCAGAGAGAGCGAGATTGTCCTGTCTCATTCCGGGCACTGGCAGGGTCTGAAGCCTGCACGGCTCCCGCGTAGCCCCTGTGATCGGGAGGGTGCGGACAAGGGCATCCCTGGGAGCAAGGTGAGCTGGGGAGCTTCGTGGAAGTACCGCGGCTGTTCCTCCGATGTGCAGGCTGCACGCCATCTTGATTTTAGCCCCAGACCCCATGGTGGGGCGAGGGGGCATAGGTGGCAGAACTCGCACACCAGGGCTTGCATCGTCGCTGGGTTCGCCTCTTAGCAACTTACCTCATGGGTCCTCACTGTGCTCATCAGTAAATCTCAATGAAATGAGGACGTTAAAAATGTTGACATCCATCATAGCGTGTCTGTCTGTCTGTCCATCAACATACATAACACACACTTCTCCCTTCCAGCGGGTGACTTAGTTCTCCTCCTCTGAACAACAGCCACACAAGCACACCAAATCAAAACCAGCATTTAATGAAAAACAGACGTGTCACTTGAGCAAACCACCCCTTGCAGCCAGAGCCTGCATCTGGCACAACTTGTGCTGTTTCCACTCCCTCTGCTTGCATGGCCAGAGGCAGACATTGGCTCATTCTGTTTCAGGGCCAAGGAGCCAGGCTGTTAGTTTATGTAATGCTGAGAGGACATGGCCTCCGCCCTAGTTCAGACGCCATGTCCAAGTTCCAGGGCTTTACCTTGGCACAGCGGAGGCGCCGCCTGGGAACAGGCCAGCGGGCACCACGGCTCTCAGAGGTCCTTGTGTGTGGGACTGGAGGCCCTCCCTCCCTGGGGGTGACGCCTTGTGCCCTGAGCTTAGAGGCCGTCTGGCCAGGGACCTGGGGCGGCCTGCCAGGGCATCTCAGCTGCCTGCTTTGCCCAGAGGGCTGGGCCAGCCCTGGTGGGGCATCAGCGCCCCCTTCATGCAGGTCCAGGGGCATCTGTTGCTCTTTGCTTCAGCTACTTGCACTGTCTTTATTCAGAGGCGGGGCCTGTCGCCAGCCAGGCAGGGGACAGCGCTAGGTCTCCCCGGCACCCGCATGTGCCATCCAGAGAGGGTGTTGGGGACTTCACTGCTCTGTGCTCGGCCCCCACCTAGCAGGGGCGCCCAGCCTTGGGCCCGTCAGAGTCACAGCTGTGCTCACAGGGGCCTCTCTCGCTGCGTGTCTCCAAGCAGGCTGGGTGGCAGGCCTCTGGCACCTCGCAACAGCTCGCCAACCTTCATAATCGCAGGTCTGGATCACCCCATTCTTCAGCCCATTCTGGGGGTGAGTGGAGCTAGGTGGGCCATTACAGGGGCCTGGGCAGCCCTGCCTCCCTCCAGCCATCTGGGTCCACGCTGGTGTTTCATTGGGTCAAAAGTGGACGAGCCTCTCTTCTCGAAGCACACGTGTCCTACTGTCATGGAGCTCACAGCTACGCCTGTGTCTGTGTGTGTGAGGGCGTTTGCACATATGTGTAAGCGTGTAGCTCTGTTTCTGACAGCAGGGACCATTTCCCGAGTGTTCCCTGGAGGTCAGGCCCAGAGGCCAAGAATAGTGCTCTCATTTAATCCTCACAACCCACTGCTTCAGAATTTGCTGGAACACCTAGCAGGAGCTAGGTGCCATACTTAGCCCTCAGAATTTCCAGGAAGAACTTTCCAGAACCTATTCTGTTACCAACCCCATTTCACAAATGTGGGCACCCAGGGTGATCTGGTGCTTCCCCTGGGGTCATGCGTCAGCAGAGTCTAAGCTGGGACTCACACCTGCTTTCCCTGACCACGAAGAGCAGCGGCCTCTTCTCCATCCATCCGCCTTCTTGTCCATGGCCTTCTGCAGACTCGCGTGTAAGTGGCAGGGATGTTGGCTTGGGAAGTATCCTTTAACCTCTGGCTACCTGTTTACTACCAAGAGCATTTGCTCTCTTATCAGTAAGGCGTTGATCTCTGTCTGCCAGCGTGAACAGGGTCAGGGCAGGGAGCGGGGAGATAGTGTCCAGTGAGGAAAGGCTACTGTTGACTATAAAGAGCCAAGAAAGAAACAGATGAAAGAATAACTACTTGGGTGAGGTGAACTTTTATCAGTGCCCCACTTTGTCTTCCATTTGCTACTCAATAACCCCACAAGTGGGACTCTCTGTCCACATACTATAAAAAGGAAGATGGAGCCACCGAATAAGGAAACAGTGGACTCATGGTTTGAATCGGGTCTGGCCCTGTCCTGAGCCTGTGTCTTGCTCCAGACCAGGCTTTGGTAAACTCCAGCCGCTGGGCCAAATTCCGTCAGCTCTCTGTTTTGGGAAGTGGAAATTTTTAGGAACAGAGCCACACCCACTGTTGACATACTGTGTGTGGCTGCTTTGAGCTACAGCAGAAACCATGTGATCTGCAAAGCTGAAAGTCCACATCAGAGCCTAAATTGAAAACGTTTGCAAGGCCCTGCTTTCCACAATAATCTAAGACCCATGATAAGGATAATTTTTAAAAATAGGTAAATAGAAATGCTACAAAATGCATGTGCTAGATATCTGAGTGACCACAGCAAGGCTTCAGCCACCTGGAGCCTCTGGGCAATGTGATCACCCTGACTTCCCAAGGACTCTGTAAATTATGTCGCCCATCCCCCAGCCGTCTGAAACAAACGTGCCTGGCATGTGTTAAACTCTCTTGGATGACATCTCTCCGTCATCTCAAAAACTAGATTCTAGATTCTTCTAGAAATGTCCCTGTCCCCTCATGATGTCAATAACCTCAGAGTTCTTCACTCCCTGACCGCAGAGACTTTTTCTTCTTAGCCTTTCTGTCTGCAGTTTGATCAATTTTTCCTGTGCTCACATTTCTTGTCCACTATTATTTCTTGCTGCTTTCAACATGGTTGGCTGTGACCATCATCTGCCTCTTGTTTCTCAACTCTAAAAATCCCCAAAGTCAGCAGCAGTGTACGCAAAACATTTTGCTATAATCAAGAACCCGGCATACCTGAATGCAGAATCTTCCTCCACCTCTTACAATTTTGTGAATTCAACTAAGTCAAAATTGCTTTCACTACACCTAACTAGTGATCATCATAACTTAGTCTTGCCGACCTAAGACATGTGCGTGATGCTTCCATCAGCCTACAGTTGAACAGAATCATCTAACACAATCCTGTTTTATAAAAACATGTTGAAAGTCGCACGTAGTTGAGTACAATACTAGAAAGCCCTAACTCAAAGCCGAGAGTGTGCTTTCCACTCTCTGTGTACCTTCCAGCACCATCACAAATGGTAAAGGGAACCATTGTGTGTTGGGACTGGCTGTGTCCCTGGAGGAGCTGCTCACTATGTGGGTTTCCTCCTGCAGAACCCAGGTAGGAGGGCGGACTGGCTTCGCTCTTCCCCTGGTCTCTCAGTTCAGATGGACAATAGTGGAAGAAACACTAAGCATGGAGGTGAGTGTGGCTGGCTCCTCACACTTAGCAAATACCAGCCCTGTTCTCGGGTTTGAGCAGCAGTCGACAGAGCTGACTGGGAGCTGCTTTAGTCTCCATCACAGATGTTCACAGGGAAAAGGTTTGCTGAGTTTGGCTCACCGCAGTGGTGACTGGGGAAATGCCGGCTTGCCTGTGAAATCCACACAATTCCATATTCAGGGGCGTGCTTTTAAAGTAGCAACTGATTGTAATCAAGTATGAAAAGGCAATTACTGTTCGTTTTTAATCATTTGACCCTAGCGTGGTTAACAATGCTTGTTGACAGGTGTTTTATCTACCCTGTGAATAATTCTTATTGAAGTCTGCATGCTTGGTCTTGCCCAACACTTTGAAGTCCACTTTGGTGCTGGCTGTCGGTGGTGTGTGTTTGACCTTCTGCCATCACCAGGGTGAGCTCCGCACTCAGCAGGGGCCACCTTGATTCAAGGCTCCATTGTCACTGCTAGAAAGTCACAAGTTTTCAAATAAGCTCCATGTTTTCACGTTGCACTCGATGTCACTGATTTTGGCCATGGTAGGATACCAGAGTTGGAAGGAGCTTGGAAAAAACCCTTCCAAAACCCTCCTTTTATAAAGGTGAGGGGATTGAGACCATAACAGAACAGGAAGTGACGTGCCAAGGTCACAGGGCTGTGGATGTGACTTTCCAACCTTCCGGTCCTTCTCGATTATGGCCTCTTTCTCCACGTGGAAACACTGCATCTTGCCCACTCTGTGCTTAGGGGTGATGAGCAAATTTACAATAATCTAAGCACTTACCATGTAGGAATTTACAATCACCGTTTGTCTCCCTTCCCTCTGTACAAATGCACAGAGTGAGTAACCAGTTCTGTCTGCCGTATTTGAAAACGGCAATTTAATATAATCGAATTCTTATTAATGGTCTGAAATGGAGGATAAAGCTCTCAAAAATGCTACCAATTTCCATGAACTTAAAATTTGAATGGCATTTTCTCACCTCTTAGAAGAAGGGAAAAAATCTCCATGCTACAGCATTTTTTTTTTTTTTTTGTATATTTGGTCCAGAATTCCTCCCCACGCTTGTGCTTTTTTCATATATTGGATCTCAAGAGTCTATCCACGTGAGCTGGTTATATCCCATTTAACTTCATATTCGGTTAAACCTCATGAAATTGCTGGGTCAGAAATGACTGAGTGATGGCATTTGGTGTCACTCAACCCAGTTGCAAAATTTACATCTCCTTGCACGTAAGAGTGTGCTTTGTAAATAGCGCATTTACTGGTCCATCAGATCTCATCAGATGACTCCACGCAGTTATAGAACTTTTATTGAATCAAATGATAGACAATTATTAGCAACATATAATAATTAATATACTTACAAGATATATTAACAGCTCTAAGTCATGTTACGATAAAGAAACTTGCTTTCATCCGTGGGCTATTTTGTAAAAATATTTTTGGGGACCCTCCCTGGTGGCGCAGTGGGTTAAAGCACAGCACTGAGAAGTTAAAGCCACTTCAGAATGAGTTCTATCCCTGCCCCGGCGGTGACCCACCTGGCGCGGCAGACCTCTCCTGACCTGCCCACAGCTGCCCTCAGCAGTGTACTTCGTCAGCAGAAGCTCCCCACTCTGTCTCTGGTGAATCCTCTCACCACCCTTGCACCTCTAGCCTGTATCCCAGTTCTGTATGCATAAATAAGTATTTTTAAGTGTATTTTTTTATTGAGATTGTCACTTTGTGTAAGTTTTGGGTGCATGGCCTTATAACTGGACATCTAATATGCTCCCTCATAATTACCAAAGTCTCATTTCCAACCACAGCCAACCAGTTGGCCCCCTGTACCCATTTCACCCACCCCCCAATCCCTGCCCCTCCTTCCAATCCCTGCCCCTAACCACCAGTCAGTTTGCTCACTGTATCTAAGAAATTGCTGTTGTTTTGTTTGCTTGATTGCTTTGTTTCTTTATGTGAGATGGAATATTCTTGGAAAAATCACTTTCACTATTTTGAGGGTTAAAGAAATGGTATTTTATTTAAAAACTTAAAAAAGCAAGGTGCGATGTAAAATCATCCTCCTGAGATGTGATTTTGGTACTTTCTGGGTCTTCATTGCTGCCGTCTTTGTGCGTTTGAAAGAGCACCTTTTTTAGTCAGAAACAACATGTGGTGCACATTAAGTAGAATATTACAAATCTGAGGCAGTGCATTCCCAGCAACTGTGGGGGAGTTTTTAGAAAAGAGCCACTAGGAGTGTGGTCTGAGCCTCTGTGCCATCACAGAGAGCCCAGGCTGTCTGCTGAGACAAGGTCAGAAATTGGGGGCAAGCTTTTAGAAATCTTAGAGTAATGGGACATTGCACAACACCCTGGCGTGTCGATCTTTTCTTTTTCGATACTTAATTTTTTGTTTTATCATACACAACTGCCGGTCTGTGTTGGGGGGGAGAGGGGACAAAGACCTTTCCTACAGTAGGATGGAGAACAGGTCAGAACCCCCGATGAGCACAGGGGAGGCCAGGGGGCCAGGAGACACTTATGCCCAGACCCCAGCCACAGTGCCCACAACCTCCCTTGCCGCCTCGTTTCAGTCATGTTCTTTTTCTAAACCTTTTACCGCTGACGATGAACAAATTTTGTGTGCTTAATTTTCCCGTTCTTTCCTTCTTTGCCTTTTTCTTCCTCCCTCCTCTTCCTCTTTGCTCACTGCCCCGCCTACCTTATCTCTAGGTATTGAGGGAGGGAGGGAGGGAGCTGGCAAACTGCAGACCAAGCTGGTTAGAGTGTGGGGAGCATGCCCACTGCGTGGGAGGTGGGTCTCAGCAGCTCTGTCTGCAGCAGAAATGCTTTTGTATCCAGCTGTTATATCACACTGTCCTGGAGCTGCAAGACTTTCTCTTGCCGCAACTGAAATTGGCCAACTTGGAAGATCAACTGTGTTTTAAAGATATCATAATTTTTATTAAGGCTAGCTGTGCCCTGCCATCCACCTTTGATGTCAAGTCAAGTGGACACCAGTGACTTCTGGGCATGTTCGGGGGACTTTGCTCAACTGGCTCAAAAGCCCAGAGAAGGGAGCTATTCTGTTGCCCGTGTACAGGGGCATGTGGCACCCGTCTCTGGCATGAAGCCTCAGACTCCATCCACCTGATGGTCCCCTGGGCCGCCCGCACAAGTCCAGTGCTGGGAATAAAGCTAACGGTGATGACGAAATAACTGGCTTTAGTTAAATAATTTGCTGTTTACGGCTTCTCTGTTTATGAATCAGTTAAAAGCCCTTTTAAGTGAAATTGGATAGACTACAAAGTGTGGGTTTCATGTGTTTTATTTGCAGTTTAATCAGCGTGATCCAGCTGCTGGAGTGGGGAGAGTCGAGCCGGGGTTTTAATTATCCCTGCTTTGCCCGAGTTAGGAATTCCCAATGGTGCCGTCTGTGCGAAGATGCCAAAAACCGCATTGTTCTTTAATTAGCTGTTGTAATTGTTTTAGTCTAATCTCCGTGATTAGCAGCAGCATTAAATACAGCAGGAAGAAAAGGCCTGTCCTCTACGCGCGGCCCCAGTGAACAGAGCCTCTCTCCCTTCTGGAGAGAGATATCATAGAAAATCAATTAGAACTCAACCGGCGTTGATTGGAAAATGATAAAGAGCAGCTACCATGAAGAAGAGATGGCTCTGGGGAGTTGGTTTATGGCCCTCACTCCTCACTCTCCTGGGGGACTCTGCAGCCCTGACCTGCCACAGCGGCCCAGGACGGAGCTGCGTCCCCCTAGGGATGGGAAATGGACTGCACTGGCCCCAGCTGCTGCCTTGGTCTCAGGTCCTCTGCCCCATGCATTCGGCTACAGATTTTGGGGGGTCCCTTTTGTACCAGGCATCAAGCCAAGTGCCTGGGGCTACCACAGCAATCATGGCAGACATGTCCCTGGACGCACAGAGTCTGCAGTCTGGAGGGTGAGACCAAATACTTGCACAAGGATGAGTTCATTGCAAACTGAACCTTCAGAAGAAGGTGTAGGAGGTTGTTGGGAAAGGTAATTCTTCTGCTCTGGGGATCAGGGGTTGGGTCCCAGAGATATGAAGCATACGCTGAGATCTGATGAGTGAGAAAGAGCTTCCTCAGAGGACGGTGAGGGAACATCTTATGCAGAGGCCCTAAAGCAGCAAGTCTTCCCTGTCCACTTAGCGGCAGTGGTGTGAATGGGTTAGATTCTGGACACATGCTCCCTATATTTAAGCTCCATGTCTGCAGGCTTCCTTGGTGGCCTAGAGGTGAAGTCTCAGCACTATCACATCTATGGCCTGAGTTTGATCCCTGGCCAGGGAGCTGACCCACATGGTGTGGCAGACCTCTGCTGTCTCACCCGCTGCTGCCCTCACCAGTGGATTTCAGTAGACCCGCCTGTTCTTCCCACTATGTCTCTGGTAAATCCTTTCACTCCCTGCACCTCTGGCCTGTACCCCAATTTTTCTATGCAAAAAAAAAAAAAAAAAAACCAACAAACTCCATGTCTGCTACTTACCAGCTGTGTGAACCCCTTCAAATGACATCACACTGCTCTACTCTGTGTTCTCAGGCTGTAAATTGGGGATGGTGTTGGTGATGGGAGCACCAGTAGTATCTAGTTCACGGAGTTCTGATGAAGATTCAGTCACACATGCAAGGCAGCACATTCCCTGGCATACGGAAAGTGTGAACCAGGGTCATTCTTGGGTCAGTCTTGACTTTGGAGTCAAACTAAATCTAGCTGTGTTATATGCAAGCTTTGTGACCTTGGCCTACGTCTCTGACTTTGCTACTTACTGCATGAGCATCCCTGTGGAGTGGGGACAGTGTTGGCTGACTCACAGTTACCTTGTGATGGACTATTTTAGTCCCCTTGGAGCCCATCATGGGTGCTCAGGAAATAGTAGTTATTGTCATAACTCATGAAACATCTGTGTGGCATGTGACTGGTGCTTGATACTCAGTAATAATAACTTCCCCTTCTTTCTTCCCACCATCAGTGACCTCTGATGTCATCACCACACCCATAGAAATAGCAACCTTATTGCAGGGTTCTCCAGGCCTACTTGGGTCTAGATGATTCTAGTACATGAGGTCAAGGTGCACACAAGTCTGGTGCAGCATAGATGCCAGGAGCCCCCTCACGAGTTGTGATTCCCTGAATGTCTCCACACATGGCCCAATATCTCCAGACAAGCAAAAGTGACCCTACTGGAGAATCACCCTCAAGAGAAAAATAGAATGACTAGCCTCATTTTGAGAGCACACCATCATAGGATATTAGAATAAGAATGGTGAAGGTCTGCTGGACAGGGTAGTGAAGCCCCTTAAAGCAGGGCAAGTTGACAGGGGTCTCAATTGCAACTGCACATTGGAATCTCCCAGGGAGATTGAACGCCGCACAATGGCGCTGTCTTCAGAAGTCCAGCTGACTCAGCAGGGAATCCTGTGCTGAGGCCATGGAGCACAGTGGTTAAGAACCCAGGCTTACGGCCCTCCTTGGTGGCGCAGTGGGTTAGGATGCAGCAGTGTCTGAAGCTGCTTCAGTATGAGTTCGAGGTGACCCACATAGCGCGGCAGACCTCTCCTGACCCGCCCGCTGCTCCCCTCAGCAGTGTACTTTGTCATCTGCCTGTTCTGCTCCCCACTCTGTCTCTGGTGAATCCTCTCACCCTTCACATCTCTGGCCTGTACCCCAGATCTGTATGCATAAATAAATAAATCTTTAAAAAAATAAATAACCCAGGGGCCCTCCCTGGTGGCGCAGCGGGTTAAAGCCCAGCACTAAGAAGCTTAAGCCACTTCCGCATGAGTTCTATCCCTGCCTGCCCCGGAGGTGACCCACATGGCATGGCAGACCTCTCCTGTACTTTGTCGATCTGCCTGTTCTGCTCCCCACTCTGTCCCTGGTGAATCCTCTCACCCTCCACATCTCTGTCCTGTACCCCAGTTCTGTATGAATAAATAAATAAATCTTTAAAAATAATAATAACCCAGGCTTAGAGGTGCTATTGATGAAATCCAGATTCTGGCTCCCATTTCTCCTTTTCATTCCTCCCCCAAGTATTTATTCTGTCTGCTACCTGCTGCTTTGCTCCAGACATCAGGTATGTTGGGAAACCAATATCCTGACTTCATGGAGCTTAGCAAGAAGAAACAGACTATAAATGCCCAAGCAAGCATATAAATAAGAAAACGTAAAGGAAATGGGAAGGTGGGCGATGAGATACAGAATGGCTGGTATCAGGGGGAGGTGGCATTTGAGTCTAGGGTCCACTGATGAGACTAGATCAGATGGATACTCAGATATGTAGGGATAGGTCTTCCAGGGAGAGGAACAGCAAGTGCAAATGTCCTGAGGCGGGGATGGGGTTGTCCTGTCAGTTGAAAATGGTGATGAACGAGGGGAGGAGAGTGTTACTGAGGCATGTAATCCTCAAGTCCCTGTAGGGCCTCGGAGACTATCATGATGAGCTTGGATTTTATTCTCATTACTGAAAAGCACATGAGGTTATTGAGATTCTGCTTGTAAGTGGCTGGACAGTGGCTGGCGCATGTGCTGGGCCCCAGAAAGAGGAGCCATCACTTGTTTATGGTTACGTTCTATCTGGGCAGTCATTCCCCAGGCCTCTGGTCTGTCGTGAATCTCAAAGGTTGCCTTTGCATTCCCAGTCTTAAATGACCCAAGGAGGAGTCACAGTTCAAAGAACCGTGATGGCATGAGGCAAACACCTGGAATTGGAATCACCTTGCAACTCAGAGCTGTCAACAATGAGGCCCCCATTAAGTCTGTCCCCGACTTAAAGTCGGATAACAATTTCTGTGTAAAATTAGCTTTACCCCAAATCCTTCCACTGTCTGAGGCAGCCAAATGGAGATAAAACAGGACCTCGGGACAAGGGACCTGACTCAAAGGCTGCGTGGAGGGAGGCGGCAGGGTAGCTGTGCCCCCGCCCATGTCATTTGAAACTCAGTAAATGCCCACTGCCAATAACCTACTGTCCGCGGCCTCAGTGACATGTGTAAATATCTCTTCTCCATGTGGTATCCAAAGACTGAGTCAATACGCTTAATTTCCTGTGGATTCCACTGTTTGGTGGCCACAGCCTAGAAAACTGATCAGATAAAGGCTGTGTGCTGCGGGAGGATGGTGCGTGCTGGGAGCAGAGGACTGTGGCGGCAGGAAAGGTTCTGGTGCGGTCCCCTGCTGTCTCCCTCCCAATTGGGGCCTGACCCCATGACAGCTGCCCCTTCCTGCTGACCTCCAGAGTCTTCTGGGAAGACACAGTGCCGTCACCGCTGTCTTCTTGGCTTGCAGCAAGGCATACAGATCTTGATGTGATCCAGTCGGTCTCAACTGAGTCCAGACCAAAGTTATGCAGAGGTCCGGGGCCCTGACCTTCGAGCAGACTTAGGACCCACCAGCAGGAGCCTGCCTCTCTGAGCTCCGCTTCCTAACTAGGAATCGTTTAGTGTCTACCTCTTAGGGTTCTCCTCTCCCCCAGAATTTAGCAAGCACCCGTTGAGTGGCAGGCCCTGGACTCAGGCGATACAGAAAAGGCAACGGGGCAGAAGCCGATGCCCGTCCCATTGGAACACCGCATCCTGGTGGAGCGACATCCTGTCCCTATACTGACCAGCACTGAGCCAAGATTTCAACCCCCAGGGCTGTGACTCGCTGGGTAAGCAGCAGAGGGTCAGAATCGCGGTGCTCCTCCTTGGGGCAGGCTCAGGAGCAGGCTTCTAACCTGAGATATGAAGGATGAGGCTGGGGAGAAGAAAGGGTAGCAGGTGCCCAGTCTGACAAAGAATCTGCAGAGCCGAGAATTAGACAAAGACCGAGATGCAGAAGGGAGACCATAGAAAGAGGCGCAGGTTAGCTTGAACGGAGGTGGGGTCACAGTGTGTTGAGGTTGGTGGGTCCTGGCCGGAGGCTGGGGTCCTTCTAAGGCTTGTGCGGTCCGTCTCTAGCTTGGCATTCTGCTTTAGCCCCCCAGTCTGCCCCCTCCTGCCTGTGCCCCAAGCAGGATTCTGAGCAAAGCTGCCAGAATTGGTGCATTAAGTCATGAATCAGGGCAGGTGTCACGGCGACTGCTCCCCTCCACACCACCTCACCGACTGCCTTTTCCAGGGGGTACCGTTTTGACTTCTGCACAGTCACAGGCCACACAATGGGCCTCTGGTCCACAGCTGGCCCCGCGCACAGTGTTGGTCTCGGACACGGTGGCTGGGTCCCTGAGCTTTGTGGAAGTACCTTCTCTGACGTCTGCCTGGTACATATATCCCAGAATGGATTTCTGTCTGGCTCCGACTTGACTAACTCCATGAGCTCTGCTGGGCCTTGGCTGCCTAGAAGACAGAGCCTCAGCGACCTCAGATTGGAATCATCCTGTTGGCTTAAATGGGTTCCGTCTCCCCTCCCCCGGCACGGGGCTGATCTCTGCGCCCAGTCCCGTGGTTCTCTGGCTTCTGGGTCTTCCAGTGCAGCTTTGCTCCTGCGGAGGGGGCAGGCACAAAGTGTGATTCCGTTTTTCATGCTGCTCCCTCGGTTGATGGTGTCACCCCCAGTGTGGGTTCTTTTAGAGAACAGCTGCATCGAGGCCATCCATGGACAGCCTGTCGGCGGGGCTGCAGAGGGGGTGCCGGGGGGGGGTCCTCCGGCACTCTGAAGGGGCCCGTAATGCATGTTCTGTGATCCAGGACCTAGGGACTTCCAGGGGGCTCTAAAAATGACCGACTCAACCGTGAGCACCTAGGGTGGGCTGACAGTGTGCTTCCAGCTCCTTTTCAGCACCCAGAGTGCGTGTGTGGGTGATGAATGGGCCGGGAGGCTCCCGGCCAGAGAGCGGGGAGCTGTATGAACAGTCCAGGACCACAACTTATCCTGAGCTGCAGAAATTTCTCCAGTCTCTGGGTCCAAAGATCACAGAGAGCTCCTGAAGGGATTCCTGTTAAGGGTTGACTTGGAAGTTAAACGATTAACTGGGGAATCCGCAAGTTGAGTATGACCCACATTAAAACAACTGGGTTTTAATGTTCTGATGGCCCGACAGACCCCAAGCCCTACCCAGTGCTCCCAACCCCTGCGGGGAGGCAGATACAATCAACGACCTTGATCCTTTACTGTCGCCGTCCAAGGCTGCATTTTGAATCACTGAACAGGCTATAAATGAAAGGTCACCCCCCTCTACCCACCACACAGCTCTGTTGGCTAGTGTGGGTGAATCCTTGCAGCCTAATTCACACTTTCCAGTTAAGGAAACTGAGGCTTGGAGGGGTGAAGAGAGGAGGTTGTTCATCAGACTGACAGCAGTTGCCCCTCATTTAAGCAAAAACATTCCCGGTGCCAAGCTGGGTTTGGGGGAACGTCTTTCCTATGACTTGAACTGGTGGTTTCTTTCCCAGTGAATGGAAACCTTTGTGGCCCACCACCACCACCGGCCTTAGGGCAACATTCATGGAAGGCCATGTTCAAGAAGGAAAGAATTTACCCACAGGCCACCACTCTGGCCACAAGTCCAGCAGCCCGCCAGGGTCTCCGCCGTCCTGCCCACCCGCATAAACCACTTCTGCCCCCTTGCAGGGGGCCCAGCGTGCCGTCAGAGGACCCTGTTCTGGGCGGTTCCCGGTGGGTTCCCAGCCACATGGGAGGCTGCTGGGGGTCTGTTCACAAGAGACGCCTCTCTGTCCTCTCAGCCGAGCCTGTCGGCCCCCACCCAGCCCCAGTCGCCAGGAGTGGAGGAGAACTGAGCTGCCCAGCCGAGTGCCTCCTGCGCTCACAAGCAGGCCTCTGTGGGGTTGCCAGGCACCGGGGTCAGGGCTGGGACTTGGAACAGCAGGTTTTTGTCTGGTCCTGATGTTGGCAGACAGCCCAGACCAGCCCTGCAAACATCGCCAGACCAGGTAGCTGGGGGCGGAGCCAGCCGACAGGAGGGCCTCTGAGGGTGGGGGCGGAGGGGGGCAAGCCGGCCCCCTGAGCTGACCCGCAGGGCATCTGGGGCCACGGCCCTATCCTCCCCCCACCCCGCCGCGGGGCCTCACTTGGCGTCCAGGGATCCTATCAGATGTGTGTGAGAGCCTCCTGCCTCCCCATCCCCGAAGCTCCCCGGTCCAAGAGTCAGCATCTGTCCCAGGACTTGCCAGAGAAGCAGTGATAACAGCAGCTCTGAGCAAGGCCTGAATTCCTCTTGCCTCTCCCTCCCCCCAACTTGGGCAAGTCGCCTCTGCCTCAGTTTCTTTATCTGAAAAAGAGGTGTGTGTAATGGGGCCGTTGTGTGGACTGACCCACCCACACGCGTGCCCGGAAGCCTGCGGACTCACAGGCCTGTGGCCCAGGCGCGCATGGACTTCGCTGTGCTAGCATTGCTCTCCAGTAACAGAGAGTCACCGCGGGGGGCGCCGGGCCCAGAACCCCCGCACTCTCCGTGCATCTAGGCAGCTCCAGCGAGCCTGCGATGATGCTTTTAAACGGCTTGGGCGGGAAAGCAAGAAAAAGATGTGAGTAAGGCCTCTGGGCGGAGCTTGGGTGCGTGCTGAAAGCTCACGAGCATCAGCGATGACAACCGTGATGAGAATTTGGGGCGCTTTTGAGCCTCTGCTAGAGCGTCTTGAAGCAGAATTTGCAGGAGCAGAGCTTCCGGGCCACCCTCCTCCAGCCACGCTGCTGTCCCCGTCCCTCCTGGCCTGAGCTCCCAGCTGCCATTGAAGGTCTCCCCTCACGATGCCTCTGAGTCTGCCGGGATTCTCTTCCCCAACCAACACATTGGTTCCCGAAGTGTGGTCCCAGAGCCACCAGCCTGCAGGGACAGGAAGCAAATTGTCCTGCCACCTCCTGAATTGGAAACTGGGTGGCGTCTAGTGACCTTGAGGCCAGCACACTTCCTCCCCCTCTTCTGATGCTCCAGGAGACCGCCTGTGCCACCCCCAACCCCCCGATGAATCTCCCACATTCACACACACCCTGCTCCCCGCACAAGTGCAGGTCCTGGTTAGCGGGTCTGGGGCCCGGGATCCTGCATCTCTCAGAAGCCCCTGGAGGTGCTGAAACTTCCCGCTGCTTGAGGCCAGGGTCCTCATCTCCCTCCCGCCACCCAGGCAGCAGGAGCTTGGTGGTGTGTGGTGCTGCTTACGTTGGATGGGTTCGCCTCTCTGGCAGAGGCAGAGAGGACTGCCTTCAACTGGTGGGAGCCAGGCAGCCCCGCTTCTCCCACGCAGAGTGGACGCCCGCTTTGCCCGGTCCTGTCCTGTCCCGGTGGTGTCTGGGCACGGAGCCATGGGCCTGATCCCTGAGAGCAACGCTGTCTAACTCCGAGCCAGCGTCTCTCTGCCCATTCGTGCGTGGATTCACTGCCTGGGTTTCACTGGGCTCAGTCGAAGCAAAGGTACATCTGTGGGATAAGGAGGCTGAGGCCGGCCCCCAGGCAGCGTCTGGCGGGGACCCATGTCTGCGGATGGGTGGGGCAGGGACATGTATGGGGGTGTCCTGAGCACGGCGGTGGGACTCTTAGCTGACGTCGGGATGGGAGGATTGTCGTAGGCACCAAGGCCTGGTCTGGGTGGGCGCCTGGTGGGGACAGGAGAGACTGCAAAGGAGCAGGAGAGTGGCTGGTCCCAGGCGGAGACTGGGCTTCTCTCTGCAGTAAGGACTCAAGCTTTTTCCTGAGGAAAATAGGAGGAAATGAAGGATTTTAAGCAAAGGGGGAGCATCTGATTTGCTTTGTCAGAGGGTCGCTCTGGCTGTCAGGCAGAGCGGGGCGGGCAGGGCAGGGGCCTTACTCGGGAACATGCCACACCTGCCCGGGTGGCACCGTGGGGGCTGGAGAAGGGAGCTGGACTCGGAAATGTCGGCCACGGCGGAAGATTGGACCTGGGACATGGGGGTGTCAGGTCTCCAGTAACTCAGCTCTGTGGCAACCAAACCCCAAAGCAGGAGCAGTCTGCGCTGGTCACTCTAGGCCCGTGTGCCCTGCCCTCTGCCCCCAGGCCCAGTGCCCTCGGGCCACGCGACCTCGGCTCTGCTGCTCTGGTGGGGTGGGCGCCCCTCCACCTGCGCACTGGGGCCCACACACCTCACTTGCTCCCTGTGTCATCGCCCTTGGCTCCTGCCGGGCTGTCTGCAGACCCTGGGAGAGGAGAGTGGGTTTCTCCCCTGCTAAACCCACAACCACAAACAGCTCCGCACCTTCTAATCTCTCATTCGTATTCCTTTTTATTGAAGTAATGTACACCATGTAGAAGTTAGGGCTGCAGGTTCACACCTCCTCAGATGCAGGTGACTAAAACACATGCACCCCCAAAGCACCTATAACCTTCCAGCAGAGTCCTCTACCCCCGCACCCTCTGCCTTTGCTCGCCACCTCCCTCCTACCTCTTCTTTACTGCAGGGGCCATTCACGAGATAGGGCCCTTGAACCGTCTGGGATGAGAGGTGCTTCCAAGGAACCTTTCTGAAGGGCGAGGAACGAGGCTTAGATTTTTGCGATTCCACGTGAAATCTTCCAGCTCTTGAGAGCTGGAAAATAGATTCGCAGAAGAGTTCACCTCTTCTCAAGGCACAGCACAAACAGAACTCTCTAGTAACGCCATCTGTGTCTGCCCGTGCTCCCCACTTCATCAGGAGAGGGCTGGCAGAGGCAGCCGCAGCAAGCCAGGGTGTGGTCTGGGGGGCCCCCTCCTCCTTGCCCTCTCTCCTGCCTTCTTCCAGCAAGTATCTGCTGAATGGGGGCCTCACCTGTCAGACACCAGTTCTATTTTTTTTTTAAGATTTATTCATTTATGCACACAGAACTGGGTTACAGGCCAGAGGCCCAGGGGCGGTGAGGGGAGTCACCAGAGACAGAGTGGGGAGCGGAACAGCCGACTGACAACGTACACTGCTGAAGGGAGCAGCGGGCAGGTCAGGAGAGGTCTGGCAGCCATGTGGGTCTCTTCTGGGGCGGGGATCGAACTTGCACTGAAGTGGCTGCGGCCGGCTTGCAGTGCTGCGTGCTAATACGTTGCACCACCAGAGTGTCTCTGGACGCAGTCAGCTGTCCGCAGGGGCACAGCTGCCTCTGGTTACAGGCACCAGGTTCTTAACCAGAGTCAGTTGTCCCCCAGCGGACAGTCAGTCCTGTCCAGAGATGTTTCTGGTTGTCACCACGGGGGGCAGCAGGATGCTCCCCTCGGGCGGGGCCAGGGAGGCTGCACACACTGGCCGGCACAGCCGTCCTTGGCCTGAGCCTCCCCACACCGAGGAAGCTGAGGCCCAGAAGCTTTATGTAGACCTGCCTGCTTCTCGGAACCGCCTGCGCCCTGCTCGCCTTTGGGCCAGTTCCTTGACCTGTCTGGGTTTGCCAGGCCTCATGCTACCATTTGCTGTCCCCTGAACTTCACTTTTTGTCGTTCATGTTTGCGTTCATCTGGCAAGCCATGGCCTCTGTCAGCCGGGTTTACCCGGCAGCGATTGTGGCACCAGGTACCATACTGGCCACCCCGTGTTTTACTTCTGATCCTCCTGGCTGCTGGAAGAAGTGGGTGCAGTTTCCCTGCAGACAATAACGGGCCTCATTCATTGAGCACCTACAGAGTGCCAGGTGCTGGGAAGGATACTGATTTCTGACGCTGGTGACAACTCTGGCTGCAGTTAGGTTTGATAATCCTGGCAGAGAAGCTGACACTCAGATGAGAGCATCAGCTCGTTAAGTTCGCCTGCCTGAGACGTGGTGGAGAAGCTGAGGACAGGGGTGGTTTTAGGTAGATGAGCACCGGCTTGGGCTGGAGCCAGCCTGTGAGGATGCAAGTAGAGCTTCGGTCTTTGCTGTGCCCGACCTCCTAGGAAGAAGTGACTGTTGCATGTGGAGCTCTGTGCGCGCCTCGCAGGGAGGGGTGAGAGCGGGACTTCTGAAGGGGAGGGAGAAACCCCCTTCATTCTGGGCCTGTCCTGTGCCTTGTGCTGGGCTCTGCCCCCATTTCATAGCCTTGGAATTTCCCAAATCAGTTTTCAAAAAAAGATTTATTTATGCATACAGAACTGAACTGGGGTACAGGCCAGACGTGCAGGGGGTGAGAGGATTCACCAGAAATAGTGGGGAGCAGAACAGGCAGACTGACTGAAATCCACTGCTGAGGGGAGCAGCGGCGAGACAGGAAAGGTCTGCTGTGCCCTGTGGGTCAGCTCCCTGCTGGAGGATCGAACTCGCACTGAAGCAGCTGTGGCCAGCTTGCAGTGGTGGGCCCTAACCCGTTGTGCCAGCAGGGAGGGCCCCCAAAGCAAGGTAGGTCTTGTCAACTTTGACACACTGTTGATCCAGAACGATCTGGGTCATTCTTGCTTGTCAGTGGGGAGCAGAGAGCCGTCTTGTGCGTTACTGGGTGTTTAAGTAGATGTTTAAGTGGCATCACCCTGTCCACCGCCCCTGTCCCCCGTTGGGACAACCAAAATATCTCTAGTTACTTCCACTGTTCCCTAGGGGTCAAAACCACCCACCCTCAGGGTCTTAGAACCATTGCCCTAAGATTAGCAGCCTCACTCCTGTTTTGTAGAGGAAGAAAGTTCACCTCAGAGGCAGAAGTGAATTGTTCAAAGGGTCGTATCCACCGAGTAGCAGCGACTGAAGGAAGTCAGGCTTCCTGCTCCCCCAACCAATGAGACGCTCAGGACCTCAGCTGTCATTTGGGGAGGCTGGGGTCGAGGTGTATATGTGGAGGAATCAGCCCCCCTTCTCAGGGGTCTTTTGCCCTGTCACAGACCTTCAAGCCCTTCCCCTGAGCCCGGGCAGTCACGAGTCTGAAATGCCCACCGACTGGCTGATGGACGTGCTGTACAGTGTGGTCTCCACGTGTAGCTCCGTGCTATAGGTCACAGAGAGGAGCCTGCCTCTGATTCCTCTGGACCCTCTCTATATTTTCGGGACCTCTAGGTGCCGGTCCCTCTGCAGACCCAGCAGTCAGGGGCTACACACCTTGAGCCCTTCGCTGCCCACCCATAGGCCATGCTTGACGCTCCTGGACGCCCCTCCAGAGCCCCTGGCCGGTCCCATTGCGCCTCTAGCCTCGTACAGCCCAGGAAGGCCTCTGGGCATGGAAGTAGTCCAAGCCCCAGTCAATTCCTTCTTTTATTCAGGACGGAGTCACAAATGGGCGGCAGCCACAGGAATCCTTCTCCACCTCACTGCAGACCAGCCCTTATGAAAGATGTATTGACGGATCCCCTGGTACCAGGATGTTACTGGCCTTGGAAAGGCAGGAAATAAGTATCTGCTGGCTTTCTGTCTGCCACAGAAACCTTCTTTCAGGTCAAATTTCCTCTGTGCCCGAGCACATTTGATTTAAATCATTTCGCAGCAAAGTATAAATAAAATAGAGATGACTCCTGTAATGAAAAAGAGAAACACCCTGGCAATGTAGGTTCGACTTTTAGAAAATAGAGCATTAAAACTACAGACTCATATAACTAATGGATCCCTAGGCCCCAGCACTGGCCCACTTATTTCGGGCAGCACAAGTGAGTAAGCACCAGGACACGTACAGCGAGAGGCAGACTTCCGGGTCAAGGCTCAGCTCTGACTTACTGTGTGTGACCTTGGGTGAGTCACTTTGCCTCTCTGGACCTCAGACCCTTCCTCTGGGATGTGGCATCTGGATTATGCCCCCCTGAGACCTCCTGACTTCATTAATGTAAGAACATTCAAGAGAACTTCTCTCTTCTTAAGGGTCCTTATTTTACAATGGGGTTGAAGACACTGCCCACCCACCCTCCCACCTCCCCAGTTCATACTTTGAAACCCTAACCTCACAGGGGCTGGTATTTCATGGTAGGGCCTTTGGAAGGTAATCAGGGTTAGATGAGGTCACGAGGGTGCAGCCCCCATATTTGGGATTAGCGCCCTTATAAGCAGAAGAGGGGCCAGCGCTCTCTTTCTCTCCATACTGCTCCCTTTTTGGGGGTACTAATCTGATTTACGGGGCTCCACCCTCCTATCTCAATCACCTTGCGAAGACCCCACCTCCAGAACTCCATTGCACTGGAGTTAGGATTTTAACATAAATTTGGAGAGGGATTGCAGTCCATGACACCGTCACATCTGACCTCATAATGGAATAATAGCTGGGTCAGTTACTCTGGGAACTGCAGACAGAGGGAAAGAGGAGAGCTTCCCACCGCCCCTAGGTGCTCGCGGGCTCTGGGGTTGACTTTATAGCTGCTCCCCATTTGCAGCTGTCCGGCCCACTCTCTGTGTGCCTCAGCAGAGGCAGCCCCTCATTCCCCGAAGCTGAGGCGGGCACCCCCTTCCCCATGGCCCTGAAGGCAGAGTGAGGAGAGATGAGTCACAGCCAAGTTGGAAGACAGGAGCCAGCGCCCCCACCCAGCTCCCGCAAGCCCCGGTGTCTGGCGGAGAGACCGCACACAGCACTGGCTGTTTCCCACTTGTGTGGGCTGCGGCCCTGGCGCTTTCCATCTGGAAATAAAAGTTCTCCGGAAGCCAGAGTCTGGGATTTGTGGGGTCTTACAGTTATGAATTCCTAATAGAGTAGCACTTCATCTGCTCAGCCCTGTTAAGAACGAAGGTGTTCTGCCTTAGAAATAACATTCCAGAAAGCCGAAATGGACCCTTACGAGCGTTACACACACACACACACACACACACACACGGGTGTATAGGCGCACACACACTCACAAACACACACACCCATGCACATGCATCCACACCTGGTACCCATATGTGCACACACGTGCACACAGACACGTGTGCACACAGACACACAGCTTAGAGAATGTGTCTTGCTGGAAAAAGTACTCCTCCTTCAATGCCTTTTAAAATGCAAAATGCTCTCAGAGACAGACACAGTCATCACTTTCCTCATTCATTTCGCTGGGTTGTGACTTGGTGCAACCTGAGAGACTAGAAGGTGCCCCAGGGCTACCTGCCCAGTGGCGGGGCCCCAGCACCTCCCTGCCAGGCTCCAGCCTAGTTCTGCTCTCTCCTGCCAGCCTGCCTCTCAGTGCGCTGAAAGTCTTCTTGACCTGGAGTCATCCCCACACCGCCTCCTCTCTCCTCCCCTCCCCTCCGCCCCCAGACCTGACCTGACCTTCTACCTTCTACCTCTCTCTCTCTCTCACACACACACACACACACACACTTACACACTCTCTTTCTCACTCTAGCTCCCTGCCTTTGCAGAGTTGGGGTGCACAGGCAGATTTACTGTCTTAGCCCTGTGAGAGCATTTTGAGGAAACGCATGCCCTCGCATTCAGCTTCCCTGCCAAGAGCCAAGAGCCAAGTGCAGAGGTGGCTGGGCTCGCTGAGCTGGTCCTACAACTCTGCTTCAGCTTTGTTCCCATGACTTTTTTGGGGAAAAAAAATCTCCCCTGTGGATTTACTAGGTTGCTGACAGGGGATGCTCTCAGACCTAGGCTGATGCAGATTTGCAGCCATGCAGGCCAGCCACTCAGAGGTGCTGAGCCTGGAGGAGGGCGCTGAACCCCGCGTCTTCCAAGCCGCACCTCAGAGCCCTGACTTTGCAGCAGCCCTGCCCTGCACAGAGCAGGCATTTCTGTGATGGCGGAGGCCGGGCCACAGTGACATATTCGCTGGGGCGGGGAGCGGGAGAATTCACTGCCATGGACAGGCACCTTTGTGCCAAACCATACCTGGCCTCCCTATGCCCCGGCTTCCCCTCACCAGCCCAGGGCAGTGTTCAAAGCCATCTTCTGGGGGGGCCATCCTGACCCCTGCTTTTGAGATTGAAAACTACCACTATTCTCTATCCCTCTGATTTATGTTTCTTCATAACTGTCACCACTGACCAGCTCTATACTCTTGTTTCTGCCTCTCTTGTTCCCTGGGAGCTTTAAGCAAACCTGGCTTCATGTCACATGAACTGTAATATATTCGTGCACACATCCATGCACACGTGGGGTTAGGCAACTCATCATGTTACAGGGCAGGGAGAGGGACACCCTTGAGCCCCCACAAACCTGCCAGCTCTGAATAGTTTCTCACATCCGCCGCATCAAGACAAAACATGTAAGATCTTTAATGGAAAGGAGCTTTAATACAGTGGGTGTGCAATACAGAAAAGACAAAGAATATAGTTTCTAAATCAAACACCTGAAGTTACCCATCCCCTCGTGGGTAAAAGTCCACCCGAAAGGGACTGGCCCAGAGCAAGGCCTGAAAGCTGCCGCAAGTCTAAGGCACCTTCTGGCAGGGACCCATGGAAAAGGGTCAGAAATGGCCAGACAAGTCTGGGAGGAAAATAGCAAAATCAAAATCAAGATGAACGCTGCCATCACCTCCCCACAGTCTCTCGCCCACGTCTGTTTCACCCAGTGCAGGACCAAGAAGCAAGAGCCTCTTCTTCACCTGTCTCTGCTCCTTCAGCTGTCTCTGCTCCTTCAGCTGTCTCTGCTCCCTGCGCCTCCTCAGGTCTCCTGGCTCCATCCTGCCTCCTTCCTCCTCAGCCTCCTCTCCAGATTCTTTTCCTCCCTGCTCAGCTCAACCCTCCCTTGGGTGGGGCAGGGAACCTGGAGCCTCCCCTTTATCAAGGACCCCCGTTACAGTCACACCTGTTCCTAGAGTCAGAATGAAAGGGCTGGATGTGTTTCAACAATCAGGTGGGGTGAAATGACTCCTTTTACTTCCAGTCATCGTAATATCAATAATAATGAGAATCAAAAAGCATTGTGGGTGTCTGCTCCAGGCTTGTCTTTAAGAGCCTCACAGGCATTTCCTCACTCAGCCCTCTCAATGGTTTATTGTGCTGGTTTAATAGATGAGAAAACTGGGCTCTCAAGGAGATGTCAAAACTTCACTTTTATTTAAAAATTTTTTTTTATTTACTGACAACTAGAATGCAGGGTTCAGCAAGCTTTCTGTAAAGGGCCACACAGAGTGACTCTTCAAGGCTGACCCCAGTCAGCCGGGGTTGCTCAGCAGCAGATGTAGCTAATGTGTAAGTGGGTGGCAGTGTCTGTGTCCCCGTAAATCTGTGCAGAAGGAGCCTGCAGGCCCGATCTGGCTCCCCAAGGGGAGTGTGCTGACTCCTGAACTCAACTGAACCTTGTGTCATCATCATGGCAGCCCATGTAGGGAGCACAGTGCTTTGCATGCGATAGCCCTGAAATGAATGAGTCTGTGAACATGAATGAGGGAATGGGTGAGTGAGTGAGCTGGCCAGGGACTCAGGCGGTCACCTGCTGAGACCACCACAAGCCAGTTCCTCCCTCCCCTGCGCCTCTCCTTGCACTCCCTGTACCTTACTGGGACCCCCACCCCCTTCACCTATTTCAGGCCCAAAGCCCTGGCTCCACCCCAACAGCCTCCCTGAAAATCCCCTAGGCGATTAGGTGATGTCTGCCAGGGGTGGCTTTTTCTGGAACTCGAGTTCAGGGTGCTCTTTTCACTCCTCCCTTTTCTAGGAAGGGTGTATGGCCGTTTACTACAAGGGTGTATGAAACACAGCAAGATGCATCGATAAAATGAGGTCAGAGCAGGAGACGGGATGGTGAAGCCTTAGAAACACTAAGCTCAAGTCAGGATTGACAGGAAAACTCAGCTCTGGGGGACCTGGCTGTGGGGGAGCCCGAGACGGGGTTAAGCTCTTCGTTAGCCAGTGGGGAAAGCTGGTCTGCTCCCTTCCACCACCGTGTGCCCTCAAAGCCCACACAGACCCTTGCTCACCGAGGCAGAACTGTTCTTAGCGCTCAGGCCAATTGCAGCTTTCTCCCGGGGCCTCCCCAGGAGACACGGGGAGCCGAAGGTCGAGCTGCCCTCGGCTCCCCCACACGGACAGGGCCACAGTTCCCGGCCGCGGCCCCGGTGGTCCTGGACTAGATGCCTGCCTCTGCCGATGTCCCCGTGGAGAGGACACGGCTGGTGACTGGACCTGGTGACCTGGCATGACCCAAAGCAGCCTTGAGCACAGCTGTTGGAACAAGATCACGGGGCATTCAAGCACCACCAGCACATAAAATGAAGGGCTCGCTCGGGGAGGCCAGAGTCAGCTCTGCCGCTGACCTCTGGCCGGGTCTCATCCCTCCCTGGACTTCATACTCTCCCCTGGGAACGGGGGCTTGATGCTGGGATCCACCCCTGGCGCCCCGTGGCCCCCACGGCTAAGCCTCTCAGCAGTGACTCCAGCTAAATGCCATCCCCGCGGCCCCATGCTGCTGAGGACTTTAGATCGGTTCCTCAACCATTTTTCCACGATCCCCCCTCCCCAATAAGAAGAAAACTTTCATTTGAATTCTCCCTAGAGAGAGAAATTAAGTCCTGAGGGCTAAGATGTATCAGGTACCTAGATTTGAGCTTTGGAGGTCCAGAAACCTTGGTGATAGCTTCTCCCAGCCCCCCTGAACCGGTTTTGTCCCCTTGGGGTGGCCGTAGCACCCAGCTGAGAGTAGATGCTCTAATTATTTCAGCTCCTCCTAACGGCCCACTTGCTGGAGGATGAAGCTGAGACCCAGAGAGGTCAAGCAACTTGACCAAAGTCACACAGCCAGTGAGAGGGAACCCGGTGAGTTCAGCTTGAGCCTGGGCTACCCTTAGTCTCAGCCACTCCCTGACAGAGCCGCGGCTCTGTGATCTGCACACGTCCTCGGTTGCTCTGTCTCGGTATGGATGGAAAGGCCTCGTTCTTTTTAACAGCTGCTTGGTTTCCATTGGCACCGGTGCCGCGTAACTGCTTTAGCTGGCGAAGGCCGGGCTGCCTCCCTTCGCACCAGTGGAAAGCTTGCTGTAACAGTCCTTGCCACGAGTCGTCGACCTCGTGCAAGCGACCCTGAGGTTACAGTCCTAAAATTGGAGTCGCCGAGTTCTTGCTAAAAGGGGGGACGGTCTGGTGGGGCGCACGAGACATCTCCATCCACAGTCAGTTTGCACCACTTGCGTAACTCAGCTACAGTTTCACCCCCAAACTCCATCTGACCCGGTTACTGGTGTAGACGTGAGCTCCCCGCCCCGCCACATCAGTGTGTTTGGCCGCCGCCTTAGCCTCCTGTCATCTTGGATTTCCCCGGGAGGCCTTTGCATGGTTTATTTTTGAACTTCAGTTCTACTTTCATTGAAAGACATCCAGTCTTCACCCTGCCCTCTGGGCACCTCTCTGAACTGGGGTGGACCAACGTGGTATCGTGGCTTCTCCCGGGTCTTCCCCCCCGCCCCCCGCCCCCCAGGTTGGGGGGAAGCAAACTCCTTGCCCTGTTGCTTGTCTTTTGGAAACTTGGTCTGACAACAAGTCCTCATTCTTCAGTGTCCCTTGGCCTACTTTTATAAGGGATGTAGCCTTAGCAGCTTAGCAAATTAGGCCTCAGTGGTCCCGGGTCTCTATCTGCAGGGGCAAACAAGCATCACCGCCCCTACACCTCGCCGATGGTGCCCATGGCCGAGCCACGGGTGATTCTGCCCTAGGTACATGAACCCTGCAGAAGACCACAGGAGGAAGTGGAGGCCCGGCGGAGACCTCAGGCCTCCCTGCAGCACCCCCCTCCCCCCCAGTTAAAGCCTGTTGCACTTTCTCAGTCACCTGAATCATCACAACAATGGTGTCTGGTGATGGTTTCTTCTGGAAGCTTCCCGAGGAAGCGCAGTTATCAGACCGGAGTGCCTGGGCGATATTTCATGCAAGAATCCACTGGTCTCCTCTGGCAGTGGAGTCTGGCTGTGGCTGACAGACCTCACCCTGCCCCAGCCCCCTTCTGTCAGGTGTTTTCTTCATCTCAGATTTGCTGATTAAACCTGGTGACCAGGGTGATAATTGCATGTAGGTGGTGACCCCCAGCTAGACAGGGTTTATGGATATCTCGGAGTCATAACAGGCAGCTTGTATTCTGATTAGAGGAGAGGCTTAAACAAACATATAAAATTTCAGATCGTGTCACTTGGCCTGGGAAGGAGCATGGAGGGGTAGGACATGCCTGTGGGGCTGGGGGTGTGCTGTCAGAGGACATGCCTCAGAAACATAAAAGTTGGGGGGAAGGGGGTTTCCAGGCAAGTGCAAAGGCCCCTGGGTAAATTGCAGGACTCACTTTGCATCTGTATAGAATGCACAAGAGATTGGAGTGGAAGGACCTTCTGTTGAGCCCTTTTGCTGTCAGATAAAGATTGAGGCCAGAAAGAGGGAAACTTGACTGTTCAGCTCAGAAAGCTGCTGGTGGAGGCCCTCTCTAGTGGCACAGCGGGTTAAAGCGCAGCATTGTGAAGCACCAAAAAGCACAGCACGAGTGGCTCCCAGCCAGGGAGGGACCCCCATGGCGCAGCAGACTCTCCTGTCTCCCCACTGCTCCCCTCAGCAGTGTATTTCGGTGAATCCACCTGTTCTGCTCCCCACTCTGTCTCTGGTGAATCCTCTCCCCCCCACACACACACCTCTGGCCTGTACCCCAGTTTTGTATGCATAGGTAGATGGATCTTTAAAAATAAAAAAAAAATAAAGCCATCAGTAGAATAATTTTCAGGACTCGCACCCTCATACTTCACAGAGACTTCGGGGGGCCGCCATGTAGCTGGGAGCACGTCAACCGTATCAGCTTCAATTCCCACTGCCTCCATCCACCAGCTTGTGTGATCATGTAGCTTAGATTTCTTCACCTGCCTGAGCCTCAGCCTTCTCCGTGAAATGGGAATAATGAGCGTAGTGACCTTCACTGAAGTGACCTTCACTCAAATGAGATTAAATGCGAACATGTGGAGAGGCTGTGCTGTGAACAGAGGGGCCCCAGGCTTCGTGGCATGCCCACTTCCTCACCCCCAGATGTGACGCCATCCTTACGCACCGTGGTAGAGAGCAGGGAGGGTTGTTCTGTCTTCCCAGTGGAGACTTTTGGCAAGTGGGGCCTGAGTGGAGGTGTTTTGAGTTTTTCCCACCTGTAACGTGGAGCACTCATAACTTCCTCCCTGGCCCCCCCCCGTTCGAAGGGCCCAGAACGGCATGCATGTGAGAGGCTCAGGTGTGTAGCGTGTGGTGGGGCGGGTGGGGTTGTGGGCCTGGACACAGAACGGGGAGTCCGTGTGCCAGCTAGATAAGGAGCTCTTCCCTCTAAATCTTAGCATACTAGTGAAATGGAGCACCCCACTCTGGGTCCTTATGAGAATTCAGGAAGCTCAGAAGTCTAAACTTTTAGCCGTTTCTGATGCACAAAATCAAGAAATAAGATGCCTGCTCTCTTCTGTTTCTCACTCCCACCCACCTTGATTCCTGGAGGCAAATCCTGGTTATTTGAGTCCATTTTACAGATGAAAAAACTGAGCTTCAAAGAAATCAGATGATTTAGCATGACCGGGAAGTGGGGGGCCAGGCTCTGGACCCCCTTGGCCAGATGCCAGCCTGGTTGCTGTATCCTCGGCTGTCTGGAAGCTCATGCTGGGTTCCTGCTGCTTGGATTTAATTGATTCTGGAGCCGACAGAGGAGGCAGGTTCTTCGAGAAGCTCAGCCAAGGGCAGATCCTTTGAGACTCTCCTTGTCTATCCACTGTCAGCCAAGGACTCAGCCCGGGGCTGGAGAAATCCACCCCCATCGGGCCCTGGGTTACAGCCCAGCCTGTACCCTGCCCCCGATGATCCCTGCTGGTGCTCATGTCAGATCCGCCTCCAAGTTTTATTTCCAGAGCCCCTCGGATGTCTTCCCCGTCTAATTCCTCGTCCCTGGGGCCATGGTTAATTAGCCTTTGATTATTCACAAACACAGAAGCAGGAACCGGGAATCAGTGCACCTCGTTCTAACCATTCTCCTGAAACAGGCAGAACTGTAGGTTTCTGGAAGTCCTACAGCTGGGCTTTGGAGACACGTGGTGAAAGCACCAAACACCAGCATGAGGCCCCCACCCTGCCCTGCGGCCCCCGACCTGGTCGCCCTGATGTCTGTCAGGTCCGGACGGACTGTTTTCTGGTGGGTTTGTGGGTTTCCCGGGGCAGATCCTCGCACCCCCGGTTGCTGCCACCAGCTTTCCAAGAAGTCACCTCTGTGGTCCCAGGCTAGAAGACGCTGGCATCTTTTTAAATTGCACATGAAGTAGGACATGTCAAGACCAGGAGTTCCACGGTGCACCTTTGGCAGGGAGCGAGCGCCTTTCTTCCTCCCTAACTCTATTAGTAGGAAAAAGGGTTCTAAGAAGATGAAACACCCCCTGACTTGGGGTGTGTGTTATTGTGGCTGCAGGCGTGGGGTCGCTCGCTCATTCAACAAATAATCTCAACTCGGAGCAAAAGCCAAAGTTACAATGGTCTAGATTGGCACTTGGTAACAATAGGTTTTTGTTGTCGCTGGACTCGGGGACAGTAGTTCTTTGTTGTCCCCCACGCTCTGTGGGTCTGGGCACTGTAAACGTTCAGCCGCATCGCTGGCCGCTACGGGCTAGGGGCCAGCAGCACCCACCCCCAGTTGTGACCCCAATTACAGGGGCAGTTCTGGTTGCCCCTGGACATGCAGAATGTCCCACGGGGGGGCAGAGTTGCCCCACTGAGGACTGTGGTTCTTTCTGGAAGGTGCCTACAGTCCGGGCCCGCCTTCCCTCTCTGGCCTGCTCTGGCCCTTTTCCTTCCTCTGTTACAGCAGCACGGGCCCTCTTGCCAGACCTCTCTCGCCAGGTGGGCTGTCACCCCAGGCCCTTTGCACAGCAGTTCCCTCTCCCTGAAATGTGCACCCCCTTGCCCACCCCCCGGCTCACTCACGGGCCTTTATGTCTTTGCTGCAATGCCACCCTGTCAGTTCAAAGTCTTTTTAAAAGCTGCATCCCACCCGGTGTTTTGAGTGCCTTCTCCTGCTGCTCCTACCTGCTGTACCCGAAAAAGGGCCCCAAGGACAAGGATATCTCTGCAGGGGGCACCCAGGCCTCCAAGTCCTTGGTAGCAAGCCTTTCCATCCCTGCCTACTGTTTACGTACTCCAAGGTTGTCTGGGCACCGGGAACTCTGCACATCAGCCTCCTGCCCTGCGGGCACCCAGCACGGCCTTAATTGAGCTCCCACTGGCCAATTGAGCTCCCACTGGCCTGGGGCTGGAGGTCAGGTCGTGGCCCGCTGCCCGTGGCCGGAGACGCCTGCACGCGCAGGTAGTCAGGGCCCCCCAGTGCGGGACTCCGTACTGAGCTTGGGGAGCGGGGTCTCTACACCCGGCCAGCCCCTGCCGGCGGGGCCCCTCCGGCTTGTCCCTGCGGCCCAGCCTCCCACGGCCCATTGGCATTCAGGCCACCCCTCGCTCTGAATAAACATCTCGCTGCCATCCTCCCTTACGCAGCAGCTTTCGCCTGTGGCATGAGAGAGCTGGAATGGGGATAAAAATAGTGTTTAGTTCCCCGCACTCTGCTTATTTTGTACTTTCCAGCAGCATCACGTCTTCTGACGTGTCAAGACAGTCAGCAAACCCATCACTGCTCCCTCGCACGGTGCAGCCTCAAGGCCGCGCTCCCCACCCCCTGGCACCCTGTGATCAGACCACATCTTCAGCATCAGTAACGCCCGCCACGTTGGGCGCAGCCCCCGCGACTGGGCTTTCTAGAAACTACCCCTCCCCCCTCCATCTTAGGAACCCCTAAAACAGGGGGGCAACACAGCCACTTCTCAGGTTGTGTTGAGCCGTGAACCCCTGAGGGGGTCAGCACTGCCCCACCTGGTTGCCTGAACCCCGTTGCCAGATTGCCTAGGGGGCTCCTGACCGTGCCACACCAGCTTTCTCACCTGGAACCTGCCAGCCAGACGGCAGCCATCTTTCCCCCACTTCACAGATGAGGACAAAGAGGCTCAGATCTGGTTGGAGATTGCACAGCACACACGCAGTGAGCGGGGGAGCTGCACCGAAGCCTCCTGCTCCAGGCCCTTGCGGGGAGTTTGGCCCTGTTCTCCCTCGTCTCTGGGGGCGATTAGGATAAGCTTCCCCACATGTCTCCAGGGCTCTCCTGAGACTGCTCTGTAGGCTGTTCTAAACAGCCAACAACGGCCATTAGCGTTGACTCTGAAGCAGGAGATCTTTTCCCATGTACATTCTTCCAGTGAGAACCCTCCAGTCTCTGGCTCAGGAGGAAATACATAGCTTTACACCTTGCAAGTGTCACCTTATTTAATTGGTACAACTCCCCAGAGGGGCTGCCACGGCCACTAAGTGGCTGCATTAGGAGGTGCTTGCTTGTCAGCAGAGTGAAGGATTAAGCACTAGTGGTCAGGACTTCAATGGAGGTTCCCACTGCTGTCCCGTGGTGTTAAGTGCAGGGATGCAGGGAGACCCCGCTGCCGGTCACTCCTCTTCTATCCTGGTGGCCCAGGATCTCTGGTCATCAGGACGGCAGACGGAGAACACCTTCCTGATGCCCCGGGCAGACAGCTGCTGGGAGGCTTCCCTGGAGCTCAGACCTCGGGGCTGAAGGGCCCTCTCTGCTCTCTGTCCTTGCAGCAGCACATCTGAATGTTGACCCTGGCCTCCCCCCAGCCTGACAGGGAGCCGACTCAGTTTACAGCCCATTGTCTGCAGCCAGCAGGGCTTTGCCACATGCCAGAGTCTGGGCCTGCCTCCCCCAGGGCTCACAGGACCTGCTCGGACTTTGAGGCGAGATCAAGTGGGTGCGCCCTTCTTTCTTGCCCCCCCACCTTGCACTGCTGGCTGTAGTATGGAGAAAAGTGGGTGTGCGGGGAGGGGGGTGACTCTTAACTCCCAGGTGCCTAACTTTGCACAGACGGGGTTTCAGAGAAACTGTGTGGGCCAGTGGAGATGACGTTGAATCAACGTGTGTTCTCTCATTCCCTTCCACTCAGGGTCAGAGATGTCTCTGCTTCATTTCCAATTGCTATTCTGGTGGCACAGAACCCTACGAAAGTGGTTTTAAACTTCTCCTTCATCACCAGTCTGTTCAGTGGTGCTCAGTAAATAAACACTTGACTATGCAGGGATGCAGGGATGCAGGGATACAGACCAGCCGGCTTCTCTGGTTTCAGAAGCTGTTCTGCAGAGCCCTGCGGGCGGGTCATTTCACATCAGCTCAAGAGGTAAAGAAACAGGCTTAAGACAAGAGAAACAGACACAATCAGGGCTGATGACACTGAAAAATGAGGGGTGACAGTCTTTCTTGCAAAATGAGGAATCCCCTCTGTGACATAGAGCCCAATAATTAATTGCATTTCCCTCTTTGCATTGCCGGCTAGGAAGCTCGGAAAGAGCCATAACTGACAAGTGTCCAGGAGCCCACAAAGCCTACCATGCTCCTGGTGGTTGGCTTTCCAACGAGGGTCTTTTCTCTTGATTTCCTTCCTTACCATCCCCCAGCTCCTGTGTTTTTTCTACTTAATTTTTGGTTGGTGGAACTGTGTGTTTTGTTTCTGCCTTTTCAGTCGTGTGGCAGAGCTGCGGGAAATAACTACTGAGATAAAACTAGTTTCCCATGGCATTTGTTTTTGTACTTATCTTTGACTCAGGCATCTTCCACCCATGTCCCTTTCATCATAACCCAAATGTGAGGCACTTGTTGGCCTTCTTTGGCCTTCAAAGCTTTAGGAAAACACAGCTCACAGGACTGATAGGACTCGTGGTTTTAAAGTATGGGGTGTGTGGGCAGAATCAAGGTGGGTGCCCTCCACCCTACCTAAACCTCCGCCCTATATTGGCTTAGCTGAAAGTGAAGGGTCTGTCATCCATCCTGGCTCTTAAGAACAGGCTGGTGACTGTGGACAAACTGCTTCCCCTCCTGTGAGCCTCAGTTTCCCTACCTGCATAGTGAGAAAAAATAGCTCCCACCGGCTCATCTCATGGAGTTCTCATCTTACATGCTGCTCATCAAATAATGAAAGTCATTTTAAGGCAAGATGTTTGTGAAGTCTCCTGAGACCGTGGGGTGGTCAACCCCACAACGTTGTTACCACCCGTATCTGGTCATCCACACAAATAGGATCGTTTGCAGGTCCCTTATTTTGTCACACTTAGAAGAGCTATGAAGGCAGATGTGGCTGTGAACTTCAGCTTAGTCATCCACGAGCTGTGGACCTTGGTCTTCCACTCTTCATCCGCTGACTAGAGATCATTACGTGACGAACACTGCTTGGAATCATTTGGAGACGTTAACTCATGGGTGTTCTCTGCCAGATTCGGGCTCCTCTGTGGGCGGATCAGACTACTGGAGGTGCCCCAAGAGCAAAGGGGTTCTGGGCATGAAGGCACTGGCCCTCGTGTGTATCCCAGGACCTCTGTCCTGCCAGGCCTCTCCTTCCAGTTTGCTCCTCGCCCTGTGGGTAATGGCATGTCCAGAAACAACCCAGTCAAAGCCAGCGCCCAAATCTGAAGTCTGCTCCTCTGAAGTGTAACTGAACCTTAATAAAAAGTGAAATAGACGTTCCCCTCTTTCTCAGCTTTGGGACGTTAACATGTAAAGCCAGTCCAGATGAACATCTTTACTTTCACTTGAAGATTGTTAAAAATTATGGAAAGTTTGACACTAGCCCCAGTGTACCTTGGATGAAATTTTTAAGACATGGCACGCAGCCTCTAAATTAGATGAACTCTTTTACTAAACTCGCAAGTCTACTTAAAAGAAAAAATGGGGGGGAGGATGGAAATAGCCAAGTTGAGAGTCTACTTTAATTGCCAAGTAGTTTCTTTATTCTAAGTAGAGCAACTAAGATTAGTAGAAAGTGCAAGAAAGAGGTGGATAAACAGATCTCTTAGAGCACTTTCATTCCTGGATGAAATAAACATCTCTAAACCTGAAAATCACTGAGATTCATTTGCGCCAACTCCCATTTTTATTGTCTGCAAGAGCTCATCGTCACACATTGCCCCAGAGACCCGATATCAAGTGACAAAACAGCAGTGCTGCTTCTGTATTACCCTGGATTTTTTCCTTTATAAACCTTTTTTGGAACAAGTTAAATTTCTGTAGCTGCTTCTTTTGTAGTCTCTGAACAGGGTGAATTTGCATTCCCTACTGTCACAGTGATGATGTTGGGTCTTGGATTTAGAATACAATCATAACTTTTTACAGTTTCATACCTGGGGAATCCAGAGAGCTATCAACCTATCACTGAGAAAACATATCAGTCAAACTGATTTTGGAAATGACATATTTGCAGAAATGGGAAGTGGAGTCACCACACGCTAGGGAAACAAAGCGGAGTTTAAAATTGTTGTCAAGTAAAGCTTGAAAATGGCAGGAGATAGCAAAGGGGTTTTTCAAGGAAATCTTAGAAAAAGGAAGCCATAAGATAGGAGAGAAAGGAAAGGGAAGAGGACACAGATGGTGATGGGGTAAGGCCATAGTTTAGAACAGGAGATGACAGCTCTATAGCTCACAGGCCAAATCTGGCCCTCCATTTATTTTTATAAATAAAGTTTTATTTAAACACGACCAGTGCAGCTTGTTTAAATAAGGGTTATGACTACATTTGTAGGACAAAATTAGTTTTAATGGTAGAGCTGAGTAGGAGATATGGCCTTCAAGGCCTGAAATATTTATTAACTGACTCTTCACAGAAAGTTTGTTGACCTTTCCCTGCTCTAAATCATCACGGATTAAAAACTCTGACAATACTGCTCCACCACTTACTAACTGGATGACCTAGATAGGGTATGCATTGTATATTTGGGGTGATGGAACAGATCACTCAGAATTCAGTGGTATGAAACCACAAGCGATGTTGGTGACCTGCTGTTGCTCACAGGGGCTTTGGTTCATCTGCTAGCTTGTTCTTCTGGTCTTGGTGGCGGCCCCGCTGATTTTGACTGATTCTCCCGTCTGGGGATCTGCTCACAACAAGCTGCTGTAGGACTGTCCCACCTGGGACATGTCGATTCTCTTGCACATGGTCTCTCATCCCCCAGTAGATGAGCCTGGGCTTGGCCACACAGGCAATGACAGGTTTCCAACAGAGAAGAAAGCGTGCAAAACCAAACTTTGAAATGAAGCTGGGATACTTCCACCTCCCTCCTTTTAGCCAGAGCCAGTCCCCGGGCAACCCATATTCAAGGTGTGGGAAAATAGATTGTACCCCTTGATGGGAGATGCGGAGTCATTGCCAAGGGCGAAGGTACAGCTGGCCATCGCTTGGGGCTTTCCAAGCATCCAGTCTGCTATACCCATAAAAGAAGACAAACCCATAAGAACAGAAGGATCGTGCACCACACCTGATGTTTGAGGCTTGGAAGAAATCCCAGCAGCCACTTGAGTGTGACTGCACACCTAGGGCTGCAGCCTCACGGTGTGGCTGGTGATTGATTGGTCTTGCAGCCTCTCTTTGGGGCTGGACACTGTCTTGGATTAGGAAAGAGGCAGGTAACTGCTATAGACCCTCAGCTAGACCCACTACAGTGCCTAGCACATACTGACTTCTCATTATTAGCAATACATGATTAGTTAGTGTAAGCTCTTCTTACTATTTCCGCTAGCAGTCAGAACTCACTCCGTCCCTCCCGCCCTCCCCTCTTCCCTCCTTTCCTCTTTCTCACCCCTTCCCTCCCCTTCCCCATTCCTCATTTGACTTGGCTCTTGGGGGTGTTTAGCAGAGGTTTATTGTCCTCCAGCTCTGGGAGTCTCGCACAGTGGGCCCTTAACGCAAAACGACATCTGAGTGGAGTCCAGGCCCTGGCAGCTCCCCCCAGCAGCAAGCTCTAGGCTGGAGGAGCCTAGAGTTCTTAGAATGGCTAAATTGCAGCCTGACAGTGTAGATCAGGAAGGGTCACTGTGCCAAGTGACTGCCTGATTGGGGTAGAGAGATGGGGCCACACACAGTATCCGCTGCAGGGATTGCAGTTACCTCTCAGTGCTTTCTGAGGGCCCAGTCTTTCTGCGACAGTGAAGTCCCAGCCCTGGGGATGGGACGGGTTTGTTCTGGAAAGATCTGTCCCAGCCAGCACACTGTTACTTGAGGTTTTGCTCACTCAAGGATTCTGGACTGTACTTTTTCTGAGCAGTATTGGACTGGTTTGGATCAAATGAGCCCAGTAGAGTGAAGAGGGAAGTGGCATCTGAAGTGTGGGGTGGAGCATCCATAGAGAGTGATTCAAAACCAGGTTCTAGTCGGCCCTGGGTCAGAAACTCAGTGCTGCCGTTTATTAGCTAGGAATAGTGAGTCTCGGTACAGTTGTCCGGGGTGGACACTGCACAAGGGAGCAGGTGTGAGCTGAAATTCAGCTTGCACTGTGGCCATAAGGCCGTGCACCCCGACTCAGGGCTGTAGCTGCCCACAGTAAGGGGAGCCTTTTTTGTGATTCTCACACAGCTGTCATGTGAGCAAGCGTGGCCTGGGCTGAGTTGCCCTCTCTGAACCTCAGTTTCCTTATGTATGAAATAGAGAGAAGGAAGCACCTCACAACTCTGTTTAGAACACAAGGCATTTGTGAAGTGCTTAGGACAGGGTCAGGTAACAGTTACACTGAGTGGTTAAGTGGGCACATGACAGATTCTCCTCTGCCACTTTCTGACTGGAACCTTGGGCAAGTTACCAGAACTCTCTGGAATGATGATGACAATACCTCTCTATGGGTCATAGAGCTGACTTAGCCAGCATGTAGGGATTAGCGTAGAAACCATGATGACTATAGATCACAGGTGTCAAGTCAGTCTGGGCAAGGGAATTGGCCATGAATCAGCACCCAAGGGTGCTTGAGGGCAGGTGATTTGGGATGGCAAGGAAGAGCAACTGGTATGTGGGCCAGCCAGCAGGCATCTTCAGCAAGACCCTGAAGACGTTTTCTGGAACTTTCCTTTGGCCAGCCTCTCCCCTCACCATCTAGTCAGTACCTACCTGTCTACCCTCCCAGCACTGCCACTCACCTGTCACCACCTCTCTGTCCACCCACTCAGCTAAGTGTGGAAGGGAGGACTCGGCTGATGGACTTACGCCAGCCTGGTGCAAAGCCAGCACCCAGTACTGGCTGTGATTTCACACACGTTGCTTAACTGAGCTTCCGGGCCTTGGGGTGAAATGCATAGCCGCACCTAAATGCTGATCCTCAGATCTGGGCAGGACCCCATGAGCACCTTCCTGTGAGACCTTTGAGGGGCAGGGCTGCACAGGTCACGAGGCTCGGAGCCAGAGACCCTGTGGGAACCCACAGGCATTCCTCCTGCCTCCAAGTCACCCAAGATCTTGTCCAGGGGCCTCCTGAGCACCAAGGACAGGAGGCGCCTTCAGGGCCTGTGGCTGCTTCAAATGACTAAGCTCCATCCCGGTGCCTGAGGCCGGGGGACTCTGATTCAGGCCCATTTACCGGCATAACTGGTGAGCAGTGGGTACTGGGTGATGACAACACGGCGTGCCCCTTGCCTGTGTGGGCACATGCCCTCCAGCCCTGGGGCGGGGCACGCTAGAGCAGCCCCAGGAGACTCTTCTGACCAGTATGGACTCGGGCTTTGCGAGAGCAGCTTCCGGATTGGTCCCGTGTCCCTGACGGCGGGTCTAGACGGGGCCTCCTGAACAAGTCAGAGCATGGCCAGCACTTCTGTCTTGAAGGCTCCAGTGGTTTCCGAGGCTACAGAACGCAGTCCAGACCCTTTTCCAAACTGTGCGTGGCAAGCCCAGCCCCTGAGAGCCTTTTCTGCGTCCCTCTGGGGCCCAGGTCCATAGTACAGCCCCACTGACCACTTCCAGTCACCCAGAAGTCCAACAGCACTTCCGCCTGGGGTCTTTGCTTTTGCTGCCCCTCTCCCTGGTGCCTCCCACCCAGAATCCTCTGGTATCGGCTCCTCTTGCTGTCAGGCCACAGCCCAAAGGCCTCCACCTCCCCGAGGGGGCTGATCACCCCCGGCTGACCATGGCGTCCCCTCCTGCGCCTCCTTGCTGTCTTTGAAGTGCCCAGCCTCATACTCCTGTCATGCTCCACAGTCGTTGGCTGCCTCCCCCCGGGAGTGCTGAGGGCCATGACTCTTCTCGTTCACTGCTCAGCACCTGAGACAATGGATGTCGCCGAGTACACGCTCACGTGCCGGTGGGGTATTTGAATGAGTAAGTGGTAGAGTACTAGGATCGTTGTAATAATAAAAAATGTTAGCTACAGCAGCTGGAGTCAGGCTGTGCCTGTCGCCACGCTGGCATTCTGTCTGTTCCACGCACCTGTTCCCTCCCACTTTACAGATGACAAAACTGAGGCTCAGAGGTGGCAGCAGTAACTTTCCCAAGGTCACCCAGTCTCGTGCTGAGACTCCGTTCAGAGCTTAGCCTTGGCGCTTTGTTGAGCCGGAGTCGTGAAGCCAGCGGCCTTGTTCCTTCCGTCTGCGGAGCCCAAGGGGCTGGAAGGCCTCAGTGCGGTGGGCACAGGCACAGCGGGGCCTCAGGAAGCAGTTGGTGAGCTCCTGAGTCATTGTTAGGGGCTTACTATGGGTCACAGACACAGACGCCACCCCAGCCACGCCCACCTGCGCCCAGGCCACGGAGTGTCCCGGGTCAGGCCAGGAGACGGGGCTCCCGAGTTTTCCTGCTGCGTTCCACTAAGAGGTTGAGCTACAGTTGAGCCCTTCGTGTATTTTCCAGTTGGAGGCAGAAACTGGACCCGCCCTGGATTCTCACTGCTGAGTAGGAAGGAAGCTGGCGTGGGCTTTCAGAGACTCCGGTGTGCCAGGTGGGACTCTGATGGCCAAGGCCAGCCGAGAGCCTACGTGTGCATGGGTGTACACGCATATTTTCATGGGCTCGCGTGTATGTGTGCACGCGTGGGGCGTGGTTATGTGTGCACATGAACATACGTGTGTGCACACGTTTGTGTGTGTGCGCAAATGTTTGTGTTGCGTGTGTGTGCTGGCACGTGTGTGTGAGTGTGTGCATGCCCGCAGACAGGCCCGGGCCACGCTGAGCCTGGCCTCTGTCTTGCCTCCACACTCTTCTCTGTGACGTGCAAGGAGAGCTTCCCTTTGTGTCTCTCAGTGACTCCGACTGTCACTGGCCTTCCGAGCGTGCACTCCTGACAGATATTAAGGAACAATTCACTTATTACGGCTAAACAGAAAAGCATATGGAAAAAGCAAACTGCATTAACATCTGTTGCCTGGGCTCCATCTGCTCGCTTTGGCTTGGCTTCGCCTCCAGACGTGCCAGCCTGTCAGTTTCCAGGGCCCGTTCCTTCCTCCAAGAGAGGGCAGGATGCGTCTGCTCGTTTTCATCCAGCCCTGCAGGACCAGCACCTCCTCATTGTGGGGGAAAGAGGGGAAGGAGGAGGTTTAAAGACAGCAGGCTCCGGGAGCCACGCTGCACCGTCCTTGTGAGCTCGCTGTCCTGCGCCGGCCACTTGTCACTGCGGGCCTCCGTTTCCAGCCCGTTAGGTGGGCTTGGCAAAGCAGCAGCCCCAAGGGCCACGGTCAGGAGGAACCCACCTTGCGGAGAGCTCCCGGTGGCCGTGTCGGGTTGCGTGCGCTGTGAGAACCCCGTCTAGCTTTCCAGAGACGGTTCGCCCCCACCCTGCCGGG
>NW_004567133.1:11614968-11642385 GCF_000260355.1 Condylura cristata | reverse complement strand
TATCGAGCACCGACCTGGAGGCACGGAGCCTCCTCTCACTCACGGTGGGTCTGGAGGTGCCGGCGGCCCTCCCGGGACTGGGCCAACCCAGGGACGCCGGTCTCCCCGCGTCCAGCCCCTCCTCCCACTCCAGCTGCTCTTTGCCTCCAGCTAGCAAGGCACAACAAATGCTGTTATTTTAGGCTCTGGTCGCCTGTCAGAAATAATTTCTAAAAGCGTTTCCCTCTGTGCCCCTCCTTGCTGCCTGTGCAGCCACGTCTGCCTGTGGCGTGACTAGGAAAGGACAGCTGGGCGCCCGGCCCTGGGGAGTGGCCTCTCCGGCCAGGGTGAGGGCTGGGGACAGGGGAGAGGCTCACTGCGCGTCCTGGCCTCAGTTCCCTCATCCACAGAGTGGGCTGCCGGCAGCATTTGCCTCCGGGGGCAGGAGGTGCCCCGAACAGTCCCGGCACACAGCGCCCACAGCTTGCCAACCTCGCCACTTGGGACGCACCGGGCGAGTCCCTGGAGGGCTCTGGGCTGGAGACAGCTGGCGGGGGGCGAGGGCAGGGGCATAGCCGTTGCTGGGCTCTGGGCCCAGCCCTGGGCTGGGAGACTGGGAGGGGGGAGGGAGTGGCAGGACACCCTGTGCTTTTCCAAAAGGCCTATGTGGCCTGCGGTGGCACCCTAGGTGAGTTGGGGGTGCCCCGTGGGCCTTGTCTCATCTAAGGAGAAAGTCGCTGCCTTTTCTTGCTCCTTGAGCCTCTTTACATGGGAAGAGCCTCAGACCCCCGCCTTTCCCATGGCAGTGGGGTGTGTGCCCGGGGCGCCTGGCCGGGGGCTGGCGGCTCGAGCCAGGCCTGTAATCCACGTCTCCTCCTCCTGTGGTGAGTGTCAGGAGCCACGGTGCTCAGCGGTTCTCCTCACAGTCGCTTGACACCCAGCGCCATGATTTCCTTTTGCCTCCTTGCCTGGAAAGAAGAATATCAGAAAATGTAGGCGGAATGTCAGAAACTTGCCTTCCAAAGGGAGTGGCCACAACTTTCCATTCAGTTGATGTCTCTGCACACAGAAGTTGTTGGGGACAAGGCTTGGCACATCACCCTGAAACGGAGAGAGGGGCGGGGTCACGCCAACCGCGGGGCCGAGAACCACCTCGCCTGCAGACACAAGCAGGTCCACCCCCAACGGTGTGGGCGGGGACAGGGCCCTGCATAGAGGTGGAGCCCCCCAGCTCCCCCCCACCCCCGTCACGCCACACTCGCGAGTGCTCGGCAGGGGCCTGCGGGGAGTCGGCCTGCAAAATGGCAGGCTCTAGGGAACTTGGCCAATGGAAACTCGCCTGGAAACCCCTGTCCTGGTAGGGTGCGCCAAGGCAAACACAGGCTCATAAAGGAGATTTAGGGGGAGACAGCGGCATATTCATTTGTACCTCTACATCGTAAAAATGATGTATTGGCGGCGGCTGGGGAAGATCAGTTCGGAAATCACATGGCGGTATGAGGCACCCCTCCCTCTCGCGCTCCCCACCCCAAATGGCTCCGGCTCCAGATGATATAAATTAATCAGGTTTGTGCGTGTGCGTATCTGTGCGTACCCACTTATTTATTTATTTACAGGCGTCTTTTATACCTGCCTCCTCGAGCATTTATGCTTCTTTAGAGCCTCAGCGGTAATGAGGCCACAGGCAGGACATTCATTGCCCACTTGTGGCAGGGCGTGGGGGTGGGGCGCAGAGGCAAAGGATGCAAAGGAGCCGGATGTCCTTCATCAACAGGAGGCCCATTTGTCTCCTTAAGTGCCTCTTCCCCAGGGGGCCTGGGTGGGAGGATGCCTGAGGGCAATGGGAACAGGAGAGCTTCCAGGAGGTGGAGGCAAGAGAAGCCGGAAGCGTGTCAGGAAACGAGATTGTGGCACGGAGCGTGTTTGGGGGTGCAGAGCTGGGGTGGGTCTCACAGGACAGAGATGAGTCATGGGCAGTGAGACGAGGAATTCACAGTGAGGAGCCAAGTGCCATGCCCGCTGGCTACGCCTCAAAGATTCCCGCACACTCAGCAATTGCTCTCTCCAGGGCTTTTCGGTGTAGGGGGGCGGGGCAATTCACCCCTCCTCCCCCCACAGGGTCACTTTGGAAACAGGAGGGGGACACTTGAGAAGGTCATTGTCCGGGGGAGCTGACGTGGGTTTTATAACCTTACTGTGGTGATTGCAGCGTGTTTCTTGTTTTAAATTTCGTTACTTGTATCGAAGTAATAATCCACCAGTTTTATCATGGCATGGTTGACACATACATTGCAAGGGATGGAGCGTCAACCGTGAAGTGATTTGATTTACGTCACAGCACTCAGGATGCCCCACCGGCCCCCATCCAGCCATCCTGTCACCCTGGGACTTTTTTTTTTTTTAAAAGATTTATTTATTTATGCAGACAGAACTGAGGTACAGGCCAGAGACGCAGGGGCGGTGAGAGGATTCACCAGAGACAGAGTGGGGAGCAGAACAGGCAGATCTACGAAGTACACTGCTGAGGGGAGCAGCAGGAGGGCTAGGAGAGGTCTGCCGCGCCCTGTGGTCACCTCCGGGGCAGGCGGGAATCGAACTCATGCGGAGGTGGCTTTAGCTTCTCAGTGCTGTGCTTTAACCCGCTGCGCCACCAGGGAGGGGAGGGCCCGCGCTGGGGCTTTGTAAGGTCATCTGCTTTGGGCATGTAGCTCAGCTCTTGAGTCGATGGTCGTGGAGAGCCACATACTGGTGTTGAAGTCTGGGGTGTTTGGGCCCCGCCACACTCACATGCCCTTCCCTGCTCACCTGACTAGTGGACCTTTGCTTTCTTCTCAAGGTTGGGCTGCAAAGTTGCTTTCTCTGAAAGCCTCCTCTACTCTCCTCGGGTCCCGACTATGTGAAGTTACGGTCCTCGAAGCACCCGAAACCACAGCTCCCCTCCGTCTCCACCCCGCCCTTCACTGTCCACCCTGCACTGAAATGGCTGATGTATGCACCCGCCTCGGCCAGCAGCAGGAAGCCGGTCTTCATTCCCTCTCCAGGCTTCGCCTCTGACACGCCTAGCGGCGGGCAGGCACCCAAGTAACGTTTGTAGGGTGAATCAGCCAGCGAGTCCCAGTCCCCCCAGAGCCAGTGCCTCTCCGTGCAACAGATCTTTAAAAATATTCCTCTTTTCTATCCTGGAGTGAATCCATGCTTAGAAGAACCTCCGTACACTCACCACTCTAAACACAAATCAATATGCTGTGTTAATAATACAACAAAGAATGCATAAAAGTAATTGATAATAAGGAGAGTGTATATTTCATTCTGTAACTGATCAGTCACAGCAACAGGTGGCCAGCATGTCCCTAGCACTTTGCTCACCTGTTAAAATGCAGGTTCCGGGCCCTCCCTGGTGGCGCAGTGGGTAAATACACAGCACTGAGAAGCTAAAGCCGCTTCACCCTGCCCCTGAGGTGACCACATGGCGTGGCAGACCTCTCCTGACCCGCCCGCTGCTCCCCTCAGCAGTGTACTTCGTAGTCGGCCTGTTCTGCTCCCTGCTCTGTCTCTGGAGAATCCTCTCAGCCCCCTGTACCCCAGTTCTGTATGCATAGATAAAGAAATCTTTTAAAAAAAAAAAAATTCAGGTTCCAGTTTATTCAGTCCAGGAGGGGGTCTGGCAGCCTGCATTTCTCACAAGCTTCCAGGAGAAGCTGACGCTGCGGCGGCTGGGCTGCACTTTGAGGAGCCCGGGGCTCGAAGACGAAGAGGTCAGGCCTCCATGCATCTCTGGGTGCTGCATGGAGAAGTTGCAGATGCTGGTGTATAACGGGTGTCTGTGGTGGCCGTTGGTGACATTATTATCTGACATAGTCATTAAAACTCTGAACGAGATAAAAATCTCTCCTTGAAGTAAATAATAGTTACTTTCCTAGAAAATTCAGTGATGTTGACATCATTCCAAAGTGCTCAGTCATGTGTAAATTTGAGCTGGTTCCTGGCCCTGATCGTTATCGGGGAGTCTTTCACCCACAGGACTCCAGGACATCCAGACGTTGTGCAGGATGCGAGGCAAGTCTTCCTCGTTCACAGTGTGTGTTCCCATGACTGCTGGGAGCCCCCAGTCAGCCCCCCCACCCCCGCCCGGGGCTGTGTTCTGAAGACACTGCAGTGAAAGGATTCATTAAGGGGTGAGGTCTTGGGGTCCAGACTCAGAAGGCAGCTACTCGAGGACCTGGTGTCCTGCTGTGTCCCCCCTGCAGGCCCAGGACACATAGGCGTGAAGGGGGGGTGGGCAGGCTTCTTGGAGCTGTGTGGCGTGCGCTGCGGACGCCTCTCCAGAGGCCCCACTCCTGGCCAGTCGATCCTCAGGTAGAACCCAAGCTCCAGGACCCTCCCTGGTGGCACAAGGGGTAAAAGTGCAACACAGTGAAGCTGTCTGAAGCCACTACAGCGCAAGGTCGACCCCCAGCCAGGGAGTGACCCGCATGGCATGGCAGCCCTCTCCTGACCCGCCCACTTCTCCCTCAGCAGAGTACTTTGTCAGTCTGCTGGTTCTGCTCCCCACTCTGTCTCTGGGAAATTTTCTCACCCCCGCTGGACCCCAGTTCTGTATGCATAAATAAATAAATCTTAAAAAAAATTCAAGCTCAGGATGTTCAGGTCCCTGATCTAGGAAGAGAGGATGGAAATCCCAATTTTTAAACAAAATCTCCAATTTTAAAATGTTGCCCAGGATCTAAAACCAGTGAATTGAACATATGCAAGAGCAAGGCATCTGTGGAGCCACAGGGCCCTCCCTGGCCATGACCTGAGGGACTCTCTCTACTGCCAAGCAGAATGTCCCTGTGCTCCGCTGGGTCACCCGGCCCGGACCCTCCTCCCACGTTCCCATTGCAGTTGCTGCTTCAGCTGACCACCCCGACCCCCTTGTCTCCCCTCCAAAGCACGTTCCTTGTGGGGAGCTCCTCTGGCCGTCTGTCTTTCCCAGCTCTGCAAGCCCTCGGTGGCCCCTGGGGCTGTGTTCTCCGCGGGAACTGGCTTGAGCAGCCAGGTGCAGCGTGGCCCCCGATGGGGCTTCGCCACCAGGTGGTTTTCAGCCAGTGCTCTTGCCTGACTTTCCACACAGTGATGGCACTGACCTCTCTCATGGGTAGAAGCCACCAACGCTGCTGGAAACCCCAAATGCCCAAGACGTGCCCCCAAGTAGGCACCACCCACCCACCCACAATGTCAGTAGCATCTGGAAAGCTTTATTATTGCACAGAGCCTGGCTTGTCCCCTCCCCGCCTCCCCCTCCCTCTTCTCCCCTCCTTGCTTGTCCCAGCCTCTTCGCATTTTGTGGCTGAGGGGCGGGGCATTGGAATGCCATCGCCACAGGCCATGGGAAGATGTCAGCCTTACGGAAACTTTAGTTGAGGCTCCCCCTTGAAAACCTGTCGTGTGTGTAGGGAGTTTTGTTCCGAAAGAACGATGGCTCTAGACGTCTCTGGAAACTCTCTTCTTTTCTGGTGTCTGACCCTGCGCGTCCGTCAGGCCTGCCCGCGCCTTATAGGCTGAATGACCTTGAGCAAGCCTGGCCCAACCTCCCTTTCCCATCGGGCCAGATGTGGGCTCTGTGGGCTTATCTGTTCCAGGAGAACTTGGTGAATGGAGAGGGATGGCAGGTTGAGGGGGCTGGGCCCTGGCCTACTTGGTTAGGGTTAAGGTTAGGGTTAGGGTTCGGGCCAGGGAGCCATCCCAAGGGCGGGGCTTCACACCGCATGGTGCTGCCGCTCATCAGCTCCTGTGTCAGCTCGCCTCTGCGTCTCCTAAGCATCCACTCAAGAACACAAAAACACGAATTTGAAGGAACCACACCCCCTCCCCCAGCCCCCTACGGCCATAGCGGCATTGTCTGCAATAGTCAAACCATGGAAACAGCTGAAATGCCCCAAAATAGACAAGTGGATCAGGCCAATTTATTCAGCAGCCTGGCACTGCACTCTCAGGGGTGTGATACTAGGGTGGGGCCTGAAGCTGCCAGACGCTGTGCTGGTGCATGGTCAAGTCTTTGAAAGCCACTGTGGCAGCCTAGCTGAGAAGGGGTGCAGACCACTGCCCCCCGCCACCCCCCAGAATGCAGGTCTGGGCTCCCCACTGCCTTTCTCTTTGTGGGCATGTCTCACACCTATTTCTACTTGACCTAGGTTTTTCCCGTGTCTGTGTATTGTGTGTGTGAGTAAAAACTCCAAAAACTTGGCATAGAGCAAAACAGATAGTTTAAAAGGGCCCTAAACTTTTTTATTTCATTCATGAGTAGATAATTGAGGGTTACACGTAAGTCTTGTACCAGCAGTTCTCAGATTTGCTGGACTGAGGACCCCCTCATGCTCTCAAATGTGGTTCTACCGACTACTTATTACATTAAAACATAAACTTAGCTGCCCTTAAAATGTTTAGCTATTAATTTACTTAAAATAATAACCCATGACATAGCTCTATAGAGCTTCTGTGAAGCATGATTTCATTTTCCACATACACACAAAAAAAAGTTCATGAAACGAGAGGCACTATTTTACATTTTTGCAAATTTTTGTAATATCTGGCTTAATAGAAGACAGCTGGATTTTCACATTTACTTCTGCTTTCAATATGCTGCAATTTCACACGTCACGTAGCCTCCGGAAAACTCCACTGTATGCGTGTGAGAGAATAAAAAAGGAAAATAGACTCTCCATATGATGAAGACTTTGACCTTGAAGAGCCCCTGAAAGGGTCTCCGGGACCCCCAGAAGTCCCCAGAACGCACTTGGAGAAACACCCCCCACCCCCGGGTCATCAGGGCAAGCGTCAGTGCTGCTCTAGGCTGCTCAGACGAAAGCTAACATTTGCGCTCTCCTTACACTTAGTGCTTCACCTGCGTCAGCTCTTCACACTCGCCTGGAGGAAGCCCCTGGGGTGGAGACTGCACCCACTGACTGAGAGGCCTGGGCAGCTCACCGAGTTGTCCCGGGCCTGCCAAGTCTGTGTGAGGCGTCACGCTAAACATACTTTGGTTAAGCAGAATCAAAAACAAGCGTGCTGCCTTATTTCGTCCGCCTCACCTTTGCAGGGCAGCCCTCCTCCCCCCCTTTTATCACTGATGAGAAAATTTAAACTTTGCGCATCCCTACCTCTCTCCTTCTACTCATGGCTGAGGAAGGCCTGGGGTCTGAGCCAGCAATGTCAGCCCAGCTTCCTCCTGTGTGGGCCCCCAGAATAACTGTCTGCGTAGGGGCCGCTGGCTCATTACTTAGGGTTCTGGAACAGCAGGGCCCGTGGGGGCCCAGCGTGGCCACGCTCTGTGCACATGAATGGGCCGGCGAGGGGCCTGCGTGGGCATGTTTGCCTCGGCAGCCTGGTCATCGAGGGCCGAGGTCCCTCTGGACCCTTCTCGCCCAGCGTCCCTCCCAATGGCCTTGGTCACCTTGGTGATGGGAACAAAACCTGGGATGTCGGTTCAGTGGCTAACAGCTCCGCTGTCGCCAGCCGCACATCCACATGGCACAAAGGGAAGCTGTGAGCTGTTGGTGAGGAATGGGGCGGGGGGTGGAGGCGGGTGCCCGCATGCCTGCACAGCGCACCTACTCGGGGTCTCAGAGTGGCTGCGGGTGGTGTGGGTGGCCTGGCCTCTGTGCCAGTTTACCTGGGCACAAATCCTGGCTCTTCCGATTCCTAGTTCTGGATGTCATCACTTAGCTTCCCTGAACCTAGTGCTCCCATCTGGAAAATGGAGAGAATGACGTAACAGCCCCATCAGCGGGTCAGCACTGCGTTAAGTGGGTGAGTGTATGCAGGGGCTTGAACAGCCCCTGGGACGTGGTGAGCACGTGCGATTCCAGCACTTGTCTGCCTCCAGCGCTGTGTCCTGTGTGTCATTGATTTTCTCAGTTCTTGGGAGGTGGATACCAGCCTCAGCACCCTGGGGTGGATGAGGAAATTGAGGCACAGAGACATGATCTGTCCAAGGTCAAAGAGCTGCAGGCTGCCGGCGGTCATGAGAAGCACGAAGCAGGTCATGGGAGCACTCAGTGCTCCCCGGGGTGTCCATCTGTTCCTCAGTCCCCGCAAATTACTTTTCAATGAGCTGAAATGGCAGAACCTAGTTAGTCGATCCCATTGATTAATGACTGAGCCGGGGAACGTTTAGTAACCACACTCAGGACCTGTCATTTTGCAAATGAGAGAACGGACGGTCGCTGAAGACAGACAAGACCGGGGCCTTTCCACCACCCCCCCGCCTCCCCCCAATGTACTTTCTACACCAGCACAAGTACTAAGGCTCATCTGTCGGCGAATGGTTGAGTGAGGAAAGATCCTGAAGTGGGAACGTGCAAGAAGCAGGGAGACCCAGGAAGGCCCGGGGTCCGCGGAGCTGCTCAGATCACGCAACCTGCCTCTCAGCTGCCTTGTGTCTGGCATATTTCTACCTGATTGAAATTGGCTCTAAACATGCCCAAGGTTGAATGGGGATGGAGGACATTATTGCATTTAATTATTTCTCCTGAATAAAAATGGATCCTAGCAGCAGCTTAGAGCTAAGGCAACAGAGGAGCAATTAGAGTTTCGGAGCTCGCTCTCAAACATTTGAATGTGCAATCATTGTAATAAGTACATTAAAGTAAAATAAGTCAAAGGGTTGCATTTGCATAAATAACCCAAGGTGAGAGCGCTGGATCGGGGAGGAATAAAGGGGACACAGCAGTCAGTCGCTCCTCGTGCAGAAATAATGGCCCGTCTCTCCTCCTGGCGGAGACCATCAGGGTGAGGCCTTGCGGCTCCGTGTTAATTGGGACTTACCTAATCTGGATTTGCCGCTCATTCTTCCTCCTGCTTTGGGTGATAAGAACATGCTGGAAGTTTTGCAGACATTCACCCCCAAAAAAGACCCGTGATGTAGGTAGCGTTGCCATCTCCATTTTCCAGAGGAGAAAATCAAGGAAGGAGCGTCTGAGTCACTGCACTTCTGCAGCGTGCCCTTGGCTGAGCTGGTCTTGCTTCCTCTCCTCCATTAGGGCGAAGGCCTCCTGCTTCACTGAGTGAGAGGAACAGGGACACGCAGTATGGAAGACCCAGAGTCGGTCAGAGGGAGTGTGGGAACTGAGGATGGGATCCCTAGCGCCTGTATGTTTGTCCGGGCACCTCCCAAGGTTGGTTTTATAGAGAAGGGAGCCTGGGTTTGGATTTCTGCGTGTTGGTTCTCCAGGGAAGGAAGGGAAAAGCTGACACTTTGCCTCTTGGCAGCTGGGTGAAGAATGGACCATCCCTGGGTGGGTAGACGAAACGCCTTTTCCATATCATTCAGGCTCAGAAAGGCTGGAATCCCTGCTGCATGTGATAGTGTGGATGAACCCTAGGTCCATTATGAAACAAATGGAATTAGCCAGGCACACAAAGACAAATGCCACAGGACCCTGCTTCTGGGAGGACTCTGAGATGGTCAAGCTCAGAACAAAAGGCAGACGGAGGTGGCCAGGGCCAACCCTGGCAAGATGGAAGGTTCTAGAGATGCTCTATACCACTTTGTCTGATGCTATATTGTGTCCTTAAAAATTTGCTAGGAGGGTGGTGTTCCTGTGAAGTGTTGTCATCACAATAAAGTTTCGATAAGAAGGGAGTTGGGGGAAGCGGGACATGTCACCAGCTCCTACTGAAAGCGGGCCTTTGCTTGAGCCTGTCTCTCACTGAATCTGCTTCTCACTGACTTTTCTGGAAACACTTGAGTATCTTTGAGCCCTTCATTCCCGAAAACAAAAACTTGCCCTCCCCTTTTTGTTTTCTGGGCAGCTGAGTAATGTCTGGCTAAGTAGAAGGCCACATGGCTCCCTCGAGCCAAGCTGTGGGTTGAGGGTACCTGCCCAGGGCTCAGGGCTGGTTCATCATAGTGGTCACAGTTTAACCAGAGGGATCAGCGTCCTCTGAGACTGGCTTCATCAATGTGAAGTTTCCTGTGTCTGATTTTTGCCTGGGGGTGAAAATCTGCAGGAAAGGGGTGGAAAATGTGAACTTTGAAATCAGTGGTTTATGGAGATTTTCTGCTGGGGGAAGGGGAGAGAACCACCCAAGAATAATGGAGAAGAGGTGCCTGCGGGGATGGTGCAGGTGACCATAAGCCTTACTCTCTGCCCTCTCGTGAGCTTCTAGAGGAAGGCTTAGGAGCAGCATTAAAACTTGTGTTCTGGCCTTCTCTGGTGGCGCAGTGGGTTAAAGCACAGAGCACTAAGAAGGTTAAGCCACTTCCGCATGAGTTCGATCCCCGCCTGCCCCGGAGGTGACCACATGGCGTGGCAGACCTCTCCTGACCCGCCCGCTGCTCCCCTCAGCAGTGTACTTCATTGATCTGCCTGTTCTGCTCCCCACTCTGTCTCTGGTGAATCTTCTCACCCTCCGCATCTCTGACCTGTACCCCAGTTCTGTATGAAGAATAAATAAATCTTTAAAAAAAAAAAAAAAACTTGTGTTCTTAGTTGGAAAGACATGGAAACAACCCAAATGCCTAAATGACTGGATTATATATATACAATGGAATATTACTCAGCAACCAAAAAAAAAAATAAACACATGCCTTTTGCAGCAACGTGGATGGAGCTAAAAGAGATCATGCTCAGTGAAATAAGCCAGAAAGAAAAGGAAAAATACCAGATGGTTTCTCTCATAGCAGGAGTATAAAGGACCGGGGGAGAAAATAATAATAATGAACAACTATATACCAGAGACATTTTATGGGGGTGAAATGGGATCAAAAACAGTGGGAGGAAAGTGCATGGGACTGTGGTGATGGCACACGGGTGATTTGGTGATGGGAGGCCCACGGAGATTGCAACTGAGATGGAAAAAGGCACAAAATAATGTAAAAATAAACTTCACATTATTAAGAAAAAAAAACTCGTGTTTTTGCACAGAGTCATCCAACTGATTTTCTGGCCGGGGCAAAAATAAATAAAGTCTAAGAATGACCTCTGTACCTGAGGACAGCTAGGAGGAAGTAGACAGATCAGGTCCTCACCGGTTTTAATCAGGATGAGCTAGGCTGTGCATCCACAACAAAGATCCCCCAAGTCCCTGGGATGGAAAGAGACAGGTCAGTTCCTCCATGTGGAGTCAGTGGAGCGTCGCCTCCCCTGGCCCTGGGAGATGCAGGAGTGTGCATCGAGAGCGTTTGGATGCCGGGGAGGAGGAATGTGGCAGATGTGCCGTGCTCCGGGCACTTGTCTGGTCTGTAGCACGTTGCTGGGCTGCGCCAAATAAGCAGGGGATGGATAATGTGACCCTCATCCTGGGGTGCAAGGAAGGAAACCGGGATATTTGCCAACAGTCTTGTTGAAAACTACCCCTGCCCATCCAGCTTTATTTCAACCTGAACTAAAATGAGCAAAGAGGAAGAGACTCTCTTCACCTCGCGACAGAGAGGGGGAGCCGAGGGCTCCCCCGTTTCCTCTTAGCCGCATAGAAGAGGCTTTCCACGGTAGCACACGTCAGGAGCCAGAGCTTGGATCAGACAGGGGCAAGCTCACTGTCCCCATGGGGACTCTGGGCAAGGTAGTGAAGACCCCAAGCCTTTCAGCCCTTTGGAAGCTGGGGGGACAGGAACACGGTCCTGAATTGGAAGGTTTGCCTGGAACCTGGTGTTAAATGAGACACCACAGAAGGCCGACTTACTGCCTGGTGCTCATGCGTGCTCCCCAGTGGCGTGACTCCTCTTCCTGTAGAACGTCCAGGAGGGCGTGATTGTCCGTCTCCAGTAAGTGCCAAGTGGACATTGGCTGACTCAGGGCGAGTGCTCGGAAATGCATCAGAGGGGCTTCTTGAGGTTCTGCCAGGGCCTCTGTCACAGAGGAGGGAGTGGGGGTGCGTATCTGATGACTCCAGGTTCTGAGAGCAGGGGCGTGTTTGGGCCCCGCCCTGAGGCCATTTCTTGCAAGCCTGTGGCACTGGGTGTCGGAACCGGAAAGCCCCACTGACCAATGTGATCTTGGCCTGTGTGTGTGACCAGCAGCCGCTCGGTGACTACAGACTCAGCTTCCCTTCCCGGTTCTGTGGCCGCATTCAGACTCAATCTCATCTGTTCCCCTCATGCTCCCCCATCACCTCCCAGCTCCCTGAGCTCCTGGGGTTGCGGGGCTCCCATGTACTGCCCCTTCCCTCTCGGTGACCCCAGCCATTGGTGAACGCCCTCAGCACACTTTGAAATGGCTGTTTGAGGTGACATGTTTCTCCCACATCAGTTTAGCTGCATGGGCAGGGTTGGGATGGGAGCCAGAGCTCCCATGGGGTACGAAACCAGCTTCAGTGCTTAAGGGGACAGGAGGCCAAAAGCACCCTGCAGGAAGAAGGCAGCGAACTGGCAGCCGCGAGCACGCGGTCTCCCATGTGTCTGCTTGAATCTCAGTTTCACCACCAGCCGGACAAGCCACTCGTTCACTGATGCTTAGTTCCTCACCTGTCGCGGGAGAACAGCGCTCAGATCCTGTGTACAGAGAGGCTGTGAGATGTCTGATGTCAGCTTTCCTTACCGCCGGCAGATATGAGAAATCGGAGCTTAATGGCGGGGGTAGGGCTGTGGCAAGAGGGGGCAGCCTTTGGGCCACCGCTGGCCCACATGGGGCACAGGAGACAGCGACCTCCACACCCAGCCCAGGGAAGGGGCCTTCCCAGCCACACTCCTGGAGAGCCAGGGCCTTCAAGGGCCACGCAGGAGTACTTTAGAGTTTGCAGTCCACGCCGCTGCTGTCCACAGCAGGAAAGCAGAACAGATTCGGCTATGTCTCGATAAAACTTTATTTAGCAGACAGACACTGGGCTGAATTTGGTAACGAGCCAGGGGGTCTGCGCTGAGTGTCAGCTGCCCTGCCCTGCTAGCCGCTCCTGGACACCGGGGCTGCCGCCACTGACCTCTTCCTTGGGAACTGTCCGTAACTGACAGGGAGTCACCCTCGGAGTCGCTACTCTTGGTGGTGTGAAGTTAGCTTTCTCTGTGGCTTCAGAGGTCGCCCTGGGCGCCAGCTTTGGGACAGTGGGGACTTTCTCGGGGCTGTCCGCAGAAGCGTGTGCTGAGAAGGGTGCAGTGTGTTCCCCGAACAGCGCGCTGAGCTGAGCTCCGAAGGGCCAGGCACACACCCTTCCCATGGAGGAGGTGAACTTGGGTCAGCACCTTCCTGGGAAGCCCCAGGCCATGCGTGCACTTGTCTCCAGAAGGATGTGTGGCCATTCTTTTGTCCCCTGGGTAACATTATTAATGGGTTCTGCTCCGTCAGGAGCTGAAGCTCAAGCCTGGAGTGTCACCCGCGGGAGTCACTGCCACACTGCCTCCACAGGGGGACCAGTGGCGTCTCCTCCTCCGAATTAAGTGTGGCGCAGTCTGGTTCCTCTCACAGGCATGGCTCGGAGAGTCTGTCCTAAAGGCAGTGGCGTGTATCTCACACCCTAGCAGTATTTCCCTGTGTAACTTCAATACAACACTTCCAGGCTCACATAAAGCTTCTCGGCCCTCTGCTGGGATTTAAACGGGACACTGGAACAGAGTGTCCCCAACCCAGTGGCAGAGACATCAAGAAAACTTACTTGAAAGCGAGGAGTGATTAATAACAAGCTTTGAGAATCAAAGCCAGAGCCCCTCAGAGCTTGCAAAAGCTTCCGTTTCTGCTGTAGTTGGGATCTCCCATCCTTCCAGTTGGGAACAGCCGGGTGCAGAGAGGGAAGCCTTACCTGGGGTCAGGCCTGTGGCAAAGGTAGGGGTGAGGCGAGGCCCAGAGGCCCCAGCGCCAGCGCCTCGTGCCAGGGCCAGTCCGCGCCACGTGATCGCTCAGTGACATTTCTCGTCTGTCTCTCTCCCTTCTTCTCCAGGACGGCTACTTCTCTCACCGGCCAAAAGAGAAACTGCGAACCGACAGCAACAACGAGAACTCAGTCCCCAAAGACTTTGAGAACGTGGACAACAGCAACTTCGCACCCAGGACTCAGAAGCAGAAGCACCAGCCCGAGCTGGCCAAGAAGCCGCCGAGCAGACAGAAGGAGCTGTTGAAAGGGAAGCTGGACCCGGAGGAGACGGGGAAGGCTCGGTCCTTCCCGGGGAAAGGCCCCAGCGAGGTGCTCCTGCCCGGGGACCGAGTGGCAGTCAACAGCAGCCGAGGCAAGGGTCCCCCCAGACAGCCCCACGCCAGGAAGACCGGGGGCGGCTCCCCTGAGCTCAAGTACGACCAGCCCCCCAAGTGTGACATCTCCGGCAAGGAGGCCATCTCTGCCCTGTCTCGCGCCAAGTCCAAGCACTGCCGCCAGGAGATCGGGGACACCTACTGCCGCCACAAGCTGGGACTGCTGATGCCCGAGAGGGTGACGCGGTTCTGCCCGCTGGAAGGTGAGTGCCGGCCCGGGCCGGTGGCTTCCTGTCGCGTCTTCCGCCCGCCGGTCGGGGCCACTGTGCTTGCTGCTGTTCTCGATCAGGACATGAAGCCCAGTTTGGTTTGGCGCTCCCTGAAGTCTGAAATCCTGTCTAAAACCTGGTTTCCGACATCACGTTACCTTTTATGGTCATTTCAGCCAGTGGGTTGTGGCCACAGAGAGAAGCCAGTGAAAGCAGGCGAACGTGCGTGCGCCGGGGTGGGGGCTGGGGGCACCGGGGGTGTCCCCAAGTGGTTTGTTTTCCCCCTCAGCAGACTGTCAGGGTTAGGACGCTGTGGATATTATTGTATGACTTCAGAGGCTCTGAAGAAAACCTTCCCTTTTCCTTCAATCGAAAGTTCTCTCTCTTTTCTTCCTCCCTCCTTCCTCCCTCCTTCCCTTCTTCCTCACGTCCTTATTTTCTCCCTCCCCTCTCTCTTTCTCACCCTCTCTTCTCCTCTGGACACTCTTCCATGAATGGACAGTGGCGATTGGCCAGCTCTCTGGCTGTGATGCAGGCAGAGGTCAGAGGTGCTGATTTCTGCAGTGTGGACACAGGTCAGAGAAGCCAGGAAGCCTTGGGCAGCAGGGTGAGGAGATAGGGAAGGCAGGCATGGAAGGCTGCCTAGTGGTGGTGTCCTTGAAGGAGCGCGTCCTGTCTTGATGCAGAAGGGAGGCGTGTGACGCCCATGACTCCCAAGGAAGACTAGGGTAGCTCACTGGGCAGATAGGAATTCTAGGCTCATCGAGGGGGCAAGAATTATCCAAAGTCACCGTATTAGTTGGAGGCTGAACTCGGGTCAGATTCAGTGGGGACACTTCAGCATTTCACGCAAGTCCCTCTGAAGCTTTCAAGTTGTTAACAGCAAAGTGTATGTCTCGACCACGCTTCCTTTTAATTAGAAAGATTTGAAAACAAAAGCTACATGTGTCTTTTGCATCTTAACCCTTCTGTAGCTGTCCAGTTGGGGGACGAGGGGTGGAGGTTGGGGGTTGCCCATGTCGATTCCCTGCTGGGAATATTGGCAGAGTTTAGGTATCAGTGCAGGGAGGCGTTTCCAGTCACCAAGGCTCAGCCCAGCAGAGAAGTGTCCAAGGCCTGTGTTAAGCACCCTTCTGGGAAAATACCAGATTCTCACTGTGTAACAGGGTTGACACACATTTTCTAGAAAGGGCCAGAGTAAATATTTGCAGTTTTGCGGGTCATACAGTCCCTGGTACTCAACTCTACCATTGTTGCAGGAAAACAGCCCCAGACAATATAAACACACCTGTTCCCTGCCGGAAAACTCAGTTGACAAAGACGGGACCTGAGCAGGGTGTGGGCCGCGGGCTTGCTCACTCTCAGAGCCAGCCCTGGGGCTGGTGCGTCCAGCCCTGTGTGTGTCTATCACCCAGCCCTGGAGGAGGGAGTGTCACCATCCGTTTGTGAAAGGCACGAGGCCCAACGGGGTGTAGTCCTTGGCCTCAGGGCTCCAGGATGGCAGAGCTCTGCCTGCAGAGCCCGCTAAGCCTCCCCCTTTTCAGGAGGCAAAAGGCTTCGCTTTCTCTCAGCCAGGCCTCTGGGGTGTCCCGCAGCCAGTAAGCAGTATCTCTCCAGCTTAAAAATCTCTGCAAGGCCAAGGAAGTGAGTCCGTGGGAAAACAAGAGAGGGGATGTGGAACCAGGGGCTCCCCTCGTCTCCCCCTCACTCCTTGAGACAAGTAGGGTGACAGGCTGCCAGCTTATTGCATAAGCCAAGGTGCCCCCTGCCCCGACCTCTGAGCCGGCTAATAAGATTGGCATGTAAGAGCCTGTGCATGTCCAGCTCTGGCAATGCTTTAATTTGCTGCACCACAGCCTCCCCCTTCTGCAGTAAATTTACTGTGAATAGACTAATTGCAAAATAACCCTAATTGGGTAGTTATCAATGAACAACTTCCCGTGGAACAAAATGGCTTACAATTAATAGCATTTAAACCATAAACTATTCTTCTGCAGAAAGCTAAGATGTAATTACACCCCATAGGGAGATTGTGTTCCCTTTCTGGAAACCATGACACCCGGGTTTCCCTCCGCTCAGGAGCTCCAGCCCAGTGCCCCTTCATTTCCTGCTAGATGAGGAGATGGAGGTGGGAGGGGAGGGAAGCTCAGTTCCCATGAAACGTGCCTGTGCACAGCGCAGACGTACGCCGAGCCCCGAGTCACCCTGACTTCAGCGGAAGTTGGGTCTAATGAAGGAAACAGTCCCTCCCGGTGTGACATCTGGAAAATCCTGAGGAAAGGCAGTGGAAGTCAAAGGTTGGCTGTGCAGAGGGCTCCTGTGGCCCCGCCCTCCCACCTCTGTGCCCTGGACCCAGCGCCACTGGGAGATGGGGAGGAGGAAAAGTCTAGAAGCCTGGGAGCCCTTTGCTTCGCGTGCAGCTGGTCCTTGCCTTGGTGACCTGTTGACTCTGTCTGGAATGGTGGCATGACTCGCAAGGAAAGGGGGGCGTGCACACGGCCTCCTGGCAACCCCAGGAGTGAGGGGGGCTGCCCTCCCCCATCGGCCCCAGGCTGGCCTCAGGCTTATTTCTAATACCACCCCTCCCAGAGCCCTGTGCTCTCTGCAGCCACCAGGCTGCTCCCCGTCCCCTGCCCTCAGAACCATAATCCAGGGCTCCGCCTGTCCGCTCCGTGGGCTCCAGAGTCACCTGGGGGCGTCCGCTCCCTCTGGATGGTTCCATGGAAATGAAGCCATCGTACTGAAGGCCGGGGTGGCCTGGATGAAGTGTCCAGTCGCTGGGTTCTGAATGCTGGTTCCGCCTCTGCTGGCGGCATGACCCTTATGTGAGTCAGGTGGACTCAGACAGTCCCGGGAAGGTTGACCGGAGGGAGGTCAGGCGTGCTCAGGGCAGAGGCGGAATGAGCCCATGCCACGGCGGGACAGGCAGGGCCGCTGCGCGGCTGCAGCCTTGAGGAGCGGCAGGCACCTCCGCGGGCTGCTGCTCCGGCTGGTGGGGACCAGGCCCCGCTGCCCGGGCATCCTCTTGTGCCCTTCCCAGGCCCCTTCTTTGCTCAACCCTCCCGCAGCCTGGCCATCGCGTCTCCCCCCCAGTCTCGGCCTAGTGCCGCTTCCTCAGGGAAGCCTTCCCGGCCTCCACTCCCCCAGAAGCCCTGGCCGCAGGGACTCGCTGACCCTGGGCAGGCCCGGCGGTGGCCTTCCCCATGGACGACTTGCCAGTAACGGAACAGCTGTTTGGAGTGTCAGAGCCTTCTGGAGCCAGCTGCCGGGTAGTTGGACTTTTCTGGAACAGTGGCAGGAAGCTCCCTCCTACGCTGTCAGCCGCCGCGGCCCCCCTCCATCCTGAGTGAAAGTGTCTCAAGAAGGGTCCCGCCGGCTACCCTGGTCCCGGCACCCATTCTCCCCCCTGGAGCCCAGTGACTTCACCAGAGTCCAGGTGAAGGAGAGATGAAGAATGTGAGATGTTCGGGGGACACTGTTGTCCGGGATGGTGGGCCGGGCCGCGCGGCCGAGTGGGGTGGGGCAAGGGATGGCTTCTTGGGTTGGCCCCTTGCTGCGGGTGGTGACCTTCTGCACACGGCAGGGGAGACCCGCTCAGTATCAGGGTGAGGACGTATGGGAAGGGGGTTTCTGATAAAAGGCAACTGTCCATCTCTGGACTGTCCATCTCTGTCCACCCGTCGGCCTTTGCAGGTACCAGAGGCTCTGAACAGATGGGCTTGAACATGGTGTTGGGGAGGTCGAGGCCCAGTGAGAGATGGGCAGGTGGCAGTACCAGCTGCAGCAGCGATGTCTCCTAAGCTGTCCCATGGAGGGGGGAGGACAGTGGGGTAACTGACTGCACCCCACCAGGGGCCAGCTTCTAGAAAGCCTGGTTGGGAACCTCATGTGGGTTGCCACATCACCAACTGCGGCTGACTGCCTCAGTTTCCCCGTTTGCCAGCCCGAGGCACTGCTATTTCCCAGGTCTTTCACTGTATCACTTGGGATGAGAAAGGAGGGAAGAGCAGTGGAACGCTGAAGGTCCCGCACCGACGGGGTGAGGGCTGACCGCATGCTGGGCCTCACACAGCTCAGCCAGGCAGGTGGGGCTGACATGCTTTCCACAGGCCAGTTTGAGGATGACCCAGTCGGGTCCATTTTTGTCTCCTGCTGAGGAAGTCACAAAGCCCAGTAAAAAAAGTAGGTTTCCAGAGTGGTTCGCTGAGGTGGAAACAAATTAATGCCAAAGGTCTTGCTTGGGCTCGCTTCGGTGGAGAAGGAGACAGGCCATGGAGAGTCCAGAAAAAAACAGCAGCCCCACTCACTGGGCACCCACTGGGTGCCAGCCGTGTGCAAGCTGGCACTCTGCAAGCAGGCGCTCAAGGGCCAGACCGCAGATCTGAGGCTGCGCTGGCCGTGTGGGTGGTCACAGCAGCTCAGCCGGGACGCAGCCACAGACAAAACAGAAACAAATGAGCAGCGTGGCCGTGTTCCTGTGAAGCTGTGAACATGGTCACCGGGATATGAGCTTCACAGAATGTTCGCGTGTCATCAAACCTTTCTCTCTTATTTTTCAACCGTTTAAAACCGTGAAGGCCACTCTTAGCTTCCAGACTGTCCCAGAACAAGCAGCCGAGCGCTAGAGTCGCAGAAACCGTGTTCCAGGACCTGGGGAGACAGCAGGAGCAGAAGCAGAGATGCTGGTCCCACAGGGACCTCCCCCTGCGCTTTTTCCACTTTGGGTGCTGGCCGCGACCCAGACCCCAGCCCTGGACTCAGGCTGTACGCCCTCGTTGGCGTGGTGAGAGCTCGCCTCCCACGGCACCTTTGTTTCTCAGAGCTCCAAGCCAGCAAGTGAAATCCTCAGGGCCTCCGTGACAGACAGACCCGGGCCTGCACCCTTGCAGTCCCTGAGTTCACGCAGGGTGGGGGCGCTTCCTTCAGGAAGGCTTCCATGATTTCCTCTCCCCCCATGCCCGAGTTGCTCAGACTGTGTCCCCTTCTCTGCCTCACACTGGAGCACATGTCACTTTTACTGGAGTTGCCAGTCATCTCTGACCTCCACTAGCCACAAAGCCAAGTTCACCATCGTGTCCCCAGCCCTCTACAGAGTGTGGCACTTGTGCTCACACACCCCAGACACTGAATGCCAGGTGCCGAGTCCCACACTTTCCATACCCAACCTCATCACACTTACCCACAGCCCTGGAGAAAAGTGTGCCCCGTTTTACACAGGGAAACTGAGGCTTGGACAAGCCTAATAGCCTGCCCGGGGTCACACTGGCAACAGTAGACCATGGACCCAAACCCAGCTGACTTCAGGTCTCTGCTCTGCGGTGCCTTTAGGGCTTGTGCAGCCAGAACAGGCCGAGTGACTCATCCAGTTTTCTCACAGATAAAAAGAATCGCAAAGCAACTGTGAACACCTTTCTCTAGCTGTTCATTACTCTCCTTCCCTGCAACCACAGAAGAATAGGTGCTGAGTTCTCTGTACAAGAACCTATTCTTAAATAATAATGCTTAACCTTTACCTGGGGATTGCTAAATGCCAGGGACGAGCCTTCGCGTCTTAGCCACATTAACACATTAGTTCTTCCAGCTCTGGAGTCCAGGCCGTTGATGCACAGGGAACCTAAAGTGTGAGCCTAAAAGCGCACATGCCTTCAGGGGCGAGCCAGCTCTGGGCCGAGAGACTGGGTGCCAGGGGCAGAGGCCTTCACTGCGCCCCCGGCCCGGCTGCAGACGCCCCGCGGTCTTGTGCACCCTGCCTCGGCCGCAGCTGCCTGTCTCTTGCCAGGAGACCGTGCCATCAGGTGATTCTCCTGGCTCTGGAGGGGGCTGATCCCATCCAGGACCCTCGGGATCCACCTGCAGAGCTGTCTGGGATGACAAATAGTCAGCCCTGGTCGCCTCCCTTCTCTCCACCGGTTTCTAGTGGCCGTGGTGTATTTGTGTTAGTGTAAAAATGACAAAGCAATAATTTTTCATTGTATCCTTCAGTCACCCATGAGAGATTGGATTTAGGTCACAATTTATTACCCCGTGGAATTGAATCCAATTTTTAACACCATGTCAGCCATTCTGGTATTAGAGCCTTTTAATGGCTGTGAAATTTATACAATGATAAAGTAATTTAAAACATATGTAGGAAGAGCATCAGGCAAATTGATGTGTATAGAACCCTGTGGTAAAAATTGAATAGGAGATAAACACAGAAAATGGTGATTGATTAGGGGACTGTTGAAATAGTGCTCGCTTTGATAAACTCTTAATGGCGAAATTAGTAAACTAATTTATTCTTCGGAATTTTGAGGAGGGATTATGTTGCCCTAAATCAGAAACGAGGATGAGCCACAAAACGCAAATGAATGGCTCACCTCGGGGAGTGCTGGCTCGGAGAGAGCGAGGAACCTGTGCCAGCTGCCAGGACAGACCCTGACTGTGCCCCCGGGGCCCCCAGGACAGTGGGGAGACAGGGCAGCGGCGGGCGACAGAAGCAAGGTTATTATTATTTTAATAATAATAATAATTTTAAAGGTTTATTTATGCCTACAGAACTGGGGTACAGGCCAGAGGTGCGGGGGCAGTGAGAGGCTTCACCAGAGACAGAGTGGGGAGCAGAACAGGCAGATCAACTGAAATCCACTGCTGAGAGGAGCAGCGGGCGGGTCAGAAGAGGTCTGCCGCACCATGCGGTCACGTAAGCTTAAGTGAGGCTCTTGGTCATTTACTTGAGATCTGCACACACAGCAGAATTTGCAGGGAGAGAGCAGATGAGACGGGTCACCTTAGGCATGGCCCATCTAGAGGGTCTCAGGCTGGATCCAGCGTTCCGCCCTTAGCTTATGGGAGCAGGGAGCCACTGTAGGAACAGTAGCAGCATCTGTTTTATGGTTTGCGACAGTGGTCGGCAAATTTCCCATAAATAAGATAAACATCTTAGAATTTGCAAAGGCAGAGTAAGAATTTTGTCTTAATATTCAACGCAACATGCAAATAATGTACAGACAAAAAGGCATGACTGTTCTCTGACCCAACATGGCCTATGAAACACATGGGCTGGATTTGACCAAGGCCTAGAGGCCTCAGGCTCTGCTGAGCGTAAGTTCTCTGGCTGCTCCCCTTTCAGCTGCAGTAGGTCGGGAGAGCGTTTCCGGAGGGAAGGAACTGCCTCTGCCCCCACCATACTCCAGTGTCATAATCTGAGAGTTAGTAAGAGCCTCCCGCAGCCGCTGAGACCCTCAGCCCCACCTGTGGGTGCAAGCCTCGATGCAGCATCTGCTCCCCAGAAAGCTCCAGAACAGAGGGCCTGACGGGGTGGCCCGGGGACTCGGCGAGGCCGCTGCAGCCACGCCCAGCATGAAGGAGCTGCCGTCTCTGTCCCTGATACAGGCTCGACAATGCTGTTTGTCTCGAGACTTTATTAGCCTTGCAGCTGGGGACCCAGAGAATTTAGAGGTGCTGTTGCCATCTCTTTCCCAGGGAGACCTCAAAGGACAATTAACCCGGTTATCAAGGCCTCCCTCCCTCCCCTTGTTTATTGCTGTGAACACAGGAAGTGCACGATTAAGGTGCACAGAACGCTATCAAGGAATTTAACTGTAATTTAAAAGACTCTGTGGGGAGGACCCCAGTGGCTGATTAATAATGCATTTGTAGAGCAATAAAGACTCAGGCAGATCAGTGAAGCTCAGCCTCCAGACTTTATTTATGCATCTGGAGTCCTAGGAGGTTCCTCTCCGGGGGGGTGTCTGCACGGGGCAGGCTCCTTGTGAAGCGGAGGATCGCAGAATTGCTGCTGCCTAGGAGTGGGCAAGGCCGTGTCCTCTGGTGTTAGAGTCCTGGGGTTCTGGGGGTCCGTGCACTCTGGTTCTGGGGTTCTGCCAGGGGCTCACTATGAAGCCTCCTTGTCTTTGGCCCATTTCTCCCATCTGTAAAATGGGACGAGCGTTAGGATCTATCTCGTAGTCTGTTAATGCGTCCGAGCAGGTGGCAGGGTGCAGCAGGGGGCAGCTCGGTGTTAACGCTCTCTCTGCTGGCGGGGCTGCAGTATTTCCTTCCAAGGAATGAAAGGGGGTTCGGGGGGGGGGACTCTCAGGCTGGCCTGGGCTTGTTTTTTTCAGGAGACTGAAAGTCAGTTCCCATTTTCACCTCTTGCTGAGCGTTGAGACCTCGTAGTTCCTCCTCCTGGATAGCACTCAGGCGCCTTGTCTCTCTCCTCTGCCTCGTCCCTGGCCAGATCCCCAACACCTCTTGTATAGACCGTGGCAGCATGCCCCTAAGGCATCCCCTCCTAAGTCCTCTGCCTCTGCCGCACCCCCACCTCCTGCCAACTGCTTTTCCATTCTGCATCCAGCGTGTTCTTAAGATGCACTCCGATGTCACCCTAAGCTGCTCTTCTGCTGGAAGCCAGCCAAAGACTGCCTGTTGCTCCTAGGGGGTGTCGCCCCTTTACTGTGACCTTCAGGGTCCCGTGGGCTTCCCCCTACCCCACCTCTCTCTCCAGTCTCACCTCCTGTCACTCTCAGCCCGCTGCGCCCACGGCTCTTCCTGCAGCCCTAGAGAAAGCAGGCTGCGGCCCAAGGCTTCCCGGTTCCTGTCCAGGTCCCATCCTCGGGTGTCTCCTGCAAACTCAGGTCACCCCCTTGCATCTGAGCTAAAATCCGGTTATGTTTTCTCCAGGGACCTTTACTTTTCTCTTAACAGCACTCGTTCTAGTTTGCGACATCTGTGTCTTGGTACATTGCTTGTGTAGCTTTGCTTTTCCTAATCAGACCGAAGTATCCGGGGGGAGCAAGTTCTGTTTCCCCCAATGCAGATTTCCAGGATGGGGACATGGATGGATGTGTAGATGGGTGGATACATGAATGGACGAGTGAATGGGCTGGATGGCTGGATGGCTGGTCGGACGGACAGATGGGCAGAGCGAATACATTAGAGAAGTTGAAATTCAACTACAGGCCGAGTTGAATAAACACGCTTTAGGGGCAGCCTGGGTAAGACACGCAATGGGTTTCAAGCAAGAGAGACAAAAGGTTGAATGGAAGGACAATTCAAGAGGCAGCGCGTCGCCTGTGGAGAGGAGGACTGGGCGGACTCGGGCTGCTGCACCGCCCCGGGGGCTGCTGTTACGACCACCTGACCACAGTATTTGCCACTATCACATCCGGAAATGGACCAATGACTGACCTTCCCGTGGTGAAGGTGAATAATGCAAATTCCTTGGCTGTTTTGCAAACAGTGAGGTGGGGGGAGGGGGGGAGAAGCATCCTAGATTCCCACCCCCACTGGGGTTCAGTTCTGCTGGAGCAGGAGGAGCAGCGTGTGTCGTGTCCAGCAGTAGCCAAGCCCGTGGCACGTCCAGGGCAGAAAGAAGGGATGCCGGGATCTCGGGAAGCCATGTGGAGGGCGCCGGGGTCTCGGGAAGCCATGTGGAGGGTGCCGGGATCTCGGGAAGCCATGTGGAGGGCGCCGGGATCTCGGGAAGCCATGTGGAGGGCGCCGGGAGCACGGAGGACCGGGTCTGGTCCGGGTCTGCGTAGTCATGAGAAGGAATCTGGAAGTTTCTTCGGGGGGCCCCAGCAGCCTCACAAACCCGCACCTCATTTCTCAAGCATGGGAGTCCAGGGCCCCCAGGGCTGAAGTCACTTTTGTAAATCCACAAGCACATCTGTTCCTTGCATTTTACGAAGGCTGCTTTCCAGCCTCGAGGACGTAGTGGGGCAGCGGCAAAGACTGTGGGACTCCCCAGGCCCAGTTGTTCACTGGGCCTGTCTGTCCCTTTACAGAAAGTTCTCCATGTCGTGTTCCCAGACACAAGCTCCCACATGCCACCTCCAGTGTACAGTCTGCGTTTTACAGATTGACCATTGACTTCAAGACTGATTCATGGGACTGCCTACCCATTTGGGAGCTACTCAAACTCGTTTCCACAAGGTTTTGCTTGAGTTTGCATAAGGGGTGGGTAGTTGAAAGGTCAGGGGAGAGACGTTCTGGATTGAGCGTACCCTAAACACCCTCCTGTCTCTATATACCTGCACCCACTGGAAAGCTAGACGCCCCTCAAAGGTAGGGTCACCCGACACACAGCAGATGTCTGACAAATGTTTGTTGAATGGCTAATAAATCATCTGTGACCTTCAGAGGGGTTTAAAGAAGGCTCCCACCTGGAAGACTTTTCATCCTCAGTTAGAAATACGACAAAGGCTCGTCAGTCCTCCATTGCCTTTCGCATGGGCTTCCGCTGCCACGTCCAGAATGGGCAAAACGCACTGCGGGAATCTCTGAATTTTGCCAACAGACCTGCCCGCACCCAGCAGTTGCCATTAGGACAGGCGCACGTGGAGCGGAGAGAGGCCCCGGTGAATACCGGATCGTCATTTTTAAATGCTGATAAGAAATGCTGATGACGCCGTCTCCGTCTCCGGATCCTCATTACACCACCGTCTCCCGGGAAGGAAGAGACCTTTTGCCACAGGCACCCTTCACAGCTAATCTGAAACCCGACTCTGCTTAATTACATGTGCACTTCCGGGAGCCACGGAAAAGGTCCTGGAAAACTAATTCGCTGCCTGTCAGGACAAAGGGCATTGATCTGAAACTTAATACTGCAATGATACCTTCAACCAAGACACATGGCACTGTCCAGGCTTGGGGGGGAGGGCAGCAGCGGCCTCTGGCATGCTGACGGCGACCTTCGCAGAATGCGCCATTTGGGAGAACGCGAGTGATTTCTTGAAGCTGGCTTTGAGCTTCTTTGTGGACTGAGAATGAGGAGAAATTCCTGAAAAATACAGATGTCATTCTGGAGCCTCTCCCTAATAGTAATCATGGGTATTGTTCATTAAGCATCATGGCTTCCACTGAAGCTGTGTTGAGAAGCTCCAAGATTTATGACCAAGCTGCATTATTACACACTGTTATTACACACTGTTGGTACGCTAACTCCCCCAGTGAGGTTCTCCTGAAGGCTGTCGCTTTCTGCAGGGCCCAGTAACTGGGCTCCTGGTGATTCCCAAATCAGGCCGCGTCCCAGAGCCTGCGCGTCACACCTCAATGGTTATCAGTACTATTACAGCCTGTGTTGTTTCCCCCAAAGGTTGTGGTCTCCCGGGAGCCCCCAGTTCCTGTGAAGGTGAATTTACTTGGAAATAGGGTTTTTGCACTTGATCAGGTGATGTTCCTGAGGGAGAACCCCTACCTTTATATGATTGGGGTCCTCGTCAATGGGGGAACTTGGGCACAGAGACTGACACATGGGACCTGGAAGGTGGGGAATGCATCTAACAGTCCAGCCAAGACTTGTTGGGGAGCCCCCAGATGCCAGAACAGATGCAGGAGCAGATTCTCCTTGCTGCCCTCAGAAGGTACCAACCCGCCCACACCTTGGTCTTGACTTCCGGCCTCCAGAACTGGGGAACGCTTTCCAGCTGTTTGTTTCAGCCCCACCCCCCCAATTATGTGGCACTAGCAGGGCAGCCCCGGGAAATGAACACAGTAGACATCGCCTCTCAGATGTCCCTATCTCAAGCCGACACCAGCTTCTCCAGCCGCAGCCAAGCCAGGCTTCCGTTCGTCGTCATCCACTTCTTTTAGTGACACCAGCCAGTGTCTGTAAAGAGCAACTTGGGGTGTCTTTGCTCCCCAAGAGCCTTTTCGGGTAGCCCGTGGAAGAAGCGTTTACACCCTCTGTCCCTCAGCCCCCTCTCACCTCGGGGGCTAAGCAAGTAAATTGGCAGGCCCACGTGAGATGGTCAGGTTTTCTGAATCAGTTACTAATAATTAAAAACTGTTGGTCCTCATGGAGGCACCCAGGTTTTCAACTTCCCTTGAAGTGAATAGGGAGGCCTGGCACCCCGAGCCTGCAGGGCCCCATGCTACATGTGTCTGTTGATGAGAGAAATAAGCCTTTTTTTTTTAAGATTTTATCAATTTCTGTATACAGAACTGGAGTACAGGCCAGAGGTGCAGGGGTAGTGAGAGGCTTCACCAGAGACAGAGTGGGGAGCAGAACAGGCAGATCTACGAAGTCCACTGCTGAGGGGAGCAGCGTGTGGGTCAGGAGAGGTCTGCCGCACTATATGGGTCAGCTCCAGGGTGGCAGTTGAACTCCCAACGAAGCGCCCAGGGCTTGGCTTGGCTTTGCAGTGCAGTGCTCCAACTCACTGCACCACCAGGGAGGGCCCCAAAAATAACCTTTGGAGGGCAGCTGCTCACCCAGGTGGTGTCTGCACCCCAGGCCCTGGCTTATCAGGTTCCCCACCTGGCCACTGTGGGTGTGGCCTTTCCAGCCCAAGCCACAGCATTTGGCCTGATGGCATGGGGTGGGAGGGCGCATTTCTAGCATTCCCAGGATGAGGAGGAACTAATCCGCCCCATCCACCAGTACCCCACCATTGGGGGCCCCCCCTCCCATCAGCGCAGTGCCTGATAAAATAATGGAGAATGATGTCTGTGGTGACCTCCAGGGAGGTGGCGCTAGGCACCGTTTGGACAGAAGCTATTATTTGGAGGATGCTCAAGGTCCATATCTACCAGCACGCTGGCTTTTCGGTCAGCACGGGCAGGCACTAGGCAGACGCGTCTTCAGCTTAAAAGCCCATCAGGAGCGGCAGTGCCCTGAAAGAACAGCCGTGAGAGCATCTGTCATAATTCCCCACTCGACCGCCGAGCGCGTCATTCCTGCCATGACTCAGCACATCCTTGAGCACAGGAAACAAGGAATGCCTCCTGTGTGCACGAGAGTGCTGGGTCCTCAAGTTCAGTCCGCATTTCAGCTGTGGATCTCAGGCAGGACGCGGCCCTCTCTGGGCCCATCTGTCAGAGACAGACGCCGGCATCTCCCTTTGCGAGACCACCGGGAGGACTGTGCTTGTTAGCTGCTTCGGTCCTGAAAAGCCCCGAGTGCCGTGTTCATGGGGCTGGCATCGGAGAACAGCAGACCACTTTCACCGTGCTCACCTATGTGTGACTTGAACAGCTTTGTCTGATTTGTCTGCGGTGAGGGAGTTTTTCTTTCTGAGACCCTGAACTACATTTAACTAGGCGCCAGGAACCTCCCTTCCCAAACTGAATGGGAATGAGCTGTTTGG
>NW_004567133.1:11587774-11614753 GCF_000260355.1 Condylura cristata | reverse complement strand
TACCTATTTTTGCTCGATTGCAGTTGAGGAATGCATTGATTAAGTTGCCAGCAAACCGTTGTGGCCGTATTCATTACCAGAACATAATCTATTTTATTATGATAGGATAATCACTAACAGTCTTGCAGACAGACGTTTCTCTGCGGGCTAAGTAGCCATTTACTGTAGATCTGCACCAACGAACTCTGGGTTCATTTTGCTCCTGGTGGAATTGAGCCTAGAGTTGGGGAAAAGAGAGGGTGGTTTATGTTCCTTGTGTTTATCACATGACACAGCACACCGGATTCCCAAGTAAAGAGTTCTGTGAGCGACTCTGTGAGATCTACAGGGATCCTGGAGAGATTTTAGAAATGTCGAACAAGGTGATCCACAAGGTGACTTTATTAATTATTTTTGTTATGTTTATTGACTCCTTATGCAATAGCTGATTGGATTGGTTTCTTGTGTGCCCATTTATTCATTAGGTATTACTCAGTATTCATTAGCCAACAGGTGACGGGGCGTGACAGAGTGCCAAACTTTGGCCATGCAGATTTTCTCATCACCTCGCGGGGGCTGTGAGGGCATAACTGGACAGTTAATGCATGTGTGGGTAGAGGTGTGTCAGAGCTTGGCATTAGCAGTATTTGGGTTGGAGGTGCTGATTTTGCCCCTAGAAGCAGCTGGCCTCAGTTGTGCAGCATCTGAAATGGGAGTGGTGATGAACTTGATTGCAGGAGCCAGGCCAGCTGCATTTGAATTCAGGCTCTCTCATCCCGAGTCAGGCATTTCCTTTCTCCAACTCCAAAATTCTCCTTTGCAAGATGGGGGGGGGGGGGGGAGCCCCCCTGCCAAGACAGCCTCCTTTATGGTCACTCTGCACCTGCTAGGTGTGAGCTCGTTGAGCAGAATCTCAGCATCCCAAGAAAAGGTGCATCTGGAGGTGGAGGGCCAGGGCCAGGTCAGGACAGCCACAGGCAGAACCAGGTCTGCCGGGACGCCCCATGCTCTTAACCAGCACGACGTCGGCTTGCCATGGATTAGTATATTTAATGCAAGGGGTCACAAAGTATCCAGGGGAGCCAAGCAGGAAGCGGCTGCCTGGGGCAGGCTGAGGAGACTGGCTGACAGAGCACCATCCCATAGAAAGCCGGAGACTGTTTTTGCCCTGTCGATCGCAAACCCAGCTGTGCTCAGTCTCTGGTTTTTGAAAGTAAGAACTCTAAATTTTCATCTGAAATCTCTTGACTTGACTGACAATTACTTTAATTTAAAATGGAGCGTGAGCACAACTAAGCCTGCCTCCCAGAAGCTGCCAGCCTGCAGGTGGCTGGTGTGCAAGGTGTCCGGCAGCCTGCACCTTCCTGCTTAAATGGCTGCTTGGAAGACGCTTGCTGGTCTCTAAAAGAGGAGTCTGGGCTTGGCTGACAGCAGGGGACTCGGCCCTCCCTTGCTGTGCCCCGCCCAGCACCCGGGCTTCCTGTTTTCTAGTGGGGTGATCAGACCCACCCCATAATGAAAGCTGTCTTCTGGTGCTCTCCCCGTTCTCAGAGTGATTTTGAAGTTGGGTGTGGGCTTGCTTTGAGGTCTCCTTGAAGCAGGTAGGGATGTGATTCTTACTGGTGGTTCTATTCTTCAGCTTCTTTGGGTTTGGGAGACACAAGCTGGAAACTTGTGGTGCCTTAGTAATCCAGCTCACTTGAGGTCACCATGTACTTAGTAAGTGGCCAGGGTGTGCCTGTAGAGCAGGGAATGCTGGGGGCTACGGAACCCTGACAGCATGTGCAGATGGGGCTGGTAGAGGCATAACATGATGCTGCAGAACACAAGAGAGGAAGAGTTTTGCTGAAAGGAGGCCACCAGTGAAAATGTCTTAGTGAGCTAGATAGATGTGCTTATAGTTTCACCAGCTCAAGAGAGACGAGGGAGGGTAACCTAGACTGTGCACATGACCACCTTTGCCACCATCACTGCCTCCAGCATCACCAGCACCACCTCCACGCCACCACCATCCAACACCATCGCCACCCCATCAACATCCCCCCTTCATCACCTCCATCACCACGACCAGCATCATCACCTCCATCACCATCACCTCCATCATCACTATCATCATCACCTCCATCACCATCTCCACCATTATCTTCTAGGAATGAATAGCCAGCATAACTGAGCCTGCCTGAAAACCCTTTATGCGCCTAATGTGATGTGAATGTCACAAACCTTTGGCATGGGCACTAACTGTAATCTCTCTTAAAGGTGTGAAAATTGGAGCTTAGTGAAATGAAGAGACTTAAGTTTACACGACTCATCACTTGGGTTCAAAGCCAGTTCCCCGACTGCAGAGCCTGCACTATATACTGACACTTCACTGCCTCCCACACACCAGTTCCTGCAGGGAGCAGTGCCTCAGGGTACCTGGGAAGTGCTGGGGTGTAGTGCCTCATGCAGGAGTCTGGTCATGTTAGATATTGTAGATCCTTTCAGAGGGACGTTAGGACAGTGATAAGGGTTTCTATAGTCAAACGCTTTAGGAAATGGTCCATTGAACTCACCCAGGTAAGGTTTTATTTGACTGCAGGACATGTGAGAACCTCTCACCTGTGTTGACAGTCTCCACAAGCACTGCAGGAGCCTTTCCTCCTGAGCATAGATTCAAGACTAGGGTTTCTTGAGAAACCTAGATCACGAGATCAGTGAGGGTCCTCATTGTGTCTCGGCTGTGGTACCATGGGCATTTTGGACTGGACCAAGCTTTATTGACAAGGGTTGGCCTTTGCACTTTGGTAGTTCTGGAATCCCACCCAGAAGGGTATGGTGCCAGAGGTGAAAGACACTAACAGGTCTGACTCTGAATCCTCACTCCAACCCCTGATAGTTGCATGGGTTTAGAATGAGCCTGTCATCTGCTCAGGCCCAAGATTCTGTGGGGAATGGAAGTTATGTTTGTAAATCTGCTTCAGACCGTACCTGGTGTGTCGTGGAGCTCAATAAATTCACCACGGTGAATATCACTACCATTCCTATTGTCAGGTGAGCTCTAGACACCAGGCAGGTGGCACAGGGCGATCCCAGTCAGGGGGAGGCAAAGTGGATGGAGAGGAAGGGAAAAGAGGTCTCCCCCAATCAGGAGCCCAGGGGAGGAGGCTGACAGAGTCCTAACTCACCCACTGGCTGTTTGAAAGAGGAAATCTTCTAGATGTCAGTCACCCCACCCCTCACCCCCCCACCTCTGCATATTCTTTCTCATTTTGCATGCACTGCTCAATGTTTAGGTGACACCTTATTAAACAAGGTTTGCCTGAGACCCAGCAAAGTCACAGTGAAGTCAGGAATTAGAATAGAGTTTCCTGCATCACCTAATTGGATTATGAGGATCACAGGAATGCAAGTTGGCTACGAAATGTCCAGGGGATTGCTCAGTAATGGGTTTCTTCTGTCGTCCCTCACTAATCCTGTCATTCTGGAATAGTTTTGGGTCAGGAGAATCCCAGTGGAAGAAGACACCTTTCTCAGTCACACTTGGGCCGCCCCAAGGGCTGGGAAGCAGGCGAGTTGTAGCTAATCAACTGACTGGTGATGGCAGCTGCCTCTGTAAGCCAGTAACTCTGGTCCATACATTCATGTGGACTCCTGATCAAAATGGCAGACTGTCTGTGGACTTTCCTACCCTGGGACTCCTGAAAAACCTAACCTCTCAGAATCCCCAAAAGGACCAGCCATCATTCTATTATTCTGTCCCCAGATTTCTTCCTGGTGGATGACACCACCAGCCTTCAAATGCCCAAACTAGAAAGCCAAAAGTCACGTGTCCTCCCCTAAGTCCATGGAGCCAATCTCAGTTTTAATTCTAAATACCTCCTGTGTCATTTCATCCTCCCCCAACCACTTGCTCTCCCCATTAGGCCTTTACTATCTCGTTCTGATGGTATAACAGTCATTTCATCCTCTTGCCTGTTTCTACCTCTTCAGTCTTTTTAAAAAAACAACAGCTTATGAAGTGAGTGTTTAAAAATGGTTTCTGCTATCATTCTACTGATGAAAATCCTTCCAAATCCAGTAGAACACTTTGTACACCAGATCTTTTCTTCCTTCCTGGACCAAGCAGACATTACTAATCAACACCACACTGTTCCCTACTGAGTAGGAAGTGGACTGTGCTTTGCAGTATTGGCAGCAGTATTTAAGGGTTCTTCATCACCTGCCTTCTCCATGCCTGCATTTTCTCCTGCTCCCTCTCCCCTCTTCTCTCTACTGTGAAATTCATCTTTCAACAGTTCTAGGTCTTGGGAGTCAATCACTCTGGCTGGAATGCACTTCCTCGTGTCTGCCAGAAACATTACTTCCATTCAAGTAATGCTCATTCAAGTAATGCCTTCTCTGTGAATCCCCAGGACGTAGGCATGTTTCCCTAAGTCCCCATTTCCCTTGCCCCTTGGGTGTCTGCATTAACACTTGGCCCATTGCACTGAGGTGCTTGGTTCATGTGAGTGTCCCCAAGGTGTTCAGGCTCTATGGCAGGCCTGTGCAAAATTACTTTCTACCCCCCACACCTGTCACAGCCTTACTGTGATCAGTGGCTGTTGGTCAAGTAAAGGTTGAGAAAACAGCTCCTAACTTATTGAACACTTAACTTTATTCCAGACACTGAACTCAACACTTCCGGGATCATCATACTCCTTTCTTACAATATCTCTAGAAGGTATGCATGGCTTTTCCAGTTTGCATGTGAGGAAAGGGCTCAGAGAGATGAAGCCATTTATTGGCTCAAGGCCACACAGTGGAAGACTGTCTAAATTAGGTCCCCTCACCCCAGAGGACATTTGGCGATGTCTGGAGACACGTTTGCCTTTCACAATTGAGTGGAGGGAGCGCCTGGCCTCCAATGGGAGTAATCCAAGAATGCCACTGACCGTCCTACACGGCCCAGAACTACCAGTGCACAATGGCATTAGGGTCAAGGGCAGGAATCATGACCTTGAACCCCTCCCAGTAGTATATGGACCATTTAACTGTTGGTGTTTTCATTGGTTTGAGCTACTGAGGCTTACAAGCTACAAAAATACAGTCAGAAAGGACAGCCCTCCCTTTAGTTCCAGCAAGACCAGAGGGACACAGCTCCAATTGGGCATTCCTCTAAACCTTGGGACTTGCTGTGCCATGACCTTTGTCAACCCTCAGATTTGATAATCTCAGTACAAGTCATCTCTCCAGCCTATCTATCCCAGAGGGTCACCTCCAAGCCACTGGTTTATGCAGGCTCCCAGCAACTCAATACATGCAGATTTTGGGGCGGGGGGCAGATGCTCTTAGGAGCCAGGTAAATAAGTAATTTCGATAAATCCAGAGAACCCATGATCCAGAACTGCTTAAGCACCTGGACTCTGCAGAGGGTTAACAGTACCCAATCCATTTCCATCAAGGAAAGTGAACTTTGGTCCTAATATGCAACTCAGCTGTGCTTCTACATTATTTATTATTCATGGGGCATTGTAACTTACCACAGTCCCTGAGTAATCTTTTTAAGCCTGCCAAAAGAACCGGTGTTAATTGCTTACACTGAAACATATTTGCTGTTGGAAATGTCACACCATAATTATATCCCATTTCGCTGTCTGACAAGTAATATACTAAAAGAAAATTGGCTTTCTTTTTTTCTTCTCCTTCTTCTTGTGATGTATAAAATCATTCGCCTCACCCTTCAGGCAGCAAGCAGGTGGCAAGTTTCTTAACTTGTCAGGAAGTTAGTCAGAGAACTTTCTGGGCTGGCTGATGGTAATAGAGACAGACAGGGCCAGCTCCGCGGATGGACATGCTAGCTGGACCGTGGCCAGAGCCACAGGAGAGGGGCCATGTTTGATGGAATGCTCTGTTTTCAGGCACTTGAAACTCTCCATTTGTTTTTGAACATGGTGCTCCATGTTTTCATTTGCACCGGTGTGTGTGTGTGTGTGTGTGTGTGAGAGGTGAGAATTGGTAACTTAGGAACCCATGCAGGGCAGAACGTCTACTCATATGGCTCTTTCTAGAAGGCTAGTGACAATATGTGGTAGGCTAGGCATCTCTCAAACCAGGGCTTGGGCAGCCAGGACACGCAGGCCAAGTCCACCCACTCCTGTTTCGTCGGTTAAGCTTTACTGGCAGTTGTGCCTGGCATCATTCAGATACCCCACATTTCTCTCTGTAAGGGCAGAGTTGGGAAGGGGGTGGGCGCCACAGAGCCACAAGACCTATGAAGCCCAAAATGCTGAGTAGCTGGCCCCTGGGAGGAAACAAATACTGAGCCCTGTCTGAAATTATGGGGAACTTCATCTACCTGCGAGATCTTCATCTTCCTACTGCAAGAAGAGCCAAGAAGTGCTCGCCCAGCCAGGTAGCCACTTCCCCATGTACAGTCATACAGAAGGGAGAATGGATTTGGGCGAATGGGTGAGTGTCTGTACCCATTTTACAGATTTGGAAGCTGAGGGGACTTCAAGAACTCAATCTGCTCGAGGCCACAAGGCAAATCAGTGATAAATCCAGCCCACAGAGAGAGAGGTGCCTGACACCCCCAGCCCCCACCGCCATCCTTTTCCTGCTTCAGGAACTATGCAGCTTCTCCCTTTTCTCAGTCTTATTCCAGAAAATGGCACCATAGTCCTGAGAGTGGAGTGAAATGATGACTATGGGGCTGCTGGTGTCAAAAAGGTGTTGTGAGTTTTTTGTCCATAAATACTGAGTCCGTATACACCGTGTTTCCTGTCCTGGGTGAAGCACCTGGGTTAGAAGCGTGAATAAATTGGCCAGAGAGAATTCATTCAGTAGTGTCTAAAGTCTGCTTTCTAGGTAGTCCTCACCAGCTCGGCACAGCTGAGGTGCCTGAGCAATCTCTGTGTAAGACTCTGCTGAGACGGGGGAGAAGACAGCAGAGGCCCACGTAGATCTGGCCCCACTGGGAGGAGGACTTGCAGCTGCCCAACCTCAGGCAGGGGATGCTGCTGACAGTGTCTTCGCGCACACGTTCAGTAAAGACACTGACTGTGTCTTCGCGCACGTGTTCAGTAAAGACGCACACGGAAAAGTTGAGGCGAATCACCGCACGCTGCTCCTTCGCCATCATGGCACCCGCTTTCTCGTCTGCATCTGTCCAGGGGCTGACAGGCCGGAGTCAGGTGGGAGAAGATGGACCGGTCCCTTCCATGAAAACATAGATGAGTTCTTCCATTTTTCTTCTGAAGAAATTTGGCTCAGAGAGGTTCTAGTAACGTCTTCAGGTCACATCACCGGACCCAGCAGGCACCGGCCCCTTCTGCCTTCAGAGCCCAGATTAGTTATGTTAGTGAGCAGACTGAGGGACACCCGGGAACCTCACACTTGCACACCCTCAGTGGGTTCTGCCAACTGCCGTGTGAAGACACGTCGTATTCTTGGTGTGAGAGCTTTAGTAGGGTACTGTGCATGGAGAAAGAATAAAGGATAGCAGCTCCCCAAGAAACACTGAAGGTATCCCCGCCTCTGTGGGTGTATGTCCATGCAAACAAGGTAGGCCCGAAGCAGGGTTGTCTGGCCCCGAAACCTGTCACAAGTCTAAGGCACCTGCAGGCGGGAGCCCTAGGAAAGCGGCAGAGAGGGCAAAGGGGGCCAAGCAAGTTTGGGGTGAAAGGAGCAGAATCAAAGTGCAAGTCAAGGGAAGGGCTGCCGCTGTCAGCCTCCCCACGTCCCTTCCGAGTGTCTCTGCATGTGTCAATGCCACGTGTCTCCTTCCATGTCCCTCAAGTCCCTGGTGCACCTCCAAAGCCTAGAAGCAAGTGGGACCTTGCGTGTCTCTCCGTGCCACGTGCCTCCGCCCGGGCTTCTCCCAGTCTTCCTCAGCTCCTCCCTCCCTGGGTGGGGCAGGGAACCCAGAAACTCCCCCTTTCACAGACACCGTTCTGTGTTTCAATGAACAATTCCTCTCTGAACAGTGAGGGTAGTGCTTGCTGCTGTAACAAACAGACCCCAATAATGCAGGTGGACTCGAACATCAGAACATTGAAAATGGATGTTGGATGTTCCTGATTGGCTCCCCTCCAAGCAGTGATTCAGGGACCCAGGCTGCTTCTGTCTTGGAGTCCCACATGCAGGCCTCAAGCTCCCTGTGCTTTTTGCACCCAGGGAGTAAAGGAGGAAAACCATAGAAGAGCACATGCAGGAGGTATCCAGGGTCAGGTCTAGGGCTGGGGCTCAAGACATGTGCTTTCATTCCATTGGCTCCTAGGGACAGATATTTAACCAGATGGAACTGCAAAGGATGCTGGGAGTGTCAAGGCATAAGCAGAATGGGTTCGATGAAGAGCCTCAGCCACTCGGCTTGCTCTCGATTCCCTTCCCTTTGGGTTATTTCTAGCCAAACCCCAAGTCTCCTGGCCCCTCTAAGTACCCGTGACCACATGGCCCTTTTCCGGCAAAAGGGTCACCTTCCCCGATGCCGGGAATACATCTCCAGGAAGCTTTTCCTCGTTAATGTGGCTGCGAGTCTGACAGGGATACGGGGCACCGGGGAAGGCCGGGTTAGTAATTTAGTTGTCACTGGCTGACAGGTTAGTCTTAGAATATGTTCCCTGCAATTCAAGGCTTGTGCGAAAGAGAGGGAGAGAGGCACTTAACAAATGTCAGCTCTTTTTTTTTCCTTCCCGGCACAGCTGCCTCACGCTGACCCTGACACATTTGGAGAGTGTCTCTGCATGATCCCATGGGCGCCTCTTCCCACTCACCCTTGGTGTTCTTGTCCTGCCTGCCCAGCGAGGTTTCCCTGGGTGTGGCCCACGAGCCGTGGTCATCGTGGTCAGCAGCCGCTGGGAGAGCTATCTCCGGTCCGCAGCCCGGGGCACTGCCTTCTTCATCAGCCCCCCCACAAATCTTTTTCAGAAGCACTGGTTTCAACATTTTCTCAGCCTGGGCATGGGGGGTTTTGAGTCAGCTAAACCTCTTGCCAGAGGAAGGACGGCCCCTCCTGGGCATTATAGAATGTTTAGGGAATCCCGGGCTCTGCCTTGTAGACACCAGCAGCACCCCTGCTCCTGTGGTGATCACGGAAAATGTCTCTGGACATAGACAAAGATTCCCTGGGGGAGAACTGCCCAGATGGAGAAGCGCTGGCTGCGATCAAGGTGCTGTGTCCCCAGCCACCGGTGCCCCCCAAGTGTGTGTCTCTCTGCTGCCCTCTCCCACTTCCAGGGGGCTGCTGGACTGCAGCTCCCTAATGGGCCACAGCAGTGAAGAGGGTGTGAAGTGTCCCCCCTACCCTCGTGCTCCAGGCCCATGTGAGTGAGCTGTTGGAGGGAATAGGAACAAGTTGGGGCCTCCTGCGACCCTGTAGAGGGCAGCCAGGCTGGAGGGCCACGGGCGTGGGTGTTACTGCAGCAGCTCCGAGCACGGCCTGACTGACGCAGCTCTATGTGAGAGGCAACAGCCTGCCTTCCCTTATCTGCCACTTGAAACCGGCTCTTGATACATTGAAGGCAGAACAGAGTTATGACTCCGGAGTCTGATTAGCCTTCATTCACATCCCGGCTCTGCCACAAGCTATCTGAGCAAGACCTCGCTTGTCTCAGTCTTTTCCTCCTCTGTGAAATGAGGGTCGTGACAGGCCCTTCCTCATTGTTAGAATTAATGAAATGCCAAAGGCAGTTAAAGTACAGAAGCCACGAGGCCCGCAGGACTGTGCCTGGCATAGGCTAAGTGCTCAGCTAAACGCTGGCTTCCGTCAATAGCGCATTTCTGTTTCTCGGCTCCACATCTTTAACAGAGTCTAGCTTCTTCCCATTGGTCAGCTTCCTACAGCTTCTCTGGCAGAAGGAGTAGTTTCCATTAATATTGAGAAAGGCTGATGGCCCCTGGGCAGGGACGAGGACCCCAAGACTGCGTGGCAGGGGACTCGTGTGAGTCAGAGGGGCTTATCACAAGGCCTGGTTGTGAAGCTTGAGCTCGAGGTCACGCCAGAGGAGTGTCCCCTACTGTCCGCTTGCCTCCTCTGTGCCGTGCGCCAGGGATGAAGAGGAAAGCCTGACATTTTGTGTCATCTTGTGTTTAAGAAGGAAAAGGAAATAATCAAACGCAGGCAGGTGTCCTGCCCAGGGCGAGACGCCAGCCCCGGTTGGAGAGGCGGGCGGGTGAATGCATCTGTGCAGGAGGCGGGAGGCCGTGGGAGGGCGGCAGGGATGTTGGCCGGAGCCCTCGGTCCTTCCCGGGAGCCTCGAGCCGGGCTGCCCGCTGCGGCTCCTCGCGAGCTCACGCTGTTGAGGACGCTCAGGTGACTGGCCCGGGTGACAGCTTGCTCAACTTTCAATTGTGCTTGTATTTTTTTTTTTTAATGGCAGTTTCAACAAATTGTACCCACTGATGCATTATTTAACCAAATGTCATTTCTCTGCCTTTCTCATTTAAGTATCATCTGTTAGGTTTACACATTGGTACACCCATGAAATTAACATTACACGTGTTTCCTTTTGGAGCTGACTGAATTTAATTTAATTTAAATTGTCACTGTCAGCCCTTCCCAGGTTGCAGCAGTGGGGAGCGGGAGGGGGGCTGTCCCCCGGAAGGCTTGTCTGAACCCCATCCCGTGTGAGAAGCCACGACTCCCAGCCCTGGAGCCTCCAGTCTAACACTTGATCCACATTCAAGATTAGCTTCCTCTGCCAGCTATCGGTTGAGCTTCTTATTTATGGGGTGTGGGGGAGGGCTGTCCACAGAACCCCTGTGGCTAAATGAAGCCCCCTGCCCTGGCTAGGAAGTGAGCGTCTCTGTTCTACCAGACTAATCAGGGCGAGGTGCTTGGTGACCTGGGCAAGACCTCTCATGCCTTCGTCGTCGGGACCTGCTTAGTACAAGTGGAGGAAGTGTCCCCACCGCAGGGTGCGAGGACGAGGGACGAGACAGAGCCTGGCTGGCTGAGGCCTGGGCTGTCCGCCCCCACGCTGGCTCCACTGCGTCACCCATTGCGGGGCTTTGACAGCCAGACGTCTCTCAAAGAAGGGGGAGCCTCACCCGTGGTGCCCTGCCCTCCACAGGGTGTGACGGTCTCGGGGTGTTTCTAATGACTTCTCATGTGTACTCGGGAGGTTTTGTTTCCTTTTTTAAACATTTTTGCTGTTGGATTGACAATCTTCACCTTTTTTTAAGATTTATTTATTTGTGCATACAGAACTAGGGTCAAGCCAGAGGTGCAGGGCCGGTGAGAGGCTTCACCAGAGACAGAGCGGGGAGCAGAACAGGCAGATCGATGAAGAACACTGCTGAGGGGAGCAGCGGGCGGGTCAGGAGAGGTCTGCCGCGCCCCGTGGGTCAGCTCCATGGCTGGAGATCGAACTCGCACAGAAGCGACTGTGGCCAGCTTGCAGTGATGTGCTTTAACCCGTTGCGCCACCAGGGAGGGCCCAGGAGGTTTTGTTTTTAACGGTCGGCAATTTTTTTAAAACGTAGGCTCTGCTAGTGCGAGATCTTGAGAGAGACAGATGTCAGCCTGCAGGACTGTGGCGGGGGAGCGGCCCCGGGAGCGGAACAGACTGCAGGGCGCGGGCACACAGGGCCTGCACGCTGTCGTCCCGGCTCTGAAGGCCGAGTGACCTGGGGGTGGGGCCTGCTGGCAGACGTGTTTTGGGGACAGAAAAGCTGCAGCTCGGCCTTGCCCGTCAGTGCCGCTGGCGGCTGCGTCAGGCTCCGAGGCCCGTCCCTGCACTGGCTCAAGAACCCAACGTGTGCAAAATGTTTTTGTCATCACACTGCAGGAATTCCAGACCACTTCCAAGAAAACAGAAAAGCAAAGTGAGGAACCGGAGAGCCTTTTTTATTCTTTGAAGTCAGATCTTATCCTCCCCAAGGCCTTGAGCCACGACCCTCCTTTTACCTGAGACATCTCCTTTCCTGCCCCCTCCCCTCCTCTTTTAGCTCCGGACTCCTGTGTTGCAGCCTCAGAACAGCCTGAAGACCACCGCCCTGTCCTCCTCCCCTTCAGTCTCCTCCCTTGCACTTCACCCCTATAACAACTGCCAGGGCCCCCGGGCCCCCTCCTCTGGACCGGAAGTGCAGGGAGACAAATCCTGCCTCCGCTTTGCTCTCGGCATCCCCCGCCCTGACAGGTACTGCTCATGGGAGGGGCTGAGGGCATATCTGTGAGAAAAGGCGGAGAGGTGCGAATGAGCACCCGCGTTCACTGACATGGAAAATATGTCAAGGGCACAGTGTAGAAAATAGAACGCCTGCGTCAAAACACAACGTCTGTGATAACGTCGCACGCCCGCGGATAAAATTACTGGGGAAATAGCCACTGAATTGGTAACGGCAGTGATCTGTGGACCTTCGGATAGCCAGGTTTCTCTCCCTTTTCCTCTCGTCACGGCCCATGTGCTCGGCTGCTGCACACATTTCTCTACGTAGACAGAGAAATCAAAGAAACCACTCGGGGCGTCCAAGGAGTGAAACGAGACAGGGTTGGACATGGGCTCCTCTTTGGCTTAGTCCTGGCCTCTGCATCGGTGGGTCACAGCCGCCCACCTCCAGCCTCCGCAGGCCCCCCACCTTCGCAAGAAGCAAGAGAACGCTGTGCTGTTCCTGGTCCCATCCCCAGAGCCCCTTACACGTGCGCCGTGGTGTCTCTCTGCAGGGATCCGTTCCTGGTGTCCCAGGTGCTCCTGACCTTGTCATTGAGCATCTGGCTCAGCCCTGGGGAAGGAGAAGGGACAAAACCCCAGTCCCTGACCTCTGGGAGCCAAACCTAAGGTTGCATGGTTCAACTATCGCTGGTGTTGCTGTTGAAGTACACTAGGCGGTGCCGTGCGCTGGGGCTGGGCACGAGGCCCGCTGCGCTTGCGTCGAGATCCATCTGCTGTTCTTCTGTCGGGGGGCAGGATTCGGCCCAGCACTTGGCCCAACATAGTTTCATCATAACACTGATGAGCAAAAGAAATCCCAGCCCATTTTAGCTGCCTAAAATGAAGCCATTCAAGGACCCATTTTTGTTTGTGGTCGTTGGGTTCATGTTACCAAGAACTTACTGACGGCGGCGTTCAGTGAGGACTTGCTGGGCTCCGGAGTCAGGTTGCCTGGATTCAAACTCAGGTCCCTGACTCCAGGCCCCATTTCCCACACCACCCGCTCTGACTCAGTCCCCCCGCCTGCCATGGAAATGGCAGGGCCCTTCCCTCCCGAGTCTGTGCCGGGCTACGTGAGACGATGCCTGGACAAGGCCTGGTGAGAGACCAGCCCTGCACAAAGGCGGAGCTGCGCAGTTACCCACCTGCATGTGGGCCGTGACGGCATTAGCGAGACAAATGGGCTACGACGTGGGGAAACGTCCCTTTTTAAGAAGGCACCTGCAGCACAGATTTATGGCTTATGATCAGGAGGCAGCGTTAATGGCCCGTAATGTGATTACTATAAGGGTTTTTATTAGGAAAATTCCCACCAATTCGGCATTAATTAATGTACTGTTACTTTGGAGTGTTACTCTCCCAGTCCTTGGAGAGTTGGAGAAAATAAACCTGTTGTCAAAGCCCTTACCCTGAGAAGTAAATAAGGGTCGTTCCCCCTCCAGCAGCTCCATTTGTAATAAAAACAGATGAGTCCCTGCGTTTTTCCACGGCAGTATTTATGGAGCCAGCGAGTCCCTTCAGGAAAGGGGACGGAAGACGGAGATGAAAACGTCACGCGACAGGGAGGCGCTTCGGAGAACTCGCCGGCGGCCTCGGCGGCCTCAGGGCCGGACAGGCAGGAGCGTGTCTGGACACCCCAGGCCTCGGCCTGCAGGACGTGGGGCTCCTTGCCCTGTTCTGCTCCACGCTGCAATGCGAAGCACCACCTGCAGACCCCGCCCCAGTCACTGGTCATGTTATAGGGCAGCAAATCTGTTATAGGGCACCTCAATTCAGAGAGAGGCACCCCTGAAACCCCAAAACCTGCCTGCTCTAAGTGGGTTCTGCCATCCGCCACGTCAAGACAAAACATATAAAACTTTAACGGAAAGGGACTTTAATACAGTGATTGTACAATACAGAAGACATAGAATGTAATGTCTAAATCAGACACCTGAGGCTACCCATCCCCTCGTGGGCGAAAGTCAACCTAAAAGGGATTGGCCCAAAGCAGGGCCTGAAAACCCGCCACCCACAAGACTAAAGCACCTTCTGGACGGGACCCATGGAAAAGGGTCAGAAGTGACCAGACAAGTCTGGGAGGAAAAGAGCAAAATCAAAATTAATATAAACACTGCCATAGTCACCTCCCTACAAGTCTCTCACCCACATCTGCCTTAGTCAGTCCAGGGTCAGGAAACAAGCCCGGTTTCTTCATCACATGCTCACTGCTCCATGTGGCTTCCTCAGGTCTCCTTGTTCTCCATCCAGCTTCCTTGTCTTCTTCCCCCTTTTTCTCTGCTCAGCTCCACCCTCTTTTTGGTTGTTGCGGGGACCTTGGACTTTCCCTTTTTCTTGGGGCCCCCCCCTTACAGTCACAGGTGCTGCGTACTTTCATCTCGCATGTCCACTGATGTCCTTGAGACAGTGTCCAAGCTCCAGGGGGCTGCCCCTTCCTGTTTCACCCCAACTTCCACTCGACCTCGGTGTGGAGCCTCACTGGCCCCCGTTCAGAGCCCCTCTCTGTTGTCAAGGGGACTTGGCGTCTGCGGTTCCCTCTGCCTGAGACACTCTTCCCTCTCTGCTCACCTGTCAGCTCCTTACTCATTCCACCTGTTGATCTGAGCTGCCTTTGACCTTTAACTACCTTCGGGCTGCCATACCACCCACTGGGGGCCTTCAACAACAGAAAGTTATTTATTCACAATTCCGGGGGCTGGATGTCCAAGACCAGAGAGCCAGATAATGCCAGCCGGGCCTGGCTGACCTCTTCCTAGCTGGGGGATGGCAGCCTCCTCACTGGGTGCTGGCAGGCGTTGAGAAACCAGGTTCTCTGGTGTCTTCTTATAAGGGCACTAACCCCAGGGGCCCAGGCTCTGCACTTAGGACCCCATGTCACCTTAATCACCTCTTAAAGGCCCAGTTCCTATACAGCCACGGGGTTGGGGCATCAACATAGGAATCAGAGTGAGGGACACAGTTCTTTTTTTTTTTTTTTTAAGATTTATTTATGCTTACAGAACTGGGGTACAGCCCAGAGGTGCGGGGCTTGAGAGGGTTCACCAGAGACAGAGTGGGGTGTAGAACAGATCGACAAAGTACACAGCTGAGGGGAGCAGCGGGCGGGTCAAGAGAGGCCTCTGTGCCATGTGGGTCAGCTCCGGGGCGGGGATTGAACTTGCATCTAGGCAGCTGCGGATTTGCAGAGCTACATACACTTCAACCTGTTGCGCCGCCAGGGAGGGCCCAGGATACAGCTCTGTTCCTAGTGGTGTCTGTGAGTGAGGGGGTGGGAAGCAGCACAGGCAGGAACAGACATAGGGATTTGATGATGTGGAACTGCAGTGCACCTTCCTGGAGATACTAGCTGGACCAGTTCGGGGAAATGAAGCTGGAAAGGGTCGAAGGGACCTAGAAGGCCACTCCTAGTCCTACAGCTACCTGTCATGACTTCCAGTGACACTAACAGTGGCCACCACTGAATTTTCGTCATCTCTGGTGCGGGGCCAGTGCGACTGTCTGCGTGCCCTTCAGCAAGACTCTGCCCCTGTGACCTCATCACCCCCAAAGGCCCCAACTCCCGACACCATCACCTTGGACATTTGAGTTTCAGCACAGGGATTTGGGAGCACAGATGATCAGACCATCACAGTAGCTAACCTCTTTTTAGTAGACATTTGACCCCAGCATTTGACTTCCTACATTGGACGTGACTCACCCCAGCACATGAGTCCCATGGGAAGGAGCAGAACAGCGCCCCCAGAGGCCTGCTGCGGTCAGACAATGAGGGACTGTCCGCGAGGCTCCTGGTCCTGGCTGTGAGCATAAGGAGGCTTCATCCTGCCGCGTGGGAGAGGGAGCGGGAGCGTGGGCCACGGCGCAGCCTCTCCACAGATGAGGTGGAACAGGCAAAGTGGCCGGGACCCAGTGAATTGCGGCGAAATGGAGCACCCGCCATCAATATCTATCCCACCAGCTTCCATCTATCGAGCAGTACATCATTAGAATATCCCAGGCTCGTGACAATAAAATCAATAAGACGGTTCAGCCATGGGTTGTGGTTTAATAACTCTAGACTTGAATGAGGGGGGAAAAACCAGTGAGTGGGAAAATTTCCTGCGTGCTTGCTGGGGGTGTTGGGGTGGGGACAGGAACATTGTCTCAGAGAGGGAGAAAAATAACAGGTGGCCCAGCCCTTCTGCCCAGGGGAGCAGGAGGCCCTGAGCCTTGGAGGACACACCCCAAGGCTTATCTAGATAAAGCTCTTCCTGCCATGAAGCTCATCCTCCGCCTTGAGCGGCTGAGGAGAAAAGAAGGGATCCCTGGTGACTCTGAGCGTCTCACCACCACCAGTGCAGACACCAGAGCTGCCTGTCGCTTGAGCTGAACTTAATCCAGTCATAGAGGAACAGCGGTCAAATGAAAATGAAGACCCTTGAGCCGACGGTGATGACAGCTGCTTAGCGAGATCCGTCCGTATGCCCATGCGGACAGCAAGGTCCACACCAGGCAGGTGCTGTGATGGTCTTATGATGGTAACACTGAGCCTTGGAGAGCCAGCGTCACCAGACCGAGGCCTCTCAGATCTTCCCTGCAATGATCTGCACCTGGTCGCTGGTTCCTACAAGGCGCCTCGAGGACCTTCCTCCCCCCATAGGCCAGGAGCCCAGGGTTCTGTCATCCACGCTTGACCCATGACGGTCATGAAAGGACAGAGTATGGAAAGCCATGAGTCCCTGACCTTGGCCTTCACACCCGTGTCGCAGAAGTGCACTTGATATTCTCCCCCACAAACCTGACTTTTTAACATTTGTCTGAAGTCAGCTTCTCCTGCTGTCTTGAATCATTCTGATTCTTCCACTTAACTCTATTTTGTGCCACAAGAACCTGATTACAATGTTAAATGCATTGTCTTTGTTCCGGGAGCGGGCAGTGTTTGGGTTTCAGGGAGGCTCGGCCCATGTGGTGTGTCACCTGGTCTGCAGCTGAAGGTCCACTCACCCACTGCCTCAGCAACAGCACAGGGACTAGGAGAAGGCATCAGCCTGGCAGGTGCCATCCCGTCAGCTACCTCTCCTCTGGGACTTCTCCCAGCCTAGCTTCTCACCTGTACGTGGGACATTGACTGCTCCCTTCTCACAGAGGTCTGGGCAGAAGTGAATAAAATCAGGCACTGAAAGTACCTGACACATAGTAAGCACTTGATAAATGGTTGCTTTTAGAGCCTTCCAGAAGCTCCACCTTTATTGTTACATTTCACTATCATAGTCAGCCATTTTAGAAAAATGCTGATAATGCAGAAACATAATGCAGAAAGTGAAAGTGTTCATGCCACTGGTCCTCTTCATACTTGGGAACGTGTCTAGTGAGTGCTTATGGGTAACACTTCAGAGCCTCTCTTTTGCTTTGTCTTATAGACAACATTTTTGGGAAGACCTTTGGCTCGACTCCTACATTGGACCTTCATAATCACTCTGGGCATCAGACCCCAGGACCTTTGCCCTGGCTATTCCATTGCCCAGAGTGTTCCAGTCCCCACTGCTCACACCCTGGTTTTATTCAGTGCTTATTCCAGTGTCTCCACTTAGTCCAGCCTCCACTGGCTGCCGCAGCCACGTACAGCCCCCTGAACTTGCTTTCTTCATAGCCTTTATCACCCTGCTATTATATTCTGCATTTGTTCCCTTTTTCATTCACTTTCTACCCCACCAGCCTAAGCACTGTGTGGAAAACAACTCTGTTATGACTAGACCCATGCCTGGCTGCGGAGAGCTGCGGAATGAATGACTCGGTGAACCGAAGTAACCTTCCACACAGACCTCCCCGTGGGCCTTCCTCAGGGCAGGTTCTCAGGCACGGGATCAGGAGCACGTGTACTTAAATGTGACAGCCTGTTGTCACGTGCACGATAGCAAAGTTAGCCAGCTACCCCACTCCAGCAGGACAACAGCCCACTCCTAGCCAGGAAGGCCCAGTGCTTTTCAGGACCTCAGGCCTAGGAATGGTGGTCTGGAGACATTACAGGGTGGCTAGAATCACCCCTCTGGTTGCTGCCTAGTCTGAGAGCCAAGATGATAATATCTTCAGGATTTCAGCTGCTGGTTGAACAGCCAAGGGACTAAAGACATTAGGACCCATCAGGAGAACTGGAAGAAATGGTCTCAGGAGCTTTGGGCTGACTTCTCTAAGGTCGCATCTGTCCCTGCATGCAGACTGTGCAGAGAATTGAAATAGGGTGAGGTGAAGGAATGTGATATGGCTGGGGGTGGGGATGGTAAGTGACCTTTTCTTGTGGTGTGAGCTAATAAGAGTCATGCAAAGATCTAGGGAGGCCACCACACTGCTCTTATAAAATATTTGAACATTATCTTCTGTTCTTCCCAGTTAGCTGTTTGCAAGCTCCTCAAATGCAAAGGTTATTTTCAGAATTTCATTTCCTAATCCCTGGCACAATACTCGGCATGTAGTACAGGCTCAGTTAATATTATGTGGGTCAGTGAGTTGATAGGTGGTTGAAAGGGTGAATGCATAGATGGTTTGCTTTTAAGGATGATGGGTGGGTGGATGGATGGATGGTTGGTTGATTTTAGAAGTGATGGGTGATAAGATGGGTGGATGAATGGATGGTTGGTTTTTTGGATGATAGGCTGTTGAGTACTTGGCTAGATGGATAGTTGAATGGTTTGCTGGGTGGGTGGTTGCATTTGGATGGATGGATGGACAGACAGGCAGACGGATGGGGGCGGGAAGGCAGGTGGACGGATGGATGGGTGGGTGGGTGGATGGATGGATGGACTGGCCTCCTGGACTCAGCGTCCCACATGATATAGGAATCCTCCCTTCAATGCTCTGACAGTCCTTTGTATGTCTGCTTACCTATAATAACTGACTCCCAGGTTCTTACTAGCAGAATTGTTAGAAACATTCCCAAATCCTGGCTATAGTAGTGAGTGTACCTTCATTGTTAAGACTTTGGCTGGATTTCAGGTACCCCAGCGAAAGCAATGCTACCTTAAACAAATCCCTTGGCCTCTCTAAGCAGTGTTTCCTCATTTGTAAAGTGAAGATAATGGCACTCTCTGCAGGGTTGTTATGGGGATTCCATAAAATACTGAATGGCAGAGGCTGGTCAATGCTCTGTAAAGGGATTGTTGCTATTATAATACCAAGCCAAGACGCACCCTCCTGTAACTCGTTTTTCTCCAAGAGCCAGATGTGCGCCAGATATCGTTACACTATTGTCTATTCAATGACAAGCAAGATTGAAATGGTCTCTCATTTCCATGGAGTTTATGTTCTAGTGGGATGTTCAGAAGATAAACAAGTAGACAGATAAAAGCTTTCAGATGTTCTTAAATGCTGTGCAGAGAATTGAAATAGGGTGAGGTGAAGGAATGTGGTATGGTTGGGAGTGGGGATGGTAAGTGGCCTTTTCTTGTGGTGTGAGCTAATAAGACACAGTCATGCAAGGTTCTAGGGAGAGAGTATTCCAGGCAACAGAAACAGCCAGTGCAAAGGTCCTGAGGCAGAAACGAGTTTGCCCCAGGGGAAGCAATGCCAGGTGGTGAGGTGGGGAAGTGGTCTCCAGTCAGGGTCAAGAGGTGCAGGAGGCAGATCCCTCAGGCTGTGCAAGCTGGGCCGTGATGGGGACGTGTTCATCTCATAGTGTCCTCTGGGGGACATAGAGGCAGCCTGTGCATCTGGCCATCACTCAGTGCTCCCGCAACAGCTGACCGGCTCCCAGTCTCCCAACCACCAGGCGGAGAGGCCCACTCTTGGCGTTGCCAGATGACATTCTAAGACACCTGCAGCTCCTACTCTGAGCATGTGCTGGGTCCCCTAACCCAGAGCCCACAGGGAATCAGAGTGGACCCAAAGGAAAGCAGGCTGAGAAAGCAAGGAGCTTTCTAATCGGAAGCACAGTGCACTACACTAGCAAGCTGTGTTTCTTCCCAAAACCCTGCTCCCGGGGACATTTTCAAGGCAAAAGCAGAAGCTTCTGAGACTGCTTCCAGGATGAATGATGTCTAGAAGCATTTATCCGTGTGAATCTGGTGTAGGGTCCAACTTTAAAAGTCTGACAGTGGCTGGTCCAGGAGCTCAAGTCAGGACCGGGACCCTCCCGTCCTGTGTCACTTCTCCTCCCCTGCAGCCTCTCTCCAGTGAGGACAGAAGGCTCTCAGGACCTTCCAGTACTGGGTGCACAGAAGGAGAACTTCTCTCATGTCGTAGTTCCAACAGAAGCCTGGAATTCCCTTTCCTCGGCTAACCAGCTCTGGCTCACGTCTGCATCGGCCTGCTGTGGCCAGGAAGGTGCCATGTTCCGATCACCCCAACACTGATGATGGAGGGAGACCCATATCCCTAGGGACTTAGATGGGAGGGACATGGTGACTTCCCCAAAACTGAACGGTGCAGTCTTAGTTACAGGTGAGGGATAAGCTCTGAGCGTTAGCGTACAGCTTGCCGTGGTGCGTGTCCTTGTAGGCCAAGAGCAGAAGCCTCTTGTGGCCTGTTGTGGTCACACTTTTATTTTAACTGGGTGCTGTTAGGAGGTGAAAGGAGGATGCATGAGCCATGTCCTCCACGTGGTTGAGAGAGACGACTCCCACACCCTCACCTGCCCTGTTGTTTGATAAGTGTGCGTGCGTCTCCGTGGATTTTTGGAAGCTCCTGCGGGATGAAAACCTGGTCCCTCAGCCCAAAGCCCAGAGCCCCTCGCCCCGTTTGTAACAGGACCATGTAAGGGCCAGTGCGCACGTGTTCCGGTGAGTCAGATTCTATAACCAAACGCGATAGCGGCCGAGAAACTGCTCCCCTACACACAGGAACGGCCAGCAAGCCTCACCCCCCTCTGCCGTCTCTCCCGTCTTCCCCAGGGAAAGCCAACAAGAATGTCCAGTGGGACGAGGACTCCGTGGAGTACATGCCGGCCAACCCGGTCCGGATCGCCTTCGTGCTGGTGGTGCACGGCCGCGCCTCGCGGCAGCTGCAGCGCATGTTCAAGGCCATCTACCACAGAGACCACTTCTACTACATCCACGTGGACAAGGTGAGGCCAGCGACCCCGGTGCGCCTGCTCCCGCCCAAGCTGGCTCCCTTCAGGGGAGGCTCAGGGGCTGAGCAGCTGCCCCTCGGGGGTGCGTGTGTGCGTGTGTCACACTTCCCGGCTATGGCTTTAGACGTTCTGCACTGGCACCATTTGCCTTCCCTCCCCTCACTGCCCCTGTCCCGACACCCTTGGCCAGGCTAGAGGAGCAATGCCCCAGGCTTCGCCACGTGTTTCCTATCAAGGGCCAGAGGGATCTTAACCACTCCGGCCACAAGTCCGCTGACTCTGCCTCTGGACCTTTTTCATGGTGTGGAGCAGCTGTTAGCAACACTGAAAAAGCTCATTCGTGAACGCCTGCAGCGGGCTTGCTCCCCCTAACCTCTGAGCCCAGAGAGGGGACGTGACGGCATCTGCTGACGAAACAGGATGGTGCCGTGCGTCAAGAGGCGGAGGGGTGCTTGACCTGAAAGGTCTGCTCGGACAGTCCTTGGGAGGGTGATGGGAGTCCACCCTTGCAGTGCTCCCAGTTTAGACACAGCCCTGCTGCCTCGCTTGTCACCCTCAGGGCATGTGTGCAGGTCTGGTGAGGAAATGCAGAGGCCCAGGCCCGGCCCATGCCCCAGGGAACCGTCAGCTGAGAAGCCGGCCCCTGGTGTCTGCATTTCCAGCAGCTCAAGTACAGTGCAGGAATGAGAAGCGCAGTGGCCATGCAGGGAGGTCCCCGCTCTTGAGCCGGTCACTCGGCAGCCCCACTGTGTGGCCTGTCACTCGGGGCGGGCGGAGGGGCGCCCATCTGCGGTTGCAGCTGCTGACTCCTCTCCCTTTCCCAAAGCGCTCTAACTACCTGCACCGGCGAGTGCTGCAGTTCGCCAGGCAGTACAGCAACGTCCGCGTCACCCCCTGGAGGATGGCCACCATCTGGGGCGGGGCCAGCCTCCTGTCCACCTACCTGCAGAGCATGCGGGACCTCCTGGACATGGCCGACTGGCCCTGGGACTTCTTCATCAACCTCAGCGCAGCCGACTACCCCATCAGGTAAGGCGTCCCGCGCCCCAGCCAGCCTGGCTGGGGTCCCACACGCGCACCCTCTCCCTCCACCTCGCCGGAAACCAGACAGCGGTGGTGCAGCCGCCTTCCTGAGACGCGGGGCAGAGCTCACGCCTGTGCTCAGAGCTCTCCCAGCTAGGAGCCACGGGCACCCGGCGGTCGTGTGTGCATTTGCACCTTACTCAGGCACGCTTTCAGCACAGAGGTGTGGAGTGCACGGTTTTCCCAGCTCTGTTTGAGGATACACTACAGGGTATCTGCCCCCGGGGGAGCTTCCATCCAAGTGGGGGAGAGAAGCAAGCAAAATAAATAAAATGGCACATCAGAAAGATGAGGCAGCGAGCAGGTGCGGGGGAGAAAAATAATTTTTTTTTAAAGATTTATTTGTGCAGACAGAACTGGGGTACAGGCCAGAGGCTCAGGGGCGGTGAGAAGCTTCACCAGAGACAGAGTGGGGAACAGAACAGGCAGATCGATGAAGTGCACTGCTGAGGGGAGCAGCGGGCGGGTCAGGAGAGGTCTGCCACGCCATGTGGTCACCTCCGGGGCAGGTGGGGATCGAACTCGTGCGTAAGTGGCTTTAGCGTCTCAGTGTTGTGCTTTAACCCGCTGCGCCACCAGGGAGGGCCCGAGAAAAGTAATTTCAAGGAGAGTGACGGGGACGCCCTTACCAGGAAGCATGGGAGGGGCGAAGGAGCCGCCCCTCAGGGAACGTGTCCGGGAGGGAGAGGCCGGAGCTGAGCCCCGAGGTGGGACAGGCCTGGGTGCTGGAGGAACAGAGGGCCCGTGTGGCTGGAACAGAGTAAGTGAGTAGATGCATAGAGGTCAGAGAGGAATGTGTGACGAGATGGTGGGGATTCTGGAATTTGGCAGCTTCTCGAAGCCAGAGGGAACCACCAGCGTGCTGTGGGCAGGGGGAGGACAAGGTGTGACTTCGGTGTTGACCTGGAAGAGGACAGTGTGGAAGAGGGAGGTGGGTCACCATGTTCTGGCTGTTCAGAAACTTATATCCTTGGGCTCTTGGAGACCCCCCCCGGGGTGTTAAGTTGGTGCCTATCAAATTTTAGCAAGTGAATCGACTGCCCACATCTCCGAACTGGGAAGATGCATGTGAACTTAGAGCTCTCCATCCCCTCTAGAACTTTCGCCCTCTGCGCTGGCAGCCTGCGTGGCCACACTAGGAGCGGACGGCAGAGAGGCCAGCAGCCCAGGGGGCCAGTACTGCCAGGAAGCGCTGGCCCTTTGCGCGAGCACTGACAAGTCTGGAAAGCACACGATGAGCAAAGCAAACCTGTCTAGAGAGCTTCGGGGAAGGGGCAAGATGTCAAGAAGGCAGTTCTTGGCTTGTCTGTCTCCCAGGCTGGTTTATTGACAGACAAGGCTGAAGAAGAGAAGTGAGTGGGGGTGGGGTGCAGGGAAGTCTTCCTTCTCTTGACAGCTTGAAGGCACTGGGTAAGCTTTCCCAGAAGAGCTGAAAGAGTCTTAAAAAAAGACTTTCATCAAGGCAATTCCCAAACATGCCCAGGAGTGCTGAAAATAGTCTAGTGACCCCCGCAGTGACATCCCCAGTTTCAAAGATAATCAACTCCCAGCCAGTCTCATGCTCACTCTTCTCGCTCCCGTCTCCCTGACCCCACTGCAGCATTTCTAAGAAACACTTGTACCTGTAAATATTTCAGCACACCATTTCAAAAAGATAAGGTCTCCCTTTGAACGGAACATCAATATGCTCATCACACCTAAAACATTAACAGTCGTTCTTAACAGCTTCGCGTATCGAGGTCACGTATTCCCAGGAGTTGAGATTTTCAATCAGGATCCAAATGAGTTCCCGGCATGGACGAGAAGTCCCCCAGTCAGAGCTAGAAATGACTTGTCTCCTTCACTGTGTGATTCCTGGGGCTCCGGTCCTGGGCGGGGTGGCACCCATGGCCGGCTGCGAGGCCCTGGAGGCTGGGAGCATCTGAGGCTGCACAGTATGTGGTGATTTTGGTTAAAAAGCATCAGCACCCTTGGAAAAGAGCATGCTTAGTGAGATAAGCCAGAAAGAAAAAGAAAAATACCGGATGGTTTCGCTCATACAGGAATATAATGGTCCAGGCGAGAAAATAATAAGAATAATGAACAGCCATATACCAGAATTTTGTGGGGTGGAGTGAGGAATGGGATCAAAAACGGGGGTGGGGGAGGGAAATGCATGGTTCTACGGTGATGGCACATGGGTGACTTGGTGATGGGAAACCCACGGGGATTACAATTGAGATGAAAAAAAAATGTACAAAATGATGTAAAAATAAACTATAATATTATATTAAAAAAAAAAAAAGGCATCAGCACCCTTGAGCCAGGGGTTAGAGTGGCGGGGTTAGAGACCCATGTCTCGTTCATAGAAAACAGTGTTGAAACCGCCAGCAGATTTTACTTATTACTCATTCATTCAAACTGCCACAAACATTTGTTGATCAGCTCCTATGCTGGGCACTATTGGGGCGCTCGGTGTGCACAGCCGCCCGCCCCGGGGGGCAGCATGGAGCCTAGGTCATCACGCCAGGAACACAGCAGGTGAGGTACACAAGGGCTATAAAGAAAGGAAGATAGTGTGCATGGAGTAAAACACGACGGACATATCAGGTCCGAGAGGCCTCTGAATGTGCAGTGCTGATGGAGCCCTGGAGGGAAGGAAGGAGTGTCAGGCAGGTGAGAAGAAGCGTGTGAGCGAGGGTCTCCTGCTGTACGGGGCTGGATCGTTCTGTTTCGGGACTATTAGAACCTAGCACAGTGTTGAACACGTAGTACTTAGTAAATGCCAACTATTAATTCCTGAGCCATAGTCTAGGCCAAACCTCACCCCCGGGAGGCCCTGAAATCTTTTCTCAGGCCACATACCCAGCCTGTTTGGGTTCAGAGACAAGAGTCATCCTATTCTGGCTTTTTCAGCGGGGGTGCTCCAGGTCTCAGCATCTCTCTCTCGGTCTGTCTTTCTCTCCCTCAACCTCCCACTGCTGTGTCTTCCCCGTCCCAAGCTCTTCCGCCCACTGTGCTTTGCCATCCTCATGCCCAGGGGCACTTTATGCATCAAGCACTGCTAGTTCCTCTTGCTGTTGTTTTTGTGAAGTTGCCCCACACGAAAACATATGAATTTTGCAGATGAATGGTTTTATCCTGGGCAACTCTGATAGACTTTCACTTCCCATCTGCCGCTCCATCTGTAGCTTCCCAAACCACTACTTCTTCCATCCCAGGAGAGAGAAAACTTAGGAGCCTTCTCAAGGAGTGGAATACCCAAGTCAGAAGTTTCCTTACAAGAGTGTTGGAAAACTTGGGAGCTAGCCAGGGCAATGGCCCCCACAAGTAGCTGGGACGCTGAGTAGTCTGTAGTCTGACATCACCTCCCTGTGTCTGCCACTCTGCTTTAAATGGGAAACCAGATGCTTCGCCTTTTAGGCAGTAAAGACTTCCTGGTCTCCCCTGGCCACCAGACCCTGACACAGATAGCTTCATTGTGGATCATGTGCCAGCCCTGCCTGGCTGTGTGAATTGACTCAAGTTCTGTATCTCAGTTTCTTTTTTCTTTTAGATTTATTTATTTGTGCATACAGAACTGGGGTACAGGCCAAAGATGCAGGGGTGGGTGGTGAGAGGATTCACCAGAGACAGTGGGGAGCAGAACAGGCCAACTGACAAAGTACACTGCTGAGGGGAGCAGAGGGCGGGTCAGGTGAGGTCTGACGCACGATGTGGGTCAGCTCTGGGGCTGGCAGGGATCGAGCTCGTGCTGACGTGGCTTTAGCTTCTCAGTGCTGAGCTTTAACCCACTGTGCCACCAGGGAGGGTCCTGTATCTCAGTTCCTCTACCCAAAAAAATAGGACACTATATTAATGCCTATTTCATAAAACTGTCAGAGGAGCATTGAAGGCAATATTATGTGTCGCAGTCCCAACAGAATACTCAACATATAGAAAGTGCTAGATCAATACAGGCTCTTATGATTTTAGCAGCTGAGCAGTGTGGCACCCCAGACAGGACTTAGTCATCAGTTGCATTGCTTTCCTGTGTACCGACTCATGAAAAGCCCAGAAAAATACTTCTTGAACTCACATTTTTTCTAAAGTGGAAAAAGCAGATTCCCTTTGGTGACAGAATATTTAAAGAAAAAAAAAATAGGGCTAGCTTGTCCAGTGTAGAATATACCAGCTAAGTGTATTTGAAGAATGCAGGCCTTCCCACTCTGCTGTTGACCTGGCCACCTGGCCAGGAAGGCTCTGGCTGGAGCTGGACATGAAGACCTGTGAGGTCTTCAGTCATCAAGGGGTGCGTGGTTTTCTTTGACTTATTCTATTTACTAAGGTAGGAACTGCAAGCAGACATCAGTTAGATGGGCCACAAGAGGGAAGAGCCCAAAGTGTTTTTGCTTCTACTGCTTGGTTGAGGCCAGTGGAAACAGGTCCCGGGTGTCCTCCACCCTAGGCCCTGCAAAGGGAGGACAGAGGAGTGTGTCCATGGCCCTCGGGGCTTGCACCATGCGCGTGTGCATGTCTGCATACACCTGGGAAGGGAAGCAGTATTGAAATGTGTTCAGCAAAGCTAGGGTCCATTTTCCTTTTGGGGTTCTACAGCAACTCTCACCCAGTTCAGGAGGCACTCTGTGGTCTTTAAGTCACTCTTGACCCTAGAGTTAGACCAGTTTTGAGATACTACCAGGGCCTCCACAGGCAGAACCAGCTCAAAAAGAGAGGAACCGGCCCTCCCTAGTGGCGCAGTGGGTTAAAGCACAGCACTGAGAAGCTAAAGCCACTTCCGCATGAGTT
>NW_004567133.1:11556689-11587229 GCF_000260355.1 Condylura cristata | reverse complement strand
GGGGAGAGGTAGATGTTCATCACTTAATTACAGTGAAGCAGAACAAATATTGTCCTAGCCTCAGTCCTTCACGGAAGTTGAGTTTGGGGCTCCACCGCCCACATTTTAGGTGTGGCAGTCTCCCTTATTCCCCTTCTCAGTGTCCACCCATCCTATTCTTTAGATGTTCAGAGATGTGTGCTCTCTTTCCTGAGACCCCCAAACCTTGACATGATGCCATCCAAGGAAAGCTCCTCCCAGATAATGTGTGGGTTGGGAAGGGTGGGTCTGCTCGGGCTGTTGTTTACAAGGGAACTAGAAAAACATGCCAGTAATTATGCTATTAACAGTTTTGTCTGCATCTAGTAGCAAAATAATCATTTCCCCAGCCCTGTTATTTTTCAGCCTGATGGCGTGCACTCCTGCCTTTGCAGAAATGTTCTTTGCTTTCCTCTCGCCAGCTGTTCTGGATCTCCTGAGCTATATTTTAGGTTAGACAGCTCCCTGGGCTTTCTGGGCGTGAGGTCTGATCCAGAGTACCGCCTGAAGCTCTTAAGATTCTCATAAGACTCAGATGAAGCACCAAGTCTTCTCTGAAAGGCAAGAGTGGTTAGAAGGGTCTGGAACTCTTGTCTTGGCCAATACAGATAAGGGAGGACATTCCTGGAAGGGTGGGGAGAGCCCCCACACTAGCTCAGAGGCTGACAGGAATGATATCAGTGCTTCACCCATGGTTGACACCACAGGGCTTAAATAATTCTGGCCAGGTGGTTTGCTTGCTCCTTGTTTTCTGGATGAAAAGAAGCAGAAAGAGTTGGATGGCTTTATCTCGAGTCATATGTTGAGCACCTTGGCCATTCATTCTTTCATTCAACACATGAGTATTGATGCCAGGCAGTGTTCTAGACCAGGGCTGCCGAGTAATGTACTGCTGATGGAACTGTTCTTGTAGGGTGCTGCCCATTTAGCTACAAGGAGCTTGAAATATGCTATGTAGGACTGAGGAATTAAATTTTAAATTCAATTTGATTTTAATTTAAGTGTTAGCAAATAGCATATTGAACAGCCTAGTTCTAGATGCTAAAGATAGAATAGTGAACAAAACCAATTAGAAATGCCTGCCCTCTTAGACCTGATGTTTGTGTTGTGGGGCCCAAATCCTTCCACTGAGGAAAATTTCGCTGCCGTTGCCCAAAGACAAGAATGGAAGCTAACACCTCAGAAACAAACATGCCCTCCACCCTCTACCCATGTGGTAGTCTTGCCCACTCCCAGACTGACCCTGCATTGAATTTTGCACACTATCTTCTGCCTCACTTCTCCCTCCAGATCTCATAGTTCTTCGGCTCCTTGACACCAGCTTGGTATGTGGATGGGATATCTCCAGCCCGGGGCATCTACTACCTGGTGCATTGGGTGTGTTTGCTTCTTGGCCAACCACAGCCTTCATTCATGTGACTTGTCCACCAAGGGCCAGGGTGTGCTTCCTGTCTGGCTCCAAGTGCACTTTGGGAATGGGTGTGATTCAGGGTGATCCATAGCATGAATGAGCCACGGGCTGGAGTCCGTTATTCTTCTTCTGCCTCCCTCATGTCTAACCACAGAGGAAGATGATTCCAAAGGACGCTCTAGAGGGACAGCAGGTCCTGGAAGATCACAAGAGGAAGATAAAGGGGAGGCGTTGCTTCTTTTCATTGGTGATAGCAGGCAGTCAGCTAGTTCAGCCAGAAGGGGCGCATTATAAGTCCAGCCGTGGACAGATAGAAACTCTGTTGACTTATTAATAGTGTTAAGTGTCTTCCTCTCCCTTGCTGCCACCTTGAGCCACTGCCTGTGATGGAGCATGGTCAGTGCTGGATTCTCACAGTAGATGCCAAAAGAAACCCTTTGCATCTGCCAGGCTCCAGTCACAAACTAGTTGCCATTCGTGAGTACTTGCCAGGCCTGGGATCAGGGCCAAGCCATTCCCACGCATAATCTAATGTCACTGTCACATCAACTCCAATAGGGAGATCCTATTGCTACATCCCATTTTTCAGGTGGAGAAACTGAGGCTGAGAGAAGTTAAGGAATGTCCCTATGTCCCACACTGGTGAGGGGAGAGCCAGGGGTCAAGCTTCTTTCATCATTGTGGAAAAAGACCTGAGTTCTTGGCCACTGAGGCATGTGGCACCCCCAGGACACATGAGCAGCCCAGATCAGTCCCGCCCCTCATTCTTCCTCCTCATGCTGTTCATCGGCTGGACATCTGGGATGCAGAAATGGCCACTAACCAAGAGAGAATGTGAATCCAGAGTCATCAGCCATGTCCAGCGGCTGGGCTCTGGCCCTGACTGCTGCCATCCTCACAGCAGCCCAAGGGGTGGTAGAGAGAAGGGACCTGAGTCTAGATTACACAGGTCCTACCAGGGGCAAGTGGGATTTGAGCCCGCGCTCAGCTGACTGCCAAGATAGTGCGCCTTCTGCTCTGCACAGCCTTACCTGTGGGATCGGTCATGAGTAAGCAGGCGGCTCTGGGGAAGAATGTAACCTCCTGACACAAGCCCCACAGTGTGGCTTGCGTGCCAGGGGTCATCTCCAGAGCATGCTCCCCTCTGCCTGTGGCAGGTCGGGCTTTCCCAGTTCTGCTTGCTGTAAGCATGGACCAGGGAACCAGCTGTCTTGCATTAGGAGGGCAGCTCAAGCTTTCACATTCCTTTATAATCCTGTGTCTGCTTGATCTCAGACATCCCAGATCCCTCCCCAACCTCCATAATTGTGGTGCTGGGTAGAATTCTCACTCACTTAATTGTTAGCCTCGAGCTGCCTAATTAGGAAGGAATGGCCGCTGTCCCACAAGTCCACACAATTGTTCCACCACAAGGCTTAAATGCTGCTGGCATTTTCTGCACCATTGCTCACTCCAGGAGGACACAGGAGAGGCCCTGTGCTGTCAGCCTTACCTAGGTCTGCGTCGCGTCTCCACTCCCTACAAGCTGTATAATCTCAAGACAGGTGAATCTAAATTTCCTGGACCTGAGTTTTCTCACCTGTAAGAGGGGATCATCATAGCCCATCAGGGAGCCCCACAAGAAACAGCAGCCAAATGACAATCCAAGTTCTGCCTTCTGTCCAGCTCTGCAGTCTGGACACACAATTAGGTCAGAGCAAGATGGCCCAGGCCTAGCACCCATGTACAGCCTCATGTTCACACACCCCTCACCACCACCATCTTCCCAGTGGGACAAGGATTTTCAGTATATCAGTGGGTATCGAGAAGAGAGGATGGTCAGGTCTCCCAGGGAGGACTTAGCTTTCTTCCATCCTTCCAGTTGCATAAAGACAAGAGGCAATAGAAAAGTACAGCCAGCCCTGGCCCCAGAGGATCAGCTTAGCCCACATTTGAGGCAAGAATATGAGACAAAATAGTAGAATCCAGGTAGTGGCTTTCACTGCGTGGTTACCTAGTCCACCTATAAATGGGCCTAGGCAGGCCCTTCAACACTGGGTAATTGCACCATCAGTTCCTCCTCACTGTGGGGAATCTAGTAAGGAAATGGGTGGGGGGCGGGGGAGAGGTTGGCAAGGAAAGCAAAGGCGGAGAACCCCCACAATGCTTTCCTCATGGGATTGCACTAGGGATGAGCCATACTGAAACATAGGACCACATCCAGAGCTGGGCACTTGTTACCAGTACTGTGGAGATTGGTCTCTTGTGGTTAATGACATCTACAAATGCTGGAGCATTATTACATTTAGAAAAAACATAGTCTGGCTTTTCTTGCGGCCAGTTTATTCTGCTTCCTTCTCTCCTGTATTTTATATCCCTTACCTTTGTGTTGCTATGGAAATACAGATAGAGAAAGCACATACACCTTTGAGGAAGTCCCTCATTATAGGAGTCTTGAAGGCAGTTGACTTATTGTTGAACTCAGTGTCTTCTTGAAATTCGCTGGGTTTGGGTGCGTCTTCAATTGAGCCATCCGCTCCTGTCTCCCTTCCCTGCTATAAGGCTTTTTGAAAAAAGTCCAGTGTTTATCAGCCTTCTCTGATGCTCTCAGTTACTTGACTAAGACAACAGTATCCTTCTCAGTTCCGATTCTACTGGAAACCCGTGCGGCTACACTCTCCCTGAAGTCTCAAATAGGAAACTCCCTCCATGGCTTTATCTGTAGACTTGCTTGCCAACTTCTTACTCATAACCCGGTCCCCAGGCTAAGTCATTGGCCTCTGGCTGACCTGGTAGGCCCTCCACCCACCACGGATAGTGTTAGACAGTCCCTTTGTATCTGAACAGGTCTACAATCTGGAGGATGGTGATGGAATAGAAACCAAGGCAGAGAGCTCAGCCCCAGACTCTCCCCACGCTTCTCCCACCAGAAGTGACCATCCCCACCAGGTCTGCATTGAGAGTCTGGAACCCCAATTCTGGTCTTGGCTCATGCCCAAGTCCCCATTTAATGGGAAAGCAGAGGGTGGGAAAGAGGAGGCCATTTGGCAGTGCAGACCAGTGTAGTGTTCCCAGGGTGAAGGGCCAAGCACAGGTCCCCATCAGTCTCTTCATTCCCTCAGAGGAAAAGTAGAAATTGTACCCCCAAGAGCTGCCACCTATCTCCTGTGTCCTATCCTCCTCCAGAGACAGATCCTCCCTGGTGCAATTTAATTGTGTTCATCAGTCAACATTTCTTGGCAAACCCAGCCAGGGGCACAAACATTGCCACCCCTTTCTCAATATAATTGCACTGTTTGGGAAGCTGAAATGTGGTTTAAGACCAAGCAGTTTTTGATTACAGAGTCAATCTTTGTTTAAAAGTTTGCCACCCTGGGGAAGTTTCTAACAAGTTACTTTAAACAATGCATTCTGTGGACACCTACAGCTAAATAGTCCCATTAATCCAAATTGCTTTGCAGAGATGCAGTGGAGCCACTCAGTAGCCAGGACAGTGTCCAGGACAGGCTTCACTGAGCATGGTGGCGGGTGTATGAGTGGCACTGCTCTTTCATGAGCTGAGCCCCCAGAAGATGCCCCATTCCTGAGAGTCCCCAGCTCGATTCATGCACCTCAAGTGCATACAGGTTGCTGTGGTAAATGTTGCCCATGGTCTCATTTAATCTCTCAGCCACATGGTGAGAAAGGACCTGCACTGTCTCCATACGAGAAAGACAGGAAGCTCACACAAAGTCACTCCCCTCCTGAGAAGTGAGCTCAGCCTTAAAAGCATTCCTGTCCTCAACCAGAAGCCAGCATTTCTCAAATATGAGGCATGGGCCACCTGTGTCATGTAGGAGGTCATGAAGCAATTTGAAGGCAAACTTGAAAATGTCTGCATCTACTTATGTTAAAACACAGAAAGGAAAACATCGCCCAGATTTCTGGTCAATTTCCTCAAAAGACTGCAGGTCTAAATAAGATGTTGACAGAGAATAATACAAGGGGTGAGTGGTTCTTCAAGCATTCAACAAATGTGGAGCACCCACATATACCAAGGAAATCCCTAGCTGCTGGGGTACGGCAGGGAAGAAAGTACAGTACTTTTATGGCACCCTATGTGATGGAGAAGGACAGCACACAAGCAAATGGGCAGTGGGTCAGATTGGGGGGGGATCACACAAGTAAGGTGGTCAGGACAATGTAATGTAGGTACAGTAACACATTGTGAGGAAGCATATGAATAACCAGACATAGGGAAGTGTTAATGGAAGGAATTCACAAACTTAGAATGAGCCAGGTAGTGAATGTTTTAGGTTTCGTCAGCAGTATGTGGGCAACATAATGCATTCTACCCTTGTACCAAAAGGCAGCCATGAACAGTAAGTATATGAATGGCCATGGCTGTGTCCCAATCAAACTCCATTTACAAAAACTAATTTGCATACCACTGCCAGGTCTCCCACATTTCAGATAATGGCCTGGCCCCAAACTCTCATGCCTAAGCTGCTGCAAATTTATCACCCACCTATCTTCCTATGCTTGTCTTTTTCTGCATTTTTTTTCAGATGTCTATCAACCCAGGTTCTAGCATGTGATCAGCTCCAATGCTCTAGATTTCAGGACCTTGGACAGAGTGTTGGTGCCCTTGATTGCTAAGGCCTTCTGGTCAACCTCCCCTGACCTACCCAGACTTTCAGCCCAGGTTCTAATGATGAAACAACAGTCTCTATTAGTTTTATTATTTCCCAACAAAGCTTATCAGTCCTGAACTTGAGCTGGAAAATGCACATGAAATACAGCTCATCCTTCAGTGTTGCCTGACCAGGGCCAGCCAGGAGGAGACAGACAGTCTCATAGAGCGTTAATTCATTGATATCCTTGTGACTTTAGGCTTATGCAGCCCCTCACAGTATGTGTCAGCCAGAGTCAACTGTGTGTTCTTATCACCCAGGCTTCTCTGCATAAAACCGTCAGAAATACCTGGTGCTCATTAGCACCATAATTCACCCTGCACCACCTTCCTCAATCTGAATCAAAAAGGTTAATGACGTTGAATCCCAAGACTCATTGATTTCAGGACTTACCCCAGCTTCCTGCTCCCACTGAAAGCACAAGACTCGTTTATCTTTCCTTGGCTGACCAGGCAAGTTGCTGACTAATGCCTTAATGCCAGCTAATTCTCACAGATTTCCCAGAGTGACTGGACACGTGTGCCTGTTGTGCTTTGTAAATCTGGTTGATCTTGTGTATCTGGCTCCCTACTGTCTTTCTGCCTAAATGTGTCTGGGCTTTTCTCCTATGACCTGGCTCATAAATCTAGCCTCAGGTAGTAATGTCAACTTGGGAAGAGAGAGTGAAATTTTTCACCAAGGTCATGACCATGAAATACATTTTAATTCTTGCAAAATACCAGCTTCAGAACCTCACTATTGTTGATCAGTTGATTGATTCGTGCAATTAATCAGTCACTATTGGAAGCTTACCATGTGATAGACACTGTGTGTACAGAGAAGCCATACAGACCAGACATTGTGCTTACCTAGCCTTTCACAACTGGGGTTCCTCATCAGAACCCTAAAACACTGAACATGTGTACAGTCAATATTTCCTTGATTTTTATGAGGGATGACATAACTTATACCACTGTTATTATTTGTTTGCTGTAAATAAAGGTTGTTTCTCTCATTTTAACAAGGGGACAAGAGACATACAGACCCCTTGCTCCACAGGGGCTTTGATGTGCACAAACTTCTTGACTTCCCATGACCACCATGAGGCTATAGCTATCTATCCTTAAGCTTTTCCTTCCTTCTTTCTTTTGTGTTAAGGTGATATTAGTTTGCAAAGCTGTATGGGTTCCTGGGTGCATTTTGCCACCCACCATCCCAACCCTCTGCCCTCCTTTCCCTGGTAACCACCATTCTGTTGTCAGAGTCTAACGGGAGGGAAGAAAGAAAGGAAAGCGAGGGGCTACATAGAAGAGAGGAAATTAAAATTCCTGTCTCCAGCAGTAGCACAGCCAAAACACTTACTAAGTGCTTACTGTATACAAGCACCCATGCTAAGTGCTTAACCTAAATGCATCATTCCTTTTATCCTCAGAAGAGCTCAGGAAACATAGTCATAATCTCTGTTGTGTAGAAGGCAAAGAGTGCTGCTTGGAGAAATCTCACCCTCCAAGGACAGACTGTCAGTGAGGGGAGTACTGGGCCTGCTCTGCTGGGGAGGGTTAGTCAGACATGACTCTGTTCTCCTCCGCCACCCCTCCCCTGCAAAAAACAAACAAACAAAAAAAGCAATTGGAGTCTGAATTGTCATCTTCTTTAATGATTTTTTTGAACTTTTCTTTTTACTCTTTTTCCCCCTCTATTGAGATTTCAATCCACACATGGGAAAATTGGTGACTGTGGCTCCTCTCTGAAAAAGCCCCGGGACGGTCACTCTGTGGCCCCACCAGCCTCGGGAGACTCAGTCTGCCTAATTTGAGAACTTCTAGTCTGTATAGCCTCTGTGTCCTTTCAGAACATTCAGGTAGTTCTGTCTCCAAGAACTGCCAAATTGCTACCTTGGAGCCTGATTTCTTCTTGAATTTCTCATCAGTCCTCTGAATAAACAGACAGCCTTGGACATCTGTGGATAAAGAATTACTGGGGGCAGCATGTCCTGATCTTCCAGAATCTCCCTCTCAAGCCAAAATCTCTGTCTGCTTGAGGCTAGCAGAGGTAACCAGTGTGTGTTTATCCAAGAACGTGTGGCTTCTCTTCTGTGCTATGCTGCATTTGACCTTGTTCCAGGGCAGACTGGCTGGTGACCCTGGCAGGCTGCCCAAGGTGAACCGTGACAGCCAGCTGTCCTTTGAGCTCAGCCCCGCCCCAGGGCTGAAATCTGAACTGACCTGTCTCTGAGGTTCTAGGAGACAGATCCTTGGTTTATCCTACGCCAGCAGAATATTGACCTTAATCCTAAAGAAGGAATAAGAACAACAATAATACTAGTTCACAGGTGACCCAATCCGTTCAGCCCTCCGTCGCTCTCCCCAGCCCACCATTCATTAACCCCCCCGTGTACAAGTTTCTGTGTCCTCTGGGATTCTTCAGATGCAAGTGACAGATAATGCCCTCTTATTTCATTTAATCCTCACAGAAACCCAAAGAAGTTGTTATCGTATTTTCAAGAGGAGGAGTTGAGCCTCAAATGCTGAAATGACCTGGTCACAGCCACACTACTAGCAAATGGCAGGTCCAGGATCTCATCCTCTGCTTTGCATCATTTTAACCCCGTCAAATACTGATATGTTAGTGATGGAGGACTAGGGATACTGGTGAAAGCGGGATGGATAAATTATTACGGTGGGTCACTGTCGTCATTTGAACAAACCCAGGGACATGTGGATGCCGAAGAAAGTCTGGTCTCAGCCACACACACAGGGAAAGTCGAGCTCATCCATACTGTTCAGCTGGCTTAAGGCTCGTTTATATTCCAGGCGTCAGCCCATGAACGTGCCCTGAGCTAGCGCAGCCAGCGAGACACAGGAGTTTCTCTGCCTACTTCTCAGCCTGGTGTTCCCTGCTCAGGGGAACTATTCCAAGACCTTTCTGGAAGGCAGCACCTATGGGCTGGGCAGTTTCTAGGGGCCACTCTGAAGTGAGCACAGGGACACCAATGGGAGGAGACCTGAAGCTGCTGGGACCAGCCAGGCTCAGCAACCTGCACTGGGAATACAGAGAGCAGGGCAAGGTTCCCGTCCCGGCTTCCCCCAGCCGGGCCTTGAACATGCAGTTTGCTTAGTGTGGGACACAGGCAACTTGAGGACCATTGTTATAACCCTTGTTTTGATTAGATAACTAGGGTTCGGGGTCTCTCTGGTGGCCCAGCGGTTGAGTCTCAGCGCTATCAATGCTATGGCCTGAGGGTTCAATCCTCAGCCAAGGAGCTGACCCACATGGTTCGGCAGACCTCTCCTGTCTCCCTGCTGCTCCCCTCAGCCGTGTGTTTCAGTAGAGCCACCTGTTCTGCTCCCCACTCTGTCTCTGGTGAATCCTCTTAGCCCCCCCCACCCCCACCCCATCTGCACTTCTGTCCTACAGTTCAATTCTTCTACACACAAAAATAAATCTTAAAAAAAATTTAAAAAGAAAATTAGGGCCCTCCCTGGTGGCACAGCAGGTTAAAGCACAGCACTAAGAAGCTTAAGCCACTTCCGCATGAGTTCTATACCTACCTGCCCCGGAGGTGACCACATGGCGCGGCAGACCTCTCCTGACCCGCCCGCTGCTCCCCTCAGCAGTGTACTTCTTCATTCTGCCTGTTCTGCTCCCCACTCTGTCTCTAGTGAATCCTCTCACTGCCCCTGCACCTCTGACCTGTACCCCAGTTCTGTATGAATAAATAAACAAATCCTTAAAAAAAAAAAAAGAAAATTAGGGTTCAGAGAGCTTGGAGAACATGCTGAAAATTAAACAGCAAGCAGGTGGCAGAGATGAGAGAAACGTCTCCAAACACCTCTCTGAGAACAGCCTCCATCGCACGCAAGCTTTGGCTCTCCCACTTAAAACACATTTACATGTGAGATTCAATTTTTTGATGTCAGTCAAAGCAGCCCTCTGCTTGTTGCCCCCGACCAAATCAAATCACCAGCTGTAATCACCATCCGAGGGGAGCCAGAATCTGGTTAACCAAATGTTCTGTTCATTTGAGATGTCTTCTGGTATGTGGGGACAATTAGATGTCAGAGAATTAAAATGCAGTCAGAGGAAGCGTTCACACACGCACACACATGCACATACTTGCGCTCACATGCACATACGTACACTCACGCGCACACACGGGCCTAAGTGGGATCTCAGTTCTTTGTGATTCCAGCTGCGTTGTGGGGTCAGGCGTGGCCCCTGTCCTGGGTGCCTGTCAGTTGCCTTTCCCTCACAGCCATCTGGAGGGAGGACTGAGGTGTCCAGAGTTCCCACTGATGGATTGTCAGATAAGCCGCCTCTTAGAGTGGCGTATGTATGTTTAAAGTGTGTGTCTTGCAAATGTTCTGTGAAAGCGTTGAGTCCTGAGAGTTGGATTGCGAGTTCGTGCAAATGCTCTGAATGTTTTAATGCTGCATCATTTTTGTCAGGAACAGAATGATAGATCCAGTTAAAAGCAATGGGGCTTTTCTATCCAGGTGGTTTGCTGGTTTGCATCTGGCTGTGTAGGGGGAAGACCTGTCCCCAGAAAGTCTGAGTTTTCGTTCGCTCTGGCTTTCAGCCCAGATCACAAGTGTCTCCTGCTTATGGGTCTGGCTCCCGCTGCCCTGTGAGCCACCTGAGGACAGGACCACCTTCTCCGCTGTTGTTCCGGATGTCTGGCACCTGAGCTGTGCAGGGAGTGGGAAGTCACCTTTCCCAGGAACAAACAGAGCTTGCAGAGTCTCGAAGCGGGTTCTGGACAAGCAGAGCATACCCACAGCTCCACATAATCATGCAGGCTGAGGGGCTGGCGCACCAGCCACCTTACAGCCTCGTTCAGGAGTCAGAGCTTGCCCCAGGTGCTGGGGAGACACTGAGGTGTAGTCTGCCGACCGCCCACGCGCTTACCAGTACTCTGCCCCTGCTTCCAGAGGATGGAGGAGAGCAAGCCGGGAGGCTGGGGGCATCTTACCCAGTTCTCGCTTCCTCAGGTGCACAACTGTGGCTGTAATTAGCCCATAGGGTTCAGGAAGAAAAACTGGCTTTTTCCATTCATTTCCCTGTCACTGAGCAAGCACGGGTCTCACTGTAAACCCAGGCAACATGGGAATCGGGGCTTTTGTTCCTCCTATCTCCAGTGCTTGCTCGTGCTCTGCTTCAGAGGACCTCGAACTTGACTTTTCCTCTCATTGTTCTGACACTGGCCTCCTGAGAGCTCCAAGCCGGCAGGCAGGCTCCATAGGGGTCACACAGGTCCGCCAGGAGTCAAGGACAGAGCGCTGGCTGGACCTCCCCCGCCCCAGGGAGAAATCAACCCTGTAGGAAATGGGTCCCAACCCACCTGTGACTGCAGGAAAGGTGCTGGACCCTGGCTTCCAACAAGCCCAGCTGCAAGGCCCTCACTGTGGACTCCATTGTTCCAACTCCGTGTCCCTGAAAGGAGGAGGGCGCTCGGGCAGCGGCTGCAGCTTCCTGCTCCTGTCTTTCTGAAGAAACAGACACAATCTTGAAACCTGCTCCCCATGAGGAAATGAGGACTGGGAAGACTCCAGACAGCCCCTGGAACCCGAGGACCACGGGCAGACCCCGGAGAGACCGGGCGGGCGGGTGTGAAATCTCTCCACACCCCACCTTATGCCTGTGCAGCCTGGTCCCTGCCTGCCCCGGCTGGTGAGAGCCGCGAGGACGGGGGCTCGAACGGCGGGCGGCACAGGGGTTCTCCACAGTCGATGTTCTCAGGCCTCTCACCCGTGGCGCCGGGCACAGCCCTGCGGAGGAGCAGTCCTGGCAGAGGGAACGACAGGGACAGGCCAGTCAGAGACGCAGCAGCTGAGGCTGTCTTTGGGGGCCGAGGCCTCCCTGGGGTGGGGGGTAGGCTGTGCTGGGCACCCTCCGGCATGTGGGCAGCTTGTAGGTGGATATTTGCTGGGCACACGTCATGTCTGGAGGACAGAACGGGATGAGACCCAATGCTTGTCTGTCTCACAGCAACAGCCAGACTTCTGAAACCGACTGTCCAAAGCGCCCGGATGGAAAATTTCTGTACTGAGTAAATGACGGGCGCCACTCACGCACCTGCCCTCGGCCCAGGAGAGGACAGTTTGCACATCCCCGCAGCTCCTGGCAGCTTTACAGAGGCTCACCCTGCAGGCTAGTGTGACCGTGGAGAAGTCAGAAGCCCTCCCCCGCCACCTCTTCCGGCCTGCCTGGAGGTCCCACCGCAGGCCCCCTGCCCAAGACATTCCTTTCTCTGCCACTTTGGCAATTCCCACCTCCCTCCCCACATCCCCACAGCCCTGCAGCCCTGCTCCCCAGCTGAGCAATGGTGTGAGCCCCAGCCCTCACACAGCTCAGGATGCCCTCAGCCCGTGTTTCTAGAGAGGCTGAGAGGGCCCTTGCCTGAAGTCCTCTAGGAGTTGAGCTGACAGAGATGTACTGTAGCCACATACAGGCCGCCAAGGCTCCAGAGCACTCACGGGGGCGGGAGGGAGCAACTCCGATACCCGGCACTGGGGAGCTGGCTCCCCCCACCCCTTGGGGCTCAGGCAGACATCCAGGTGGGTTACCTGGGTGTGCTCTTAGAACAGCAGGGTGAGTGCGTCGTCACTTCAGAAAGCCACATGCGTGCGCCCCCGTTTATGTGATCAAAGGCAGATGTAAATACAAAGCCCCCCCTCTCTAGGCTGTTGAGAGGAACAAGTCGGTTCATAAATGCTGAAAATAGTCTGGCCCACGTGGCGGCCGCTGCGCCCGAGATGGCGCCACCTCTGCTGTTCTTTCCTTCCCTCTCTCGCTGTCACCCAGATTTTCGTAAAGATTGTAGGGGCGCAGGGAAGGCCCCTGGCAGCAGGCTGGCTCTGCCCTTGGGATCACCAGGAGGGTGGGCTGTGACTCTTCCTGGGGCCCCGCGCTGCTCATTTCTGTCAGCCCAGGACCGCCTAGAGTCTGTCTCAGCAAAGTGGGCCCAGGCCGGCAGCCCCTGCTTGCATGCGGCCGGCCGTGGGTGTCTAGGCGAGCGGCCTTTACTGCTTGTCCCTGGTAACAGGGTAGAAAAACCTGGAAATAGCACATCCGAGCAGGACATCGTTGAGTCTAAAAAGGAAGGGAGTTCTGACGCTGGCGACGACGTGAGGGACCCTTGAGGACATGAGGGTCCGTGAAAGAGGCCAGACGCTGAAAAGGAAATGCCGTGTCATTCCATTTATAGGGGGCCCCAGAGGGCCCACAGGAAGTAGAAAGGTGCTTGCCGGGAGCTGGGGAAGGAGGAGGTGGGGAGTTGTTATTCCCAGTCTCCGAGTGTCCGTTGGACAGGATGCAGGGTGTTGGAGAGAGAGGGCGACTTTGGGGTGCAACAGCTCGATGCTGTCACCACAACGAGCCACACGTTTAGAGCTGGTCACAGGGTGACTTGGATGCTACGTGCATGTTACCGCGATTCAAAAATTGGGGGAAAGGGAGCATCAGCTCTCGTGAATATTGCTGCTCAGGATGACGCTCAAGTGTTGTTTAAATTGACACGTGTGTAAGGCAAAGTGAGAGCCTTTGGAGCAGTGCCGGGGAGGGGTGTCCTGGCACAGTGGGGGCTCAGAGCGAAGGTCAGGCGCCGGCAGCACCCTCAGCCACACAGTCCTCCACCCGCCTTTCGTGTGCCTCTCCGCCCCCATGCCTGGGCACTGCATCCACAGGGCCTTGGCCTGGTGCCTCTGGGGTCTGCACACCCAGGGGGACCTCCGCGGGCTGGGGTCCGAGTCCATAAAAAGCCTGCTCTAAACGTGTGCCTTTGTCCTGTCTGCCACACGTTAGTCTCCAGGGTCCTGGCAGATGCTTCTCAGCACCCTGGAAAGGGGTTCTGGGGCACAGTATGGTGGGCAAGGGGCACCCAGAGAAAGTGGCTGTGTAGTGGGCTCCTCCCTGGTGAGGACTGTGGGGGGCTGAACTCCCAGGAATGGGACCCTCCTTCTCTGCATCTTCAGGCCTGGTTTGTGCATGGTACAAGCACGTGCAGGGCGCAGGTACATTTGCCCCGAGAACCAGTGCCCGATCCCACCTGCTGGAGGCCTGTGGACATGCCCCTTCGGTGGGACATTTCCCAAACCCTGTTCTGCACAACATTCCTTGGGCGTTATGCACAGGAAGCCTCCCTATTGGGTCTTCATGCTCCTCGTGCCAGTTCAAAATGTCTTAAGCGTCTGGTGTTCAAGTTGGCAATAATAACACGATTCAATAACAGCTCGCATTTATCAAGGGCTTACTATGCATCAGGTGCTACTGCTTGGGTCATACACGCATCATTTTATCGAGTACTCCCCACACCTGAGGCTTACTGAGATGAACGCCCAGGCCTTCAGGAAGAGACCATGGGGCAAAGATGAAGAGGGAACGAAGAGCAGTAACGGCTGAGATTCACGCTTGACTGAAAGCAGCGCTTCTTCAACCTTAAAGGGCACACACCCGTCACCTGGGATTTTGGTTCAAAAGTAAACTTGAACTCAGTAGGTCCTGGGCAGAGCCTGAAATCTGGCATTTTAACCTCAGTGGGCTGATGGTGTTGGTCTGAAAACGGCAGGTTTGGGACTCCTGAGTTTTCTGCCTCGGAATGGAATCCGTTCATTCCTCGTTCTTTGTAGAATCAGCCTCACGGAAAGAGCATGAGCTCTGACGTTTGGGAACAGGTTCCCGCCCTGGTCCTGCCCCAAACGGCTCCTTCTCTGAGCCTCAGAAGCCCGACTGTAAAATGGGATTGGAAATCGCACCGTGCAGTGTCTCTGTGAATTGTCCGTGCCCCATATCGGGAAAGTCTACCCGGTGCCGAGGGCCCGATGGACATTCCATGCATGGCCGTGATCTGGGGGCTTGTTTTATTACCCACTTACTTATTCATTCAAGCAGGAGTCCCCTGTGATTCCAGCAAGTTTAATCTTCACTTATTTCCTTACTTATTCAACAAAGTGGCTCCAAAGATAACAGTGATGGGCCCAGAGCTGCCCTGAGGAGCTAGAGGAGCTCGCATACACGGCACACGTGTCTCCTTACAATGGCAGCACTAGGTGCAGGGAGGTGGGTGGGAGCAGACACGGTGGGGAGCTGTGGAAGCCATTTGGCTAAGGTCTCCACCAGGAAGGAGGAGGAGAGAGGTGTGTGAGGGCAAACGAGCGGAAGCGCGAGAGAGACTGGAACCGGGTAACGTGTCAACAGATGACAAACTGTTAATTACCCAGAGAGAACTAAGTAGGATGTAGGCAGTTCTCCGCAGGAGTCTGAAAGCAACAATAGGGAAACTTGGCCTGTAGCCCGACTCTGGCTCCCCTTGGAGGGGGCCTGGGAGACAGGTCTAGCATCCAGCATAGGCTGTTCGCGAAAGGAAGAGCCGGAGAGCCAGGGGGCCGGGCCCCCTGGCCCCACCAGCCCAGCCAAGCACGCAGCTCTCCTCTTTCCAAGGCGGATTTACCCACAAGCTCTGAGCCTGGAAACCCCAGCCCCCTCCCCGCACACCCTCCCTCCCCCAAGATGTCATCTTTTGAGACGATTTCATGTGGAAGCATCGCTAAGTAAATTCGCTAAATGCCTATTCATGCCCGTCAGATGGGGACTCGGTGAAGCGGTAAATGTGAAAATGGCCCCGACTCAGGGCCCTGAAAGACGCTTTCTGGGTTTGCCAAGTGGAGCTGCAGCCACTAACCCTGGGAGGCGGGGGGCTTCTGGAGAAGGGCCCCGGAGCCCCAGCCCGGCCCCTTCAGTCCTCCCACTGAGGCTGCCGAGAGGCCCCTATTTATTATTCTTGCTGCCAGGGACCCATTCAGAGGCTGACTTGTCCTGCATTCATCAGGGACAATAATGAACTGTCGCAGAGTGGCGAGCAGGCTGGTAAATAGGCACTGCTGAGATGCCTGGGTGGGGTGGGCTCCTGCTGGCTTGCAGAGATGCCATGGTCTGATTTAGTTTCCACCTCTCCCGCGACCAAGGGAAGCCCTCTGCCCACAGCGGAACTTGGTGTGAGGCCCCTGGGGCTGGACCTGGCAGCGTGTGTTGGGAGGGGGGGCTGGGCTCCACACAGGAGACACTCCCTCATGCAGACACATGGGGTTAGCCTTCTGTCCGCATCCCTGGGGTCCACTTCTGTGCAAAGCAGCAGGTCTTAGCTTTCTGCCCATGCGCCGGATTTACCTGGCTGCAGACACACGGGGCCTGTGGCGCCGGCTGTCACTAGACCAGCTGCTTGAGGAGGGGCGTTTATTGCAGGCAGAGGTGGCTTTCCGGCAGTGCTCATTCTCACTGCAGCATCTTCTCGACTGGCCTGTGCCCCTCACTGGCAGGATGAGTTGGTCCATGCAAACCCACCAATCACAGAATAGGGATAGAGAGATGCAACTATGAGGAGTTGGGAATGAGGACCAGATGGTCAGAGACAGGAAAAGCAAGGCAGCTTGCGTTTCCTGGGCACCTACTCCGTGCCCTTTACGTCTACCCAGCTACTCACCCAGTAGAGAGGCCGGCGTGCTGGGCAGCAGTAAGTTCAGCAGCTGCTACAGCTCGGTCAGGAGTGGAGCCGAGATTTGTATCCAGATCTTCCCGCTTCTCAAGCCCAGGCACCCTTCCCAAGTTCTCCTGCCCCCAGAGGTCTAACCTCCATTCTAGGCCCGGAGATGCCTTTCCTTCCCCCCCCCCCCCCCCCCCCGCCCCAACTTCCTCCCTTTCTCCCCGTTTGAAGGCTTGGTTAACTCTTTGTGAGTAAAAACCCCTGAGCAGAGAAGCCTGATGATAAAGGAGCTGTCACTTCAGCATCGTTTACCTGTTTGGGTTTATTCAGCGGAAGAGGCGCCTGCCTATCTAGCAGATGGAGACCCGTGTGACTGCCTTTGAAAACACTGTCACAGCTGTATGCACAAGCTGATTAGCTGTGACTACACAGCTAGTGCCGAGATTGATGGCGATAAATTTGGGATAACAATGCTGGGAACGATGTCACTCGTGTGTCGCACGCTTCATGTTTGTTAAAGCACTCTCCATCAGTAGCCCAGTGGCTATGGAGGCCCAGTCTGCATTCATTCCTTCCCGCATGCATTCACTTACTCCTCACAATCCAGTGAAGGAGTCAGCTCACACTCACCTCGCTTGAGTCCTTCATTCACCCAGCAAACATTACTGCAGCTCCTACTCTGTGCCATTGGTGAGCACAGCCATTACGCTCTGTCCTCATGGCATTTATCTTATCCTCATCTCAGCAGGTAACTTTGAGATGGTGATAAGGTGGTGAAGTGGATAGAGAGATCTGATAAAGGTGGTGTGGGGCGGTGGGTGGTGGATGTTCCTGTAGATTGGGTGGCCAGAAAAGGCCGCTCTGAAGAGGTGATATTCGAAAGGCCATCTGGATGACAGGAGTAGATTAGTGACTATAAGATAAAAGCATTTCCTAGGCATAGCAAGTGCAAAGGCCCTGAGGTTGCCAAGGCCAGCACTGGGCATGGAAGACTCCAAAATAAACAAGGTACTATACTTGGCTGAAGAAGTTCACAGTATAATGGGGTGACTGGAGAAAGCACCCCAACTGTCCGGTGAGAGTAGTCAGTTATGGGACAGTCATCCAGGAAAGAAGGTGGGAACCTGGTCTCCATGACAAAAAGAAGTGAAGAAGTCCCTATGGCCTCTGGAGGACCCTAACTTTCCCCTCCATTTGTTTCTACAGGACAAATGACCAGCTGGTGGCGTTTCTCTCCCGATACCGAGACATGAATTTCCTGAAGTCACATGGCCGGGACAATGCAAGGTAGGACATCTTCCCCGCACCTTGTACAAAATGAAAATGAAAGTCTGAGTCATTGGTGTGGGCTTCTGGGCTGGGTGATGCAGCAGAGAAGGGCTGAGGACAGGAGAGGTGAGGCTCCGGCCAACTGCCACCCTTAACCAATCCCTCTGGTTGGCGCAGAACTGAGGTGACAGTCACGGTGTATCACGGCGTCTTAGTCCTTGATATCTTTTCTTCTAAGTACTTCTATTACCTGATGGCAGCCCTTCCAGGTGAGTTAGGGAGCCCTTGTTGAGCCCCGTTTTATTGGCAAGGAAGCCCACAGTTTAGGTGATGTCCACGCTGTCATCCACTGGGTCAGCCACAAAGATTTAACAAACCTTTACCAGGACCAGGCATGTGCCAGGCACCCTTCTAGCAGCGAACAAAACAAGATCCTCACTCTCCTGGAGTCTACTTTTCAGTGGGAAAAGGCCATCTGCCAGCATGTAGTTAACCCCAGCCCTGGCCCTCCCTGTTGCCTCAATTGCTGCCCAAAACATGGGCACTTCTCTTGACCCATGGTGCCTCTGCTTTTTCAAAGTAATGCCAATCAGCATCCCTGCAGTTGGGCTTTAAGCTAAGTCCAACTCTCTATGGCCAGAGATGAGCCACAAGGGAGAGCCTCGAGCGCCCCCTGTAGGTGAAATCACATGATGGGCTTCGTCATTCCCACCGCCAGGGCTCACGCTGACTTCTTGGAGCTTTTCTCTAGTGTTGAACTCAGACCGTAACCTGGATCATTTTAGCTTGTTAGTATGTTTTGTTTGGCCTTCATGCTGGACTGGTTTGTTTTGGTTAAATCAGATGCTTCGTTTGAAAATTAATAGCCCTTTTAAAAATAGCAGTATTTCCCATGAAAATGCCGATTTCCAATTCATCCAAAAGGACCCAAAGGCCCAATAACTCTGTGCCTGAATTTCTCACGACAGTTATCCGGCTCTTAGAACTCGCATTCTCTGTGTGGCTGTAGGCCTCACCCGGCCCCATCCCTGCCTGGCTCCCGTTGGCATTTCAGGTGTGATCTTTGCTTTGGATGTTCTATCCCATGGCTGGGTTCCATGACTGTGACTCAGTTTATCCAATTATCCACAGTGGAGGGAGACAAAAGCAAGCGGTGAGCTCCATTTCCTGAGCCTTCTAGAAGTAGCTTAGAGTGATCTCAGTGAGTGCCATGTCAATTCCTGCCTTTTAACATTGATGCCATCTAGCCGAGTGTTGACTGTTCCCAAACTATCACCACCACTTTCTCTACATTGGAAAAGATCCCCAGGCCCTCCCTGTTGGTGCAACAGGTTAAAGAGCAGCACTGCGAACTAGTAGCAGCTGCTTTACTGTGAGTACCGAGAGTTCGATCCCCAGCCCCGGAGGTGACCACATGGTGCGGCAGACCTCTCCTGACCCTCCCGCTGCTCCCCTCAGCAGTGTACTTCGTCCATCTGCCTGTTCTGCTCCCGACCCTGTGTCTGGCGAATCCTTTCACTGCCTCTGCATCTCTGGTCTGTACCCCAGTTCTGTATGCATAAATAAATGAGACAGAGAGAGAGAGAAGCCAGCCTGTGGTCACACAACTGGTTAGTGGTAGCGTTTGAACCCAGGTTTCTGGTTCTAAAGCCCTTGGGAGCGAAGGGGAGCCGAGCAAGATCCCATCAAGCCATTATCAAAACTGGCCCAGGTATTGTTGTCTCTGCTCTTAGGTAGTAAATGAAGACCTGCTTCTCCAGCAGGTAACAACAGTGTAATGCAGGTGTTGTGCAAACAGATGCACCATGAGGAAAAAAGCTGCTGGAAGCGGGTAGACCTGTGTCTGAAGTACATCTACTCTGGTGGTGTTTCAGCCCCTGCAGGATTGATTCTCTGCCCACTATTTCCAGGCACTGTGCTAGCAACTGGCTGTAGCTTGGAGGTGAAGCTTTCACTTCCTGAGTTGCTCTACCATGGCCTAGCAGGACAGTTGACTTACCTCTCTGACCTTCACCCCTTACTTATATAATGGGAGGCTCAGTATAGTTGTGGGGAGGAGTAAAGGAGCTGTGTCATCTAAAGTATTTGCATGTAGTAAATGCCCTGTGACGACGGTAGGGTGACTGTGGTGATGTCATTGCCATGATCAGCAGAGGACTAAAGCATGGCTGGTAGAAGTCTGTGGATGGTGTACGAGACGGGTGTACCTCCAGGTGTGCCATCCTGTCTAGGTGACATGCATTGGCAGTTGACATTGGTACCCAAATGGCATGGATGGGAAAGAGGCTTGGGCTAAGGAGAGGATGCCTATAGCACCCTCTAAAGTCCTAAGGGCTGGCCAGGACTCCCTGGACAGACAGCTGAGCTCACAGAGCTCCCGCATTCGAGAGTTGGTCTTCAGGAGGAATCTCATACTGAGCTGCATGAAGGATGGGTTTAGTGTCAATAGTACAATGAGCCAGTGTGCCATTGCCTGCTACCCTCTCCTCTGCCAGCTTCAGCCCCCTGCAGCATGGACCAGCCTCACCACCCCATCTTCTCCCATTGCTCCCAGCTTCTAGAAATGGCAGGATCCAGCTTACAGGGTAAAGGAAGTGACTAGCTAATGCAACTAAAGCTTTGAAGTCCTACTTCACGTGTGGCTGAGGCAAGCACTTAAGATGATATCATCAGACCCCAACTTGATTCATTTTTTTTAGAGGTGACTGTTTAATTAGCCCTCGATGTAATGCAAGGGTGGAAGTAAAACGAATACATCAAATAGCCAAATAGTTCTGTCAGGGACATAGAGTATTGTATTTGCATCAGATGCACAACATAATGATTGACGTCCACACCCACTGCAGAGTGATCACTGCCAAAGTCAAGTTCAACCTCCATCGCCAGTACAGGTATGATTTTATTTTTATAATGAGAACTTCTAAGATGAACTCTCAGCAACTTTGAAATATACAAGAGTGTTACAGACTAGACCCCGGCTGTGTATCATGTCCCCGGGGCTGACTGATTTTTCACCGGCAGTTTATACCTGTTGACCACAGTCACCTACTAACTTAACCTCTATGGGTTTTATTTTCTTTTGTGTTGATTTGATTTTCTGGCTTCCAGTGTTGACCCCTTCACAACTTATTAGCCTCAGTGTGTAAATGAGGAAACAGATTCAGAGAGATGAAGTAGTTTGTTTAAGCCACACCACGAGAGCAGGATCGTACTCCCATCTGGGGGGGGGGGACCCCAGTGCCCACGTTCTAGCTGTGTTCTGACCCAGCTTCCCGCCAACATGTTGGCTTCCTGGGAGGCAGCCTCTTGGCTTCTCTGGACTTCATCTTCTTCTTGAAAAAACAAGGGGTTTGAGCAAGGTAGTCTCCAAAGCCTCTTCCCACTCCAGGAGGGCTCTGTCTGGAAGGACCAGCATTGGTAGAGAGAATGCAACAGAGGCAGAGAGCTTACAAAGTAAAGATGGGAAGGGAAGCGACAGGAGCGAGCAGTGAGATGCAAAAGAGACCACAGGGAGCCTGGGCTTTTAGTTGCATGTGGTTCCTAATAGCTGTGCTGACCTTCTGTCCCCATCTCCGGCCCTTCACAGCCAATTTGGACTTCCAGCTCCTGCTGCGAGGAGCCAGCATCAAGGCAAAATTTGTATTTTAATAGCTGCCAGATTGGTCCTGACTGTTCCTGTAATTAAATGAAGGGGTGTGTTGTGTTGACTTTCTCCTTTCTTTCCTCCAAAAATAAACTGAGTGGATAGCATGAAAGACGTCGAGCCCAGGGATAGCGTTCCCAGAGGCGGGTTAGCAGAAGCAGGGCCCTCGCATCTCCGTCTACGTGGGGGGCTTGGCAGTCATCCCCAGGAGCTCCTGACTTCTGTTCCGGGGGGAGACATTTCCCGAATGTCTGCAGCCTGCTCAAGTCGGCGTGTGTGGTTACAGGTCCAGTGCAGAGAGATGGCAAGGAAAAGGCATTTCACCCTGCCGCAAGTTTCCCATGGGCTCTTCCTGCCTGGGTTGATCTGTGTTCTCTACCCATAAGGTCACAAGGGCCCCATGCTCAGCTCTGGGAAGGGGTGTTGTGAAGCACCGGGTCCAGCCACCCATATCGACAGACCAGCTCGGTCATGGAGTTCATCAAGTGGCTCTGACTCCCAGGCCTCTGTATCCAAATCTGTCTGAAGTCCAGCGATGATGGAGTTGCAGGGATCTCCTCACTGACCACCTAGGCACCAAGCCAGGCACTTTCTGATGCATTCTGATTCAGCTGCCCGCGGCAGATGTCAACCCATTTCAGAGATGAGCACAGATAGGCTCAGAGCCGTGCTTTCATCTCACTCGGGGTCCTGCTGTGAGTGAGCAGACAGATCAGGACCTGATTAAGACATTCCCTACTTTCTAGACTCAGCATCTCCCAGAGTGCACTCCTACTCCGTCACCCCTAGTAATGTGTGAGATTCTTTGTAGCCACTTATAAGTGAGTGGACTGGGAAGTAAGACCAATTCCTAAGTCTGCCAACAGGAGGTTTTGCGATTAGCCCATCTAACCTATGACTTTGTGGATATTATGCTGAGCACAAGGCTAAGCTTTAAAAAAAATGTTGAAGCTCTTTAAAGTTCATTTTGAAAAAAGAAGCACCGGTGTTGGGGAGTGGGGGAACCTCTTAGAGCAGCCACATAAAGCACAGAGCTTGGCAGTTGAGAATCCAGGTCTGGAGATGGATGGTGAGACCCACTTGCTAGGCCCCCACCAGGGGTGTGGACTTATAAGTCACATCGGTCACCTACCTTGGCTTCCTTATCTGTGAAATGGGAACAGTGATTAAGACCAACTTCATAGAGCTGTTGTGAGGATTAAATAAGTGAATGTGTGGCCAAGCTCTGGGAATGGTAGTTGTGCATCTGAAGTTGATGATGGAGAAATATCCTTAAGGTGGTAGACAAGATCCACAATTTAGACCCCCGTTCTACAATTCTTAAAGAAGCCACACACATGTCAAGTGTGAGGAGACTGCACTAGAAGGCAGAAAATGCTGAGGGGTTCCAGTCCCCAGGTTAGAAGTGTCATAGGTAAGCTTTCTGTCTGCAGGTCTCGACCCCACTGCTAGAGACAGACTCTCCAGCTGAGCACTAGAATGGCAGCTAAGCAACATGACCCCTCTGACATTGAACTGATCTTTGGGCCCAAACCTCCCTGGATGTATATACAGGCAACTGTTCAGCCAAAAATGGCAAATTCATCAAGACCCTGGCCAGGAACCTCCTCCAGGCAAATTCGCTTTCAGGAGGCCCTTTGGTGCCAACTTGCTTATCAAGAGAAGGGCTTTCTCCCCAGCTGTCTTGTAGCACCATGATTGATGTGAGCAGATAATTAATATCTCATCTCCAATGGGGAAAGCAGATTGCATTTCTCTTTTGCATTTCTTAAAGCCAACCAGTGAGTTTATCACTGTTTGTGTGTTCACTTTACTTAATCTAATTATGGCAGCCATGTCAAAATACAGCTTAGCATCATCACACAGACACCCACACAAAGCTGTGCATGCACACTCTCTTGGCCTTGGCCTGGCTTTTGTGAGCTACTTGGGGACATTTCCTTTTTCAAAGCAACATGTGTAGAAGTTAGACAAAAGGCTAGAAGAAAAAGATGTCATCTCTGAGCTTCTTTCCATTTTTGTTTTTATGTTCCAGGCCTTCTCTGAAGGACATACACGACTCTTAGAAACCAAACAAAAGGCAGTAAAATTGTTTTTTAAAATGTGTGAAGTATGGAAAACCAGGCAGCCCTCAGAAAGCGTTTAGAGTCTTGGAAGTACAAGTGCTTTGGACCCTGGGCTCTGTGAAAAGCAGGGGCCATCAAGCTGGGGTACTGAAGGTTCTAGGATTTGAGCCCTGACTCTGTACTTCTGTTCAGCTGACTTTCTTTGCACAGTACAGTTAGAACAGGTAGACTAGTTACTGTGTGCCAGGCACTGTCCTCAGTACCTACATATTACTTCTTCCTGATCTCAAAACAACCTCGTCATGTAAGAACAACCACCGTCGTGCCCATTTTGCAGATGGGACCATTGAGGCCAGGAAGGTATGAAGCAGATCATAACTTAGAAGTAGAAGCCAGACTTGAACCCAGGTAGTCTATACTCCTAGCCACTGGGCTATGTGCTAGAGTAATTGAGTTCAGTGTGGAGTGTACTTATGACTGATACGTTCCTTCCATCAGTGTGGTCAGTTCGCTGCCCCTGTGGCTAAGAGGTAGGAGAGCTGGGCATTTCCTGTTGCTCTCCCTCCAGCCACCTCAGCCTTTTTCACGCACTTGGCTTCGATCCCTTATCTCTTCCCCACAATTCTTCCGTTGACTGATCCCTTCTTGACCATCCTTCTCATCAATCTGAAATTCCATCTCTTCAGCAAAGCCTTGCCTAACAATCTGTACTAATCGAGTCCCTGTCTCTTTGTTCTCTGTCATCACTCACTGACCATTTCTGTCTAGCAATTATCACAAATATCTATGCTATCTGAATGTATTTTGTAGTTCTCTTTGTCTACTTACTTAGCAGAACAGTATTGTAGACTTGTGGTTGAGAATGTGGAATTTGGTTTGGATCCCATCCTTGCTGCTAGCTAGCTGTGTGGTCTTGACAAATTTACTTAACCTCTCTGTGTCTGTTTCTTCCTTCGTAAAATGAATGCTTCTAGGGTTGTGGTGAAGACTAAATGAGAGAATATATATTAAGTGCAAGGAATAGGACCTAGAAAGCAGCACAGCTCAGTGGTGTTGTTTTTATTTCTCTCTTACCACAGAAGAGAGAAGGATGCAAGAATAAGGCCCACCTATATATGCTTTGCACATAAGCCTAGAGTATTGAAGTTACTCTCTAGAGATGCCAAGTGAGCAAATGCCCCAGATTCCACTGCAACCGAAAAGGGGTATAGCAGCTGACTCGGGTGGGCCAGGAGGCACACACCCACCAGGGCCTGAGAGCAGCAAGGCTGCTATGGAACTGCCAGACTGGGAACCCAGCGAGCTGTAGCCACAATCACTTTGTATCCAGAGTGATTGGACAGAAGTAGAAGGATGTCTGTGGCATGTGTCACCACTGCCACCACAGTCATGGGCAGTGCTTACCTCAGATAATGGCAGGAGACCAGGTTCATTGTGGGCACTTTGGGCTTCTGTCCTTGGTGCTGAACTAGCATGCCTTTCAGACACAGGTTTCTTGTTAGCCTTGGTGGTGTCTCCCACTTGCCTGCCCCAGGAGAGAAAAGAAGAAAGAAATTGTAATGTTTCTAGCCTGATGAAGGAAAAAAATCCCAAGGATCTTGGTGAACATTTATAAAACATTTACTATGTTCTAAGCATAAGTCTTCTCCCTACATAATCTCATTGAAATGTTCACACCAACCCTCAGGGACTGTAACCCTGAGGCAGGTATTTTCTGCATGCAAAGCCAGGGTATCACCTATTGAGGTTTCCCAAGGTTAGTAGCATATCTGAGATTTGGACCAAGTTGTCTGGTTCCAGAACTCAATGCTTGAGCATCTTATAGTGACACCTGTGAGCCCACTCACATAGCTGGCTGACTTCATACATTGTGGGGGTTTGTGCTTTGTTCCATAACTATTTTTTCACTAAAATGCTTAGGTTGTACTTATGCTAACAGAGTAATCCAAGTTCAGTGACAGATCACTGGGTAGAAAAAGAAAAGGAGGGGAGGTTTCTGTAGGCTATGGCTATGTGACTTTGAATGACTTTGGATAATATATTGTGTGTGTGTGTGTGTGTGTGTGTGTCAATCTGTAGGATATTAGCTGATTGCTAAAAGTCCTTCTTGCTCAAACATGCTGTAAAGTCTAAGGGGCATAGTTCTTCCTTTTAGAACTCATTATAGGACAAGACAGTTCTAGAATAATTCCACACTTGATGAATATGCTGAGATTATAGCCAAAGAGTTTGATGAATCGAGAGACCTCTTCATTGTCTGCCTTTTCTGAGATCATTTCCAAAGTCAATAGATGCTTCTTAACTGACCTCTTCGCTGATAGACGAGAATCGGGGCCACGTCTAATGGTTCCTTCCCTGCTTAGTTGAGTAGTTTCTGTCATGTGACATCCAGTCAAATCATGTTGAGCTCTTCCTGTGTCTCGTATTGTGCAGTAGAAAAAAATTCTCAGGAAAGCAAACCACCCATCCCTGAGCACCCACCCAGGAAGTAAATCCCAAACAGCTGATTCCTTTCACCTGCCAGATACCAAACACTGGGCCTCTGCCACTCTTCCAGTCTGGACCTGAGTTCCTGGTAGCCTCTCTCAACCCAGGAACTTCTCTGAGGCCTAGGGAATTGCTTGTCTCTGTTTACTCATAATTAACCAGAGCATGCTCTTGCAGCATATCAGGTTTTGAATGCAGTAAATACAGCAACCTATCTCCCAACCCCATAAATATTTCATTTTGGAGATTACTGCATAAATATTGTATTTAGATATTATGGTCTGGGACACTGCATTAAAATTGCAAGATGCTGCTATCATCCCATATAATGGTACATGAAGTTTAAAAGTAAAGAAAAATTTTGTATTCTCTCTTTCTCCCTCTCTCCCTTACTCTCTTTCTTCTGTTCTTCACCTTTCTCTCTTAGTCTTGGCTACCATTGTAAATTTTGATATAAATTTTATCTAAAACCTAAAGCATTAAGCATAGTCAAGTGCTAACTGTCAAGTAATTGGCACCAACCAGAGTAGAGGTCGGATTTTATTTTCCTAAACTCAGGAGCTTCTTTTCATGAGCCAGTCAGTGTCAAGTTTGTGTTGATGAAGTAATATAGTGAGTATATCAAAAAACTCAAGTGAACTGAATATTGAGGATGAGTAACTGTCCTCAAAATTGAGATGTGCTTCCCAGAAACATGAAGAATGGGTGTTGGCAAGCAAAAACAAGGAATGAAGCACCCCTACATTCTACAATATGGACAAACTTTGAAAACAAGATGCTAAGTAGAAAACAGAAACTCAAGAAGGCTACAGAATGCATTACCCCAGCTCTATGAGACATCCAGAATAGGCAGATCCAGAGAGTCAGAAAGCAGGAGCTGCCAGAATCCAGATGAAAGAGAGTAGGAGGATTGAGTATGGGTGCAGTCCTCTGGCAGTGATGAAAATTTTTTAAAGAGAGAGAGATGATTGCTGTACAACATTGTGAATGAACCAATGCTATTGAACTGTATCCTTTAAAAATGGTTAATTTCTCTGTTGTATGAGCATGGGGCATCCTCCTTCTCCTCGTCCCATGCCGGAGCCAGCACAGTGTCTACACATAGTGGGTATACAATTAATTTTAACTATAAATGAACTAGGAGTTTGGGTTGGATGATTTGGCTTTAGCTGTCTTCACCCTCCCAACACAATCACTTGACCAAGTCTTTGACCTTGGATTTCTGCATCTGTACAAAATGGCAATTCCCTGTCTGCCATGCAAAATCAGACACACTCACACATGAACAAGAGCTATTAATCTGGGTGAGTTAATTCAGGGGGATTATGACTTTGAGTGGGGAGAAAAATCTTTATTTTCACTAAACACTAACTGAAATCCAACTAAATGCAGATAACAAAGCACAACAGAATTAACAATAACTGGATTGTCACTGATAGGAATCTCAAATTTTCTTTTCACATTATGTTGATCTATATACTTCTAAATAGCACTTACGTGCTCTGCTTCTTCAAAATTACTGTAGCCGTTGGCCTGCCACAAATCTTATTAATGTGTTTTTTAAAAAAATGGTGTTTTATCAGAAATTTGGTGTTTAAAAAATATTTTGTAATCCCATATGTAATGTGTGAATCAAGAAGCACATGTGTTACTTTCTCATCACTTTGGTATTTTATGAAACTATTTTGTGACCTTTTGTTGTATGCATTTAAGAGCCGTATTCTGAGAGGGTCCATTAAGGATGAGGGTCCATTAGTGTATTCACCAAACTGCCAAGACGTTAGAAGAGAACATTCTTTGAAAATGAAGTAGATGGAGCTGATGATTGTTGTCATCTAACAGCCCAACAGTACTGGCCAAATCTAATTTCTGTAGCTCTAGTGTGTCCTCTGTAGAATGGGCAAGACCATGACGCCTTCTCATAGGGATGTGGCCACCTGCCTCATCTGTGAAGGCCACGGGACAACCTACACAGAGAGCCATTGCTCAGCAGCTGGTAGAAGGCTGTGGACTCTGTGAGGTGCACCCTCTTCCAGGGCACCTGGGGGCCAAGAGCTGTTTTGTGTCTCCCAGGTTCATCCGCAAACAGGGCCTGGACCGGCTCTTCCTGGAGTGTGACGCCCACATGTGGCGCCTGGGGGACCGGCGCATCCCAGAGGGCATTGCGGTAGATGGCGGCTCCGATTGGTTTCTGCTGAACCGGAAGTTTGTGGAATATGTGACATTCTCCACGGACGATCTGGTGACCAAAATGAAGCAGTTCTACTCCTATACCCTGCTTCCTGCTGAGGTGAGTGTGTATGTGGGGTGGGGGAGGGGTGGGCAAAGTTCCTGGAAAGGGCAGGGACGGGCTCTAGCTTTTGCAGCAAAACCAATGTCATGTTTTTGGCAAAGAAATGCCAGATCCAATAGACACATAGGCCTCGGGACACCTAGGATAGACACATAGGCCTCGGGACACCTAGGATAGACACATAGGCCTCGGGACACCTAGGATAGACACATAGGCCTCGGGACACATAGGCCACTATCCCTGGTTCACCTCTGTCTGCAAGGAGGGTGCCTGAGACGCACACGCTGCACAGCAAGCAGCACAAAGCCTCAGTGCAAGTGCCCCGGGGAAAGCAGCCCTTCCCCCAGATACTGGCCACCACCCGTTGACCATAAAATCATAGTATGTTGATTTTGTTAGAGATAACACTTAACTGACATTTTTGTGAAAACTCTCACCAAAAAGAAATGCAATCCTGTAGTATCTGGTATTGCTGGTGTTCCCTTGAGTTGTGCCATGTGTTACCGTCACAACTGCATATGCTGATGCTTTCAGGACACAACCACATCACCTTCTGACAGCTTCTCTCCAGTTTCCACTCACATATTAGCTTTTCCAACATAAAGAGTCCTTTTCCTAATACTGACTATTGTTTCTGCATTCCCTGAGAAACAGACAATAAGATCTGCCTCATCAACCATTCCAGAAATTCCAGCAATCCCAGACAGTGAGCCAAGGCTTCTGCTGGATTTGAACTGGCCACCTGCATTGACAAGTGCTTGGGGCCCAACATTGCTTTTTGACTTTTAAACATATTTAAAAAGCTTTGAGGCTCTTGTCACCACTTCACATCTCAGGATGGGAACTATCTAAATTCAGACTAATAGAACAAAATACAGTAAACTAAGTGACTCAGAAACAATAAAAATTTGCTTCTCTGGAAGCTGGGATTGGGAGATCAGGGTGCCAGCAGAGTGAGGTGAGGGGCCTCCTCTAGTTTTTGGCCTGCCTATCAAAAGTTGATGTGACCCTACTTAGTAGAGGGGGCTGGGGGTTCTCTGGGGTCCCTTATATAAGGGCACGAATCCCACTCATGAGGGTACCACCCTTATGTCCTAATCATCTCCAAAAGGTCCCACGTCCTAACACATTATATTTGGGGGTAGGATTTCAGCATGTGAATGGGGGGGTGGGACACATCCATTTCAGAAGCCCTGTTGTGTAAGACAGCAGACTATTATAAAATACTCCAGCTCCTTCTGGAAATGGGTAGTAACCCAGTTCTAAAGTGCTGCCACTGGTATGCCAGTAGCTGTACTGGACCTGGGCTAAGAAATTCTTCAGTTCACATTCATCCTAATTTCCAACTTCAGAAAACCCCAAAGCTGGCCCTATTTATGCTGAGCCCATAACATGTCCCGTTATGTCCACAATTCCTTCCTGCCTGTGGCCAACTCTGGACCACTCAGCCTGTGCTTCTAGAAGCCAGAGAAGACAGTGTATCTCATTTGATAGTTTCCATGTCAGTCACCAGCATCTTGGGCAATGATCGGGCTGATACCCACGTCACTCCAGAGGGATGGTGAACTTGTCACTGGGCCAGGTTTTACTATTCTGCACACATGTTAAGTAATCAGCTTTTAATCCTATTTCAGTGAAAATCACCTTTTCTCTCAATGCCGATAGCCTCTTCATCCATTATCTTGCAGGGAATTTCTGTATCACAGTGAAAGGACACAGGGCAATCGGTAATTGGGTACTTTTCCCCACCACTTGATGGGGAATATGTGCCTCTGTGAGCTTCTAGACAATTCAAACTTAAAATCCAGCTTCACAGGCATACCATTTAGCACCATAGCAAGGTCAGCTGGTGGTGGTGGGCGGAGCTGCATTTTGCCTGCCGACCCAGTGAGAAGAGATTAGGATTTGGTCGCTTTCATCAAGATGGCCATCCCATTGCTGATGGCCAGTGCTGAACGAAGCTCTGTGTGTACTCTCTGTGCCCACCACCCCGCACAGACAGGCACATTTCACTCTAGGGTCCCTCTCAGATCCCAGCACCTCCATCCCAACAGCTCTGTCTTGTCTTCTTTTCTCCCAGTCCATCTTCTGGGGGATGGTTTGGAAGAAATAAATTTGTAACAAGCAGACATATATCCTCAATAGCTTTCCTTAGGGAACAGAGAAATGTGGAAAATGGATTTGCCTGGTATCTTAGGCGGTTATAAACCAGTGTCCTCTCTCTCTCACACACACCCCGACTCAC
>NW_004567133.1:11552200-11556589 GCF_000260355.1 Condylura cristata | reverse complement strand
CTCTCCCCCCCTTTCCTCTCCCTCTCCCTGTCCCTCTCTCTCTCTCTCTCTCTCTCTCTCTCTCTCTCTCTCTCCCCCTCTCCCTCTCCCCCCCTTTCCTCTCCCTCTCCCTGTCCCACTCCCCCTCTCTTTCTCCAGCTGTATCCATATCTCTCCTCTCTGTTTTCACTCAACACTTTCTCAGATTTCTGTGAGAAGCTGACAAGTTGTAGGATTAGGGAGAATCGGTGGCACCTAGTTCAGCACCATGGACAGAACCCTTTGTAGTCACAGTCATTGGGTGATGAAGGCTGAAGGCTTCCAGCCCCAGGCTGCTTAGCTGGCCTCCCTCACCCCAAGGTGAAATCTCAAGCTGTCTCAGACCTGAACTGGTTTCAGATGCGGGTATTTGTAGAGCAAGAGCCCTTTGGGCAAGGTTCCCAAGGTAACACTGCCCCATATTCTCTGTGTCCCAAGTGTTCACATACACCGAGGGACTTTGCCTCTCTACTGAGCTGTCCTAGCTATTGAGACATCTTGAAGTCAGATTGTAGGCACTCTAAAGAACCATCTTAAAGAGACAATCAGAACAGTAGACTTTTAAGCAGAACCAAGCACTCCAGACAAAACATTGGGTGTTCTCTGAATTGGACCAAATGGTGAGTCACCCCATTTGCAAAGAGAGAACAGAGGAGTCTCCAGAGGTTTCCCTCACAGTTGTGGGGGTGGGGAAGGGGGGAGGGGAGGAGGTCCCAGGGAAGGACCTCCCTCCTGGCTCATTGGAGGGTGACTGGTGCCTGGGTGAGGTCTCAGGCTAGGACCCTCTCTCCCCAACAGTCCTTCTTCCACACTGTGCTGGAGAACAGCCCCCACTGTGACACCATGGTGGACAACAACCTGCGGGTCACCAACTGGAACCGCAAGCTGGGCTGCAAGTGCCAATACAAGCACATCGTGGACTGGTGCGGCTGCTCCCCCAACGACTTCAAGCCGCAGGACTTCCATCGCTTCCAGGTGAGCCTGCTGGGCCCCCCCAGCCCCAAGCCGCCTGCCAGCCGACCTCTGCCAGCGCCCAAGGCCAGGCTTGTGGGTCCTCTGATTCCGCAGTTCCCAGCCCTGCTATTGATGACAGTGAGTGAGCACGTCACGGCAGCAGGGTGCGCTGACCACCGACGCCACGCCAGGGCGCTCTGGCCACTCTGCCGCAGTGGGCTCATTAGCCCACAATGGCCTTAAGGGACGTATGTATGTGAGATACATGTAAATGTAATTTCATTATTATATAGTATTCATATGTAGCGTATTACAGTGATTATAATGTTACTAATACATTTTTCACTCAGCAGTGGGGAAGCTGAGATGGAGAAAGGGCAGCAACTTCATGCAAGGCTCGCACAGCTCAGCCGTGCTCGTGAACATTTCTCTGTGCTGCTCGGTCCATCAGAACTCTCTGAAATACTTGTTCAGAACATATTTCTGGGCACAAACTCAAGTATGTCTAAGTTAGTTTTTCCAGCTCAGCGCCCTAAGCCTGGTGTCTGGGTGGCTCTTGCGAGGGCCCTGCTGCCCTGTGTTTGCGGAGGGTGTAGACAGCCCTGGCCTCTAGCCCCTAGATCCTCATGACAACCGAAGGTGTCCTCAGACATCACCAAATGTCCACTGGGGATAAACTCCATCACGGGAGGAGCTCATGACCTCCTGGAAGGCCCAGCAACTTGATGCTTAGTGTATGAGTACACTTTGGGGAATTGGGCTTGGAAACCGCCACCCTCTGCACTTACCAGAGTATTAAGAGGCAGAAGTGTCACTGCCGCCATGAGCGCCTGCCTGGCCTGACCACTTTCAGTCCAGGGGAGACAGAGGCAGAGTTGAGGGGTGCTCTGTCTGCTTCCCCCACCTCCCCTCCCCAACCCCGGCTGACAACTTCTTCATCCTGCCTGATTATTCCTGCTCCCTCCAAACCAGCCCCCAGGCTCGATCCTTGGCCACATGCAGGCCTGAGCTGCCAGAGCACAGATACTAGAACACAATTAAGCAAGTCGCCCAGGGGCAGTAGAGGCACCCTATAGGGATGGGCAGGGACAGTAGCGCTGGCGGGTCCCCTGGCTCTGGCTGCTCACCTTGGCACAGAACTGAAACCCCCGGGGGAGGCCATGGCTGCTCAGCATTGCCATGAGCCCACCAGAAGTGCAGAATCTCCACAGCGCCCCTTCTGCCGAGTCTGTTCACACATTAACAAGATCCCAGGCCCCAGGGAGGCTATTTGTGTTTGAAAAGCACAGGGGTAGCTGCCTGGAGGCATTCGCTTCATCCCCATTGCACGGGTGAGGAAACTGAGGTACCAGTGGTGCATGCACAGGTGTTTCCAGCTCCGGGCTTTCTCCACCAGACCCACTGCCACCCTGGTCTCCTGCCCACATGGGTCTTAGCCTCCACAAGCGGTTGCTGCAATAGGAATGCTTTTAGGCTTGGGTGGTGGCACATGGAAAACGCCCCACGGAAACCTCAGCCCCATGTACATTTAGGCATGACCCTGACATTTTAGCTCCATTGTCCGTGCAGAAAGGATTTGCTGAGCAGAAAGAGGGTTGCAGGAGGGCTGTTCGACCTATTCAAAAGGAAAAAATAAATTCCCACTTGGGTAGAAGATCAGCCTCTCGCCATTGTCTCCATGGTGCTTCATATTCAGGACAAGTTAGTGGCCACAGTCCTGAGAGCACCGCCCCTCTGCAGCCGCTGCTGGTGGCCGTGTTTGTGTTCCCACCCGGCATTCTGGGATGGCGTGGTCTCCGCTCAAGATGGGAGAACAGGGAACTGGCATGTGCTCACAGCTCTTTCCCCACAGTAAACAAAAATCAAGAATCTCCCCCAACGTGTAGAATCAAGAAACGGATGTCTGTAAGGAACTCGGAGTTCTTGTTCAAAGAACTCAGAGGAAGAGATGATAAAAATAGAAATGTGCCCTTTTAGCAGATCCAGCTATGATCAAAGAATCGCAGGCAGAAAAAAGTGGCTTAGGCGCCCCCACCAGCAGGCCACGGCGGCAGTGACAGTGGCCACTAGTGATCGCGGCTCACACTGTGTAGACACAGCACTGGACTCCTGGTTACTGGACCCATTTTAGGAATATTTTAGGGATGAGGAAGCTGAGGCCCTGAGTGACTTGCCCAAGGACAGAATACGGCAGCCGAGTGAAGACCTGAACCCAGCTGGTCTGGCTCTTTCCGGTGCTACTGCAGGAAACTGTCGTGACCCCTTTACCACATACAGGGGGCCCCAGGGCTTGCCAAGGCAAAGAGGTGATAGGGTGTTCAGAGCGATGCCGGGGGGTTTTGTCGCCGGGGCCAACTTACTCCTTTAGCATTTGATCTTGGGTTTTAGGGTCATCAGATCTGGGTTCAGCTGGCACAATGGAACTTACGCATATCACCTCCCCTCTCTGAACTGTTTCCTCATCTGCAGGGTGGTACCTACTTTGTAGACTGCTTTGCAATGTGGTGCCTGCTTTGCAGAGATGTTGGGATCTGAACTAATGACAGAAACACGATGCTTGTGGCTAGTATCTGCTCAGAAGCTTTACTGTCATTATTGTCGCCCTTAATCCCCGGCAGTGGAAATAGCACCTACATTAAGTGACCCAAAAGATGTGGGACTGGCTAGGGGTCATGGCTGATGCGAAGCTGCTCTGTGAGGTCATTTTATCAACGACTTACTCATCAAACTGCATTTCTTAGTCCACCCTGGACTTAAAAGTTTTTTATTATGCATTCTAGCAAATGTACTGTTATGGCAGTGGAAAGACTTTATGTGGTTTTTACATCTTATAATATTTAGGGTTAGGGTTAAGCACTGAAGAGATGCAAATTAAAGTCAGTAATCACTGTGATCAGAGCAGAGGGAACTGTGTTTTATTTGTTTTCAGAGCCCTAAGCCAGGGACCGAACTCCAGCCCCCAGGCCAAATGCAGCCCACTGCAGCTTGTAAATAGTGTTTACCAGAACGCAGCCACGCCCATTTGCCTCCTGCTCTACCACTGCTTTCTCGCTAGCAACTGGAGAAGTTGCAAAGCTAGAAATATTTATCTCACCCTTTACTGAAAGCTTGCTGGTCTTTGCCCCAGACCGTAGTGTAAGACCGAGCAGATAACACGTATTTAGTATTTTATTCTTTAATCCGCAACTCTCCATCTTACCAACCTCTGTCATTGATAAGCGCCTCTCCCTCCCTGGGCTCAGTTTGCTTGCCATGATTTGTGTGAGTGGTTCTCAAATACTGCATGATGACCACGTTGAAGTTTTTTGGGTAAAGATTCCCCCAACTTCTCCACAGAGACTGGCTCAGTCATTCGCCATGAGCCCACCAGAAGTGCAGAAGCTCCACAGCGCCCCTTCTGCCGAGTCTGTTCACACA
>NW_004567133.1:11519016-11551441 GCF_000260355.1 Condylura cristata | reverse complement strand
TTGCTGATACTGTTTTTCTATCCCTGGAGCGCAGCAGACAGCCAGACCCACCTTCTTCGCCCGCAAGTTCGAAGCCGTGGTGAACCAGGAAATCATCGGGCAGCTGGACTATTACCTGTACGGGAACTACCCTGCGGGCACCCCAGGCCTCCGTTCCTACTGGGAGAGCGTCTATGACGAGCCCGATGGCATCCACAGCCTGAGCGATGTTGCGCTCACCTTGTACCACTCCTTCACGCGCCTGGGCCTGCGAAGGGCCGAGTCCTCACTGCACACGGAGGGAGAGAACAGCTGCAGGTGAGCCGAGGGGAGGGGGCCAGGTGTGCGGAGAGCAGAGCTGGGACCCAGAGTGTCTACAGTGCGAACATCCAGACAGCCACCTTGCGTCGGGAGCGTGTCCCAGAACACCGACGCTGGTGCTCACCTGATTATTTCCTTCAGTGGGCACATTCTTTAGACTAAATATATGTACTTTAGAAGGAAGCTTTGTGTCACCATATTATAGGGTTGTGTTTGTCTTCAGCAGAAGGTAACTGAAAATGCAGGTTTTATTTTTACTTGTCATTATGGAAAATGTCAAATATATACAAAACGGAGAACAGGTGTAACCCTGTGCCCGCATGCACAGCTCCAGCAATTACCAGCTCCGGGCCTGTCCACTTCATCTTCACCTTCCCTGCTTGCGCCCTCCTCCCGGATCAGTTTGATTGAGACAACTCCCAGACATCATATCGTTCCAGCCATAAATATTTTAATATGTATGTCTGAGGAAATAAAGGCTCCCTGTAAAAGCATAACCATACTATCATTATCACACCTGAAAATATAGCCCCAAACACCACTAACACGCAGAACTATTATTTAAAATGTTCAAATACCCCTTTGGATCATCTCGCCTACCATTCACCGGTAGCAGTGGGCATCAGCAAAGAATGTTCTAGAATAAGTGGAAAGATGAAGGGGAGGAATATTTCAACGTGCCCCCCCCCCTTCTCAGCCATGCCTAGGAATATGCCTAGCGAGTCACACGTTGCACCGAGCGTTGAGTCGTCTGCAGGACAGCAGCAAGCCCTTGGCGTGCTGTTTCTCCACTGGGCACTGAGACACCAGCCCCCGCTTCCCCACCTGCGCTGAAGCTTCCTGTTGGTGATGAGCCTTTTGAAAGCCTCTCCACTCCCATTGAGCAGAAATTCCAGCTTGCTTAACCCAACCCTCTCTGGCTGCTGGCAGCTCTGGGCTAGGCCGCTGTAAACAACATTCTGATGAATGTCTTTTGCAGAAAGTCTTTTTTTTTTTTCTGCTTTCTCTTTTCTGATTATTTCCCTAGGATCAATTCCCAAAAGTGCCTCAAAGCACCCTCCTCTCTTCCTTGTCCTCCCTCCTACTTCCCTGTTTTAACAACAGACAGAGAACGATTTCTGCATCCAGCCTTCCCTGGTGGCCTCCCTGCCCTGTTTTTCTCCATTTTAGGGAGGGAAGGAAAGAGACCATCTGTGTGCTCCCTAGAACTCAGGGCGGTTCCCTGGCGGTGCCACGCGTGCCGCGCCAGGTGGTCTGTGGCCACAGAACCCTCTGGGTTCTGATTCAGTCTAAAGGGAGGCCCGCCGGGGCTGGGACTCCAGGACCCACACTTATTCCCTGTTGACCTCAGGCAGATCATTAACGGCTCAGAGCCTCCGTTTCCTCCTCTGGAAAATGGAAATAATGGTAACGCCCACAGCCATGAGGCGGGGTGCAGCTTAGTCCTCAGCCACTCCCTAGTGAGTTGTGTGTTATTTTTATCCCCATTTCAAGCATCTTCGTATCATCAGTAAAGTGCGCATCCCTTTCATGCATGCCCACGCACGCGTCACCAGGGACTCAGTGAGCTGGACGCCCCGTTATTGCTGAATGGCGCCCCCACAAGCCCCGTCACCCACCAGCCTCCCTGTCCCTGCACAGCCAACCCTGTCTCTCCTCGGGGCCCCTCAAGTGCCTCACTCTCTCTGCAGCTCGTTCCAAGACCCCGGCTCACCTGCTCCTCCTCCCAGGCTCAGGCTGGCTTAGACTACGCTGACACTCTCGCAGTCAGAGTCAAGATCACGGCGTCTTTCCCCTGCTCATCTGGGGCAGAAGCCTTGCTGTGGCCCGGTGTAGCCCCAGTGGGTACTTAGCCCAGCGCCTGGCTCTTGGGAGGTGGATGTCATTCAAGAGTAGTTCGGATCCCAGGTTTCAGAACATTTTCAAGATTTATGACCATATCGAAGATTCTCTATTTATTTAGGGTCATTGGAATTTTTTCCCATTAGTTCTTCTGAAACTAAGTGACCACCAAGTTGCTCCAGACCTAGAATCCTTTGGCTTCTGCTCATTTTTTATTATAATAGAACCATTGTACCTTGCTGTGGGCAAAGCCGGTATATTATGAACATGAGCCTGCAAATAAATCTAGACAAAAGGCCCTTGCTCCAAAAGGCAAAGGAGCAAATTCCTGCCCCTGGGATATCTGGAGAAACAGCCAGAGAAAACTTTTATTTCAAGAATCTCATTTTCTCTTGGCATTTCATGCAAATTAAGTCTGTCCAGATTAGAGTATACCCTTTCATAAAAATAATGCATATTGATTTTTTTCTTATTGTGAAATAATGCAAGCTGATTGTAGAAATTTTCCAAATGGCAGATTGAGAGCATAACAAAATAAAGTTTGCTTCTGAGCCCGCATCCAGAGATGAGGATGTTGTACTTGGTTACTGGTCCTCAAAGTCACATGCTCCCCATGGCCAAGCAAGAAGCACATGTCGGTGAGTGATCAGAAGAGAGCCAGTGAGACTCATGGGCTAAGCAGATGCACCTGTGGCACCCCAGCGTCACTGCATCTTGCATATGGCACTGCAGCGTTCTGCAGCATACGGTGCAGTTACGTACTGGACCGTCAAAATGAACTCTCCCCTGTTTTCATTGCTTCAGTACCATCGAGATGAGCATCCGAGGGGCTCTATGGTGAGTTACACGTAGCCTAGAGGTACTTGAGAAGCAAAGGAGTCAAGAGAAAATCCTTCTAGAATTTTCCATCAATCACCAAGTATTGACTGAGCGTCTCCCACGTGGTAGGATGTCAGCATTGGACATCAGCTGTGACCCAGCGAGACCAGCCCTCTTGTTCTTGCATGGAGACAGACAGGGCCTAAACACATGTAGGAAGCAGCCAAGATCAGTAGGAGTAAGTGCTCTGCCGAAGCGCAGAGTCGTAGCGAAGAGTTGGTGACTTAAGATCCAGTGGTGAAGGAAGATCACCTGGAGGTGGTAACATTTAAGCAAAATGACAATACAGAGCCAGCAGGGCAATTACAAGAGAAGAGCGTTCCCAGCAGAGAGCAGCCGTGCGAAGGGCCGTTGGTGGAAATGAGCTTAGCCGAGTTCAAGAATCCAGAGTCAGAGCTGTGTGCCCAAGAGGTGGGGGGCTGGGCGGGGGGAAACCTGGGTGACCGGGTAAGAAGTTTGGACTTTGACCGCAGGCATTAAGCAATGCCACTGGGAGGATTTAAGCAGTGGATCATGGCCACACTGCTGAGGATAAGTTACAGCAAATCAACACGGGGCCAGAAAGAGAGGGATCCTGCAAAGTGCAGGCAGGACTTGGTAGTGGCTTGCTCTGGCTGCTGCTGTGCATGACGGGAGAAAGGACACCCAGCCATCAAAGCTGAACTCCTAGTTTCCAGAGTGTTTGACCCAGGTCTGGTGCGGCACCCCTCCCATCATATTCTGCTCAACAAAGTGAGTTCAAGAGTGGAGCCAGAAGACTGTCTCACTGGTGCAAAGAAACCCGCAAAGTCACGTGGAAAAGCATGTCCACTCAGGGAACATGACGAGCTAGGATCATGAGTGCAACCACAAAACTCGCCTCCACTCCCTATGCTACGACTCCTGTCCTGGCACCCCCAGCCCCAAGTGGGTATTTACGTGTAAATAAACTAAAATTTGGAACTTAGTTCCTCAGCCACATGTCAAGTGCCCAGCAGTCCAAAGCGGCGCCTTTGTGGGACAGCGGAGCTGGGATGTAGCTCGGCCAGCGGGGGATGTTTACTCCCAAGCCCAGACCCAACAGGTTAGCCCCACTGTGACTGCCAGCGTGCAGCATGAAGCCGTGCAGGCCCCTTCCTGCACCCTGGAGGCATCCCACATAACAAGGCAGTGATTTCGGGAAGGGTGTAAACACTGGAAGGGGCCTTCCTAACCGTTGTAATTGGACATAAAGACTTAAACTCCAGACTGGGACCAGAAAGCAGGAAGGCTGAGCCTAGCGGGAACAGTGATGTGCAGAATGCTGTTATTAAGGAGTCGTGAGCACCCCTAAGTGCTATGCAATTTACACATTGCAGAAAACGGCAGCTTTTGATTTTACAAGTAGGAAGGACAAAGAGCTGGCTGGTGACCACTCCTCCCTCCTTCTGCTCTGCTCACCGCCTCCTCCCTGGAGCATCTCTGCTTAGATTCCTTGCCCCTTGCAGCCAGCAAGCTACTGGGGATCAGAGACATAGCTCTTAAAACCAGCTGCCTGCCTGTGAGTTGTGCACCTATGCCTCTTAGGTCGGCAGTGATTTTTAAGGATAATACTCAATGCCGTTGGTGAGAGGAACTGTGAGAGTATAAACCGGTACAGCCCACCTGGTAAGTGGGGGCAGCAGACATAAAGAGCCCTTTGGAGATGAGAGATTTCCAAAACGTATTCTTGCTCAAGGATGTCGAATGTAGCGTTGTTTAGAATGGGAAACATCAGAAACCAGTTAGCCCCCCCAGTCATGGGGAAGTCGTTCTATGACCTTCGGCTTGAGGGACAGTGGAACAAAGTCCGTGCACGCACAAATCCTGCCTTCAGAGACTTCAGAGACGTGTGCTGATACTCAGGAAATACTGCGAAGCCAGAGCAGGATGTAACTAGTATGTAGATTATGATCCCATCTATGTCAGATTTATGCAAATATATGCATAGAAAATAAAAGTGGAAGGAAATATGTCAATATGACATTGTTTGCACACCAGTGTTGCTTCCCAGTACCTAGCAGCAAAGGATCCATAAATATCCGTGAATTGACATCATCTGTGGGAAGAAGCATCAAAAGTAGTAATTTATATTTTCTCTATTGTGCTCGCTGGGCCAGCACTTTTGCATTTAAAAATCAGGGAAAAAAATCCTTCTTAGTTGTTGAGATCATAGGTGCACAGAGAGCGCTTTCAGGCACATCAGAGCAACAGGGTCAGCATGGTGGAGGGGGAGCCCCTTGGTCACCCGACACCCCTCCGGGGCTCACCCCTGAGCTCACGTGACCGTGTGCATGTTTTCAGGTACTACCCAATGGGCCACCCCGTGTCCGTCCACCTCTACTTCCTGGCTGACCGCTTCCAAGGCTTTCTGATCAAGCATCACGCCACCAACCTGGCCGTGAGCAAACTCGAGACCCTGGAGACGTGGGTGATGCCAAAGAAGGTCTTCAAGATTGCAAGCCCACCCAGCGACTTCGGGAGGCTCCAGTTCTCTGAGGTAAGAGAGCAGACATCGTCACGCTTCTCCACCGCCAACAGCTGTGTTAATGGTGTCTGTTCCACAGCCTGATACTTGTAGCTTGAGTCCCAGGAAAGAGGGGTGGAGCACACCTACCATAAGCTTACCCGGCGTCTAGAGGAGGTCCTTCCCCACCCCTCGGGCTGGAATCAGCACCTTGAACAGGGCAGAAGGCTCACTCTCAGGGCTCTGAACCCACCGGCAGCCCTGTTCTGGTTAGACAGGAGCACTTCTGTTCCTTTGAAGGGCTTATCCTACCCAGCGATTCCCCCAAACCTGTACTGGGCCAGTGACAAGCCAGTTTCCTAATGATGTTGCAGCACTAATCCCATTTTACAGATAGAAAAACTGAGGCCTATGCAATAGTTTTTTGGATACTCAGTAGGAAATGGAAGAAGTCAAAATTGAACCCAGCTTTCATAGATGACAAATCACAGCCATCTCAGCTCAGTCACTGAGTGGGCAGGTGGGTGGGTGGGTGGGTGGAGGGATACATGAATGAGTGGGTGCACAGATGGATGAGTGAAAGGATGGATGAGTGGACAGGTGTGCCAGTGGACGGACAGAGTAAGGTTTCTGAACGAATGAGGCGATGCTCTTGGCTGGCGCTGCTGGGAGGAGAGGAAGGCAAGGCCGAGCCCCGTGAGGGTGCCCACGCCAAACGCCAGCCCCTGACTTCTGCCCTTCCCACGGCAGCCAGTAGCACAAGAGTTAAGTTTCCTGGCGGCTTTGGTTGCACAGCTAAGGGTGAAGAGTTTGACTTTAAAAGATGGGGATGTGGGCCCTTCCTGGTGGCGCAGTGGGTTAAAGCACAGCACTAGGAAGCTAAAGCCACTTTCGCATGGGTTCGATCTCCGCCTGCCCCGGAGGTGACCACATGGTGCGGCAGACCTCTCCTGGCCCGCCCGCTGCTCCCCTCAGCAGTGTACTTCGTCGATCTGCCTGTTCTGCTCCCCGGTCTCTCTCTGGTGAATCCTCTCACCCTCCACATCTCTGCCTGCGCCCCAGTTCTGTATGAATAAATGGATGAATCTTAAAAAAAAAAAAAAAGATGGGGACGTGGAGGGGTTGGAAGTGGGGTGTCCCCTGCCTATACTTTCCTAGCCAGTTCTTTTCCAGTCCCCTGTGGACACACTTGTGCCACAGAATGGACATTGCACAGGCAAGGGCAGGAGTTGATTGTTCAGCCACCCCCTGAAGGCTTCCAGTGGGTTGGCTGGACCCGGCCGCCGCGGGAGCCCACGCCATGACTTACTGCCGTCTGGGGACAGTTAGATGCTGTCCCAGTTGGATCTGTGCCGGGGACCCAAGTGGCCAGTTGAAGACATTAATGTCCCATTAAGAAGACGGATGCCAGCGGCCGGCCTGCCCTGTTTATCCGTCTGCTGCTGGCTGACTGGGCACTTCCAGCAGTGACAGACGCCGCCGGCCACTTTCTAGCTAGTGATTTGGGAGGGATCCTGCTGGGGGTCCGGTCCCCTCGTTCTGAGAACCACCAGAATCTCTGGTGGAGTAGCCGTGTATGATGCAGAGAGCCCAGACTCCAGTTTTTTGAATTTTTCCCTGAAGTCTTCATTTTAAAGCCGCTAGTGTAAATAAAGCTGGCTAGAAGCAGGAAAGGAAGGCCACGCCGCTCTGTGAGCCACGGAGACCGCGTGTTGGCACAGCCCCTGGGCCTTGCCCAGTGCCCGGCTCCCGACGGTGGCCAGGGTTGTTGAGCAGCTCGGACAGATTTCTCTGTCCCGTGGAGCTCTGCGCTGGTGGCTTACCCAGGAGTGCGCCTCCTCCCGCTGGCCTTCGACAAGGGCCTGCGACCCGACAGGTGCAGGCGGCACGAGAGCGAACCTGACAGACCCTTGCTGCCATGGAACTGCTGTCCAGTGGGGCCGCCCGCCAAGGAGCGTGCAAATAAGTGAGCAAAAAATGCTTTAGCTATTGACAAGTATCAGAAAGAAAATAAAACTGCCCTCATGGAATTGTGGAGGACTTGAGAGGCTGTTGGGGACCACTGTCGATGGCAAAATTCACTAGGGAAGCTGAAACCACTGCAGGAGGCCCGGGGAGACCTGGGGTACACCGGGTTGAGAGCAGGTGCAGCGGCCCTGAGGCTCCAGGGGGGGCTGGTACACGTGAGGAGCAGCGAGACCAGTGTGGCAAAGTGAGGGGAGTGAGAGCGGCCAGAGGGACTCAGAGGGGTAGGACAGACCATGGTGGGCCGTTGGGGCGTGAGAGAGGCCCGGATTGTCGTTAGCTTGCGCGTGCTGGAAAGGCTTTGTTAAGCTTGAGGCTGGAGAGCAGTATATTGAGCTCGAACTTGCACGCACACTTAAATTTGAGCAGTCGGTCACTCTGAGATGAGTGGTGTGAGCGTCCACAGGGAGGCAACCCCGCCCGACCCCCTTGCCCACGGGCTTTCTCCTTGCACCCCAGGTTAGGAACAGGGTCCAGAGTGCCAACATTCAGCTGCTCCGCCGCCTTCCCACCCAAGTTCTCTGGGTTTGAGAACTCAGACTTCAAAGAATTGCTCACCCCACTTCTGTGGGGGAAGAATGTTCTAGAGTGTGCTCGCATGCTCTTGACCGGCTCCAGCTAGCCCTTTAGGACCCCAGGTACTATTGGAACCATTCATTTGTGAGCTTCTGTTGGATAGTCAGTGTCGGGGAGCTGGGTGCTGTGGAGGCGTGTGCTGGGCCCTCGTCTTCATGACAGGTTAGTGACAGGCACAGCCAGGGAGCTAGGGGACAGTCAGGTAGGTGGGCTCTGTGTGCCCCCTATATGGTCAGCACCGTTTCAGGATGCACAGATCCATTACTGAATAAGCCAGTTCCTCCTCCTCAGCCGGTGTTAGTGATAGACCAGTAACAAGCCAGTTTCCCAATGAGGTAGCGTCATCCCCCCATTTGACAGATTGGATTTCTGAGGCCTGTGGACATGCAGTGATTTTTCTGGACCAAAATTAGGACGTAGAAGAGCTCAGCACTGACCCAGCTCTCGCTGCTGCAAAGCCAGCACGTGACTCATTTGTTACCCCTGCTCTGCCCTCAGTCTGCAGCCCTGTGCCAGGGAGAAATGTGAGGGTAAGTTGCAGTTCTGTGCCAGAAAAGAAAGGGAGGCCTTAAGGGGCCAGTGCTTACAGAAGTCCCACAGCAGTGCCCCCACACCTCTGTGTGGAGGTGACGGCCAGGCTGGGGTCCAGCGACCAGAGAGAGTGGCCAGAGGGGTGGGGGCAGGAGGCGGCCGGGGGAGCCAGGCTGGGGGCCCGGGAGGGCGCAGAGGGCTGGGGAGGAAGCCGGGCCAGGCCAGGAGAGGCCACACCTCACCGACAGGCTGAGGGACGGGACTTCCGAACCCTGGAGCCAAAGGGCTGTGCGGGGGAAGTAGGGGTGAGCTGCTTCAGAGAAAGCCCTAAGGCTTGGAGGCCTGGCTTGGGCCCGCCCTTCAGTGAGTCGTGTCACTTTCTCCCTACCACGCTCCTGTGCCAGCCTCTGTGCTCGGCCCTGGGCGCCTCCGAGCCGGTCCCTGACCCACTGGGCGGCAGACAGTGCTCAGCTCAGGGCCTGGCGCACAGTGACAGCAGGGTGACTCTTAGGCTGGGCCTTACCCAGGCTAGACTCCACCCGGGCTGGAAACCTGGAGTGCAAGGTGACTGCCCGAGTCAGCTGCTGGGCGGAGGCTCCCGGCCTGTGGGGGGTGAAGGAATGAAGAGCGTCACTAGAGTGAGCAGTGCCCGGCCTCTGCGGTCAGACCCACGGGGCCCCACACTGGCGGTGCCCCTCGCTGGCCAGCAGGTCACACCCTGCTCTGTGCCTCAGTTTCCTCCTCTACAAAAGGAGGATGATCCCAAGAGTCTCCATTCATGGAGAGGTAGTGCTGAGCACATCGATGCACCCAGGCACTCAGCTTCATGCCTGGCACTCCACGAGCCCTTGGTAAATAGCAGCCGTGGCGCTCTGTGTCCAGGTAAAGAATGGACACAGTAACTCATGGCGGGGACAAGAGGCGAGAAATCCGCTATCTGCACCGCACGTGTGACATCCTCCTGGGTATAGGCGTACCTGCCCGCACCGCACCCAGCCCACACCCTGACACGCAGGCCTGTGCCCCTGAAGGCCGTCCCGGAGCCCCACAGAGGCCACACAGCAGTGCGGTGTCCTCCTCTACCACCAGCCTGCCCATATGCTGCTGCAACGTTAAATTAAAACCTCATGGGGTGGATCTGATTTGCCATCAGGGCTCAGCAGCTTGATCTACACACTTAATTCGCTTTTCTGTGATGTCATTCACTCGTTCCCTCCACAAAGGGCGATCAGGCACAGGGCTCGGCACAACAGAGAAGGGAACCAAGCCCCGGGCTCTGAGCTGAAGGAGCGGTCCACAGGGCCTTTCTGGCTGCGGGGTGGAGAACAGCTGCAGGCACTGGAAGGGAAAGGAAGCCAAGAGCGTTCCTGGTGGGTCAAAGCCACCCCCTCACCCCCAGCTGGCAGGAAGGATGCTTGAGCAGCCGTCTCCTGTCCAGCGTCCAGCTCAGCCTGCCGCAGGGCAGCCAAAGCCATCTGACTTTCTGCAAATGACAGGCGATGCTGGGGGGCCCCGGGGGCGGCTCCAGAGCCCCAGCTCCACTCTGGTGCCAGACCAGCACGCCAATGAAAGCCTGGTAAGAAAACCAAGGCCCAAAGCGGAGGTCAGCCAAACCTGCGGAGGGCAGAGAGAAGGTGTTTCCTTGGGATGCCCCGCACGTGGCCTCATTCGAACAAAGCACGCACCTTGCACTGGGCACAGAAGGCTCAGTGATGTAGTGAAGAGACCACAGGCCTTAGAATCAGGCAGCCGAAGTCTGAACCCCGAACCCCAGACCTGCGCAACTTTGAGCAGCTGACTTGGGGGGGGGGCGCTCAGCTTCTTCATTTGGAAAGTGGTATATGAAGCCCCACAAGCAGGATCCTCCCCAGGACCCAGCACCCAGTTCAGGCCTAGAGAGTTCAGGATCCCTCTGCTGTTTCAGGTCGGCACGGAATGGGATGCCAAGGAGCGGCTCTTCCGCAACTTTGGGGGTCTCCTGGGGCCCATGGACGAACCGGTGGGCATGCAGAAATGGGGGAAGGGCCCCAACGTGACTGTGACTGTCATCTGGGTGGATCCCGTCAACATCATCGCGGCCACTTATGACATCCTGATCGAGTCCACGGCCGAATTCACCCACTACAAGCCCCCTTTGAACTTGCCCCTGAGGCCTGGGGTCTGGACAGTGAAAATCCTCCACCACTGGGTGCCAGTTGCAGAGACCAAATTCCTCATCGCCCCTCTGACCTTCTCCAACAGGCAGCCCATCAAGCCAGGTGAGTCCCCCAGAGCCCCTGAGGGGCTTCCAGCCCAGCTCCTCAGGGCCTTCTCCTGGCCAGGCAATGCTGCTCACATGGCGGAGGCGGGAGTGCGGGGGGCAGGGAGCTCCTGGAGGAGGGCAGGTGTGGGCACCTTGGAGGGAGGGCATCTCGCTGCCCTCAGATTTTCCTGCTCATCTGCCAGCAAGAACCGTGTAACCTTCTGCCTACACGCTGGGGAGATGTCACCTGTCGGTGGAGCAGATCCCTATTTATTAGACGCTCGCCCGTGGTACTCCCCGGGCCCAGCCCTAGTTAAGACAATATGGGAAAGTAAACCCAAGCAGATAAGTGCGTTTCAGCACATTGTGTTCCCCGTTTCAAAAATGATCATTAAAGTAGGAAATCATGTTCACCAAAACATGATACTCTGGGCGGAAAGACAAATCCCAGACTATTGGGAAATATGAGTTACACATTTTTGAAATAGCACCGCTCTTCAGAATATATGCAGCAGTCCCAGAAATCAGCAAACTACAAGCCAGCCCACCCCGTTTTTGTAAATAAAGTTTTATTGGAACAGGGACCTGCCCATTGGTTGCCATACTGGTTATGGCTGCCCCGGGGGCACAGCACAGCAGTTGAGACAAAGACTGCGGTGTCCACAGGGGCCACATTATTCACTCCCTGACCCCTGGCGAGGAAAGCCTGGTCTGTCCCTGATAAAAAAAAAGTAGAGCGCCCATAAAGGGCCTCATTCCTATGTGAAAAAATGCTTGGCTCGTGAATGATGACAGAAAAGCAAATGAAAGGCAGAGAGGAGTCCCGCTCACACCTGCCCCATCAGGAATGTCTGGAGGTCGCCAGGTACCAGGTGCTGCTGGGTCAGGTCAGACACGAATGATTGTCCACCCAGAGGCAGGGGAGTGGGTAGGAAGTAAGCGAGTTGGGCCTTGGCCGAGTAGAGATGACCAGGCCCCTTTTCAGATGTCCACCGCCGGGCAGACGCCTGGAGACACTTGGCCGGAAACCAGGGCCCCCCAGTAGCCCTGAGGAGGGGGCGGGGTGGGGCGCTGTAGGGCCTGGGTTTTGTGATGCAGGGACTGTCCCTGCAACACCATCCCCACGGCAAGTCAGGAAGTCTCTGAAACAATTTGAGGGGGAAATAGACTAGAATCATAATTATGATGCAGGTATTTCAAGTTCAAAAGCAAGCCAAACCGCTTGCCTTCCTTTCTCCCTGCGGGTCTGCCTGTCGTTTCTTAACTCATCCCAAGGGTTGACTTTTCTTTTTCTAATTCCTTCTTTCCCCTTTCTCATCACGGGGAGTGTCTCCCGCCCCACTAAATCCTACCTTCACCAAGAGTCGGTGTCCACCTCCACCTAGAAGTCTCTGGGCGTTTACACCACACACACAGAAACCAGAAACTAAGCCACAGGCACGTCATGTTCTGTTAAAGGCTGCAGCGACACGTTTTGGAGTCGCCTGCCTCACTCCCACGTCAGTAACAGCCGCCAGCTGCATGGTGTGCACGGGGTTAAGGACCCACAATCTGTCACCTCCATGCGGGGGGCACACAGTGTCTTTCACTGCTGTTCTTATTCCAGATAACACTGCCAAGAAGAATGTCACACTTCAACTTGCCTATACCCAGAAACCCACTTCCCAGAGGCGGGGTGTCCTGGTCACTTGGTACTTGAAATGGTTTGTCTCCACCTACCCAGTCACAAAGCCAGAAAGCATTATTCCAGCCTCGGTTAGCTAAAAACACGGTCTGGACTGGGTCATAGCTCTAGGACAGGGTCCCTGGACGCCTCAAAGGGAGGGCTGAAAGAGCGTGGTGGACTTTGGCTAAGTTTTCTGTGCTGAGCTGCAGAAAGACGTGGACTGGCGCTTTCTAGAGACGGATGTCTGCTCCCTAGTGAGACAGGCAACACCGTGCCAGAGCCTACCCAGACTGGGCCAGCAGGGCCCCCGTGGCCAGCCCGCAGCCTCCGAGGGCCTCCAGAGCCCGCAGGGAGGACAAGGTGGCGAAGGAAAGGCAGCGGGCCTCCCCTTTGCCCCAGGCACACCCGGAGGACAGAACAGCGACCCCGAATCCACTCCTCCCCGAAGAGTCGAGGCTTTCCAAGGGGTCCTGAGTTCCAGGTTTTGCTTCGGGGCTTTCTGAGAAGGCCAGGCTCTTCCCGCTGGGCCCAGGGCCGGCCAGGGACCGCCAGGCCCCCAGGGAGCAGCCCCTGTTGTCAGTAGTTGTATCAACGAGCCGTGTTCCGGTGACAGTGAGCTTCAAGGTGGGTGCGCTGCAATTTGTAAAATGATTCATCAAGAGTAATTTGCTATTGATGCGTCCCTGGTAATCTCAAGAAATCTGATGAGGTGGAATTGAGGAAAATTTAATTACAGAGGCAAGCCGTGCGGGCTGATGCTGTCTGTAATGGCATTTCCCACATTAGCCTCATTTTTCATAAGGGTTTTCTGCACCCACCAGTGTTCAAATGGTTGTCAGCTGCTCTTTCCCTGAGCCTCCTGCCTGTTGTCAGTTTGAGTCTGTCTCGCCACCCCGCAGCTGCTGGCCGCTGCAGAGGTGGGGCCGTCACAAGCAGACGCGCCAAACGGAGAACAGACTCCATGCTCCTGGCCACCGAGGCCGCAGCCGCCCTCCCTGCGCCCCTCCCCCCCAGTCAGGGCAGAGCGGGGAAGCAAGCTCTCCCCAAGCATCTCCTTTCTCCTCGAGCCCTCAACCCGGACACACTCATCAGGGCTTGAAACAGCCTTCCTGCTCGCTGCTTTGTCCTCATCGGTCCCCCCGGTGCGTGGTTACGTCCGTGGTTACGTCCATGACGCCGCACCTGCTTCGCTCCACCGCACGGACTAGATAGAGCCTGGCAGCTGCAGGTGTGGCCGCATAGTGCAAACGCTCCAAAGAAAGCCTCTCGCCCGGAAGGTGCTGGAAGACCAGCACTGAACGCATGAGTGAGGGTGCGGGTAAATGGGGCGCGCGAGTCTCCAGGGGCCGCGCCCCGCCCCGAGTGGTGGGACTGGTGGACTCCGTCTCCGCGTCCTCACCAGGGGCGGCCGTGGCCTCTCTCCTGAGCCTGGGGGGTGGGGGAGGCGCCCGCTGCGCGCTGCTCCTGGCTAAGTGTCCGCTTTGGCTTTCAGAGGCAGCGCTGAAGCTGCACAGCGGGCCCCCCCGCAGCGCCTACATGGAGCAGAGCTTCCAGAGCCTGAACCCCGTCCTCAGCCTGCCCATCGTCCCCGCCCAAGTGGAGCAGGCGCGGAGGAACGCGGCGTCCTCGGGCGCGGTGCTGGAGCACTGGCTGGACTCGCTGGTGGGCGGGATGTGGACCGCCATGGACATCTGCACCACCGGCCCCAGCGCCTGCCCGGTCATGCAGTCCTGCAGCCAGACGGCCTGGAGCTCCTTCAGCCCCGACCCCAAGTCGGAGCTGGGGGCGGTCAAACCCGATGGCCGGCTCAGGTAGCACCAAGCGCGTGTGAGCCACGTGGAGCTCAAGGGAAAGCAGCAGGGCCAGTGGGGCCTGATCCCGCCTCCCACCCGGGGGTGCCTTTCTCGAGCGGGGTCTCCTGGCCCTAGAGGGGTGAAGGCAGGCTTGGAGGCCAGCAGGGTCTGCCAAGGACCGGCGCCTGGCTCGCTGGCCCCGGGGCGGGTCCGCCCTGGCGCCTTGGTGGTCTTACCTCTTCTGGTGGATCCTCAAGTCCTTCAAGTTCCTAGTCTTCCCCGCCAGTGGCCCGCCCGCCCCAGACAGGTGACTCTCAAGCTTTTATTTTGAGCAGCAGAACTCTGTTTACTAAGCGCAGGCGCAGGGGAAGTCGAGGCGCCGCCGCGCAGCCCTCGCTGCCCTGGCTGGAGCTGGCGCGGGTCCTTGGTCAAGCTCAGCCCGCCGCGGTGCCTGCACCAGGGGCGTCTCCCAAGGTACCTCTTCAGCACCCAAGGGCTCTACGAAACCCAGTCGGAAGAGCACTGCCGGACCGGACCGCGGGCTGGTCTCCCACCCCGCCCTCGGCGCCTCCTGCCCCTCGGGGGACCCGTGCCTGCTCCGCTCGATGCCCAGTGACAGCTGTGGGCTCTCGCAGCCCAGTGACAGCCATGGGCTCTCCCCAGGGAGGTGGGAGGCTCGGGGGCCCCCACCCCTCCTTGGCTGAGCCATCTTCCTTGGGGGATGGAGGAACCTCGGCCCAGCCGGCCCCTCCAGAGGGGGGCAGTGCCGTGTTCTGGGCCCAGGGCACAGCAGGAAGGGGGCAATGTGATGAGCAGGAGTGTCCACGGGCTGCAGGTCAGTGTCCCGCTGACCCTGGCTCTGGGACCTTGCAGTCATGGCCCAGGTGCTGGGTCAGACAGCAGGGCGGTCCCCACCGGGCACTTTCTGTGTCTCAGCCACGCGACCTGTGGGGCAGGAGCAGGCTTTGCACACCCAGGAAAAAGCGTCTCACATTTGGGTTTGAATTTCACGCCTTCCCGTGCCAAAGGTGCCAGCTGGCCCATGGCGTACGCGGGCAGCGTGAGGGGGCAGCGTGAGTACCTGGGAGGTGAAAGCCTGGGCGAGAATAGTACTCCACCTGCTTGAGTTACCAGAAGCCTGGGGGTTCCTTGCCGTGTCCCCGGGGGGCACCCTGCTCATCTGGAGGGCCCTCCCCAGGCTCCTTCCTCCACCGGCCCCACCCCACCCCGAGAACAGGGTTCCCCTGGACTAGCCCCGCCGTGGAGACCCAGCCCTCGGTCTCGGCTGGAAGGTCCCGCAGTCACTTCCGGGCCTGTCGGCTGCCACCGAGACCTCCCGTCCCCGACCCGGCCGGACAGGCTGTCCTGTGGGCGCTGGAGCACGCAGAGAAGGGACACTTTCGGTGTTTATTGTTCATACGTTTTAGTCAGTGACTAATTAGTCGGTGCTGTTTCTGCAGCTTGTCAACAACGTCATCTCACTAACTGAAGCTGCCTTTATTCGCAAAGGCCCCTGCAGCCTCCCTCCTCCCTCCCCACCTGTCTGTCTCTCCATCTCTCACTGTCTCTCTGCCTGTCTCTGTCTCTTTCAGTTTCTCCCTCGGCCCCACAATCTCTGGGCCCTCAGAGGAAGGCGGGGATCTCAGACACCATGAGGGGAATGCTCAGGCCCCTGGCTGAAAGTGGGGTACCTTTGAGAACATTTGGGGTCTCGCTTTATCCCATCCTGTGCAGGGTGTTTAGTGTCCTCCACGGTCCAGCTCTGGGGGGAGGGAATTCCTGCGCCATCCCCACCCCCACCCAGACGCAGGGACTCGCAGGGACCCTGTGGGCAGCCCTGCTCCCCCACACTGCTGGCCATACTCCCGCCCAGCCCAAAGCGCCATGGCCATCACAGGAGGAAGGGGCCCACTGAGGGCAGGCCAGGGGCTTCCGGGGCCGGGCGCTTTCTCAGAAAGCCGGGTCACCTCCGCGTGGGGTACAGCAGGGTGCGGCAGGCCTCTGCCTCCGGCCGGGGTGTGCGTGGCCTTGAAGCTGCACCCCTCGTCAGAGACCTAGCCCTGTCTCAAGCCCGAGCCGGTAGAGAGAGGACAGGTGGGCTCACCGCCCCCCAGAACCCCCCTCCCCTGTCCTGGCTACACACCCCTCCCCACAAGGCGTGGGGGGCCTGAGCAGCCACAGAGGGTCCCAATAGACCCTGTTTGGGGGCCAGAAAACAGCCCCACACGTGTTACATTTGATTCAAGGGGGTGGCGGGCTGCCAAACCCAGGATGTTTGAGGAAAGAAACTTCCCGGGGAAAGAGAGCACAAATCATTTTTTTTTCAGTCAACCTGAGAACAGTTTATCTGTTCGGGGCCGGCCACGCAGCCTTGAGCTGAGGCTTCGTGGGGCTTCAAAACCGTGAGACACTGGTCCTGCGAGCCCTGTGACGTGCAGAGGCAGCGAGGCAGGCTGAGCCCCGCAGGCCCCTGCAACCTCAGGGTGGGCCTTTGGCGGATCGGCGAGCAGGGCCCGGGCGGTCAGCAGGCCAGGCACTTGAAGGTGACCCCACCCAACCCGCACAGGGCAGAAGCCGTCCCAGGTGCCACAGCCCAGGCCACGCACAGACCAGTGTCCTCACCAGAAGCTGTGAACAACACCCAGTGTTTTAAGATGCGTACCCACACCCACACCCCCACCTTGGAAAAAGAACCTTCTGGTCTGATCAGAAGTCATTCTGACTTTTTTTAACCATTGTTAGTTTAAATATCCCTTTAAGTGAAGGGATATTTAGACAGGATGAGTAAGACCCCAAAAATCCGCCCTACAGGGCAAATTGCATTGTGTCTGCTGAGAAGTTTACTGGGGCCAGTGCCTGGGCTGGGCCAAGCAGGCTTCCTCCCAGTGCCCTAGGTCACAGGTACCCCCAGGTACCCCCAGCCAGCAGTGCCCTGGCTGAGACTCTGGCCTCTGCCCAGAGGTGCCGAGAAACAGGAAGCCGTGGCGGCTGGGTGTGGGCTGCAGCCCGCCGCAACCCCATTAAAGAGGAATCAGGACACGTGCCCCGGCAGCACCCCTGGGGCCTATTCCAGACAGCAGTGAGGTACATACAGACAGCAATGGGGCATATTACAGGCAGCTTCTGGCCCATCAGATCAGAGGCCCACGCTGTGTATGGTCAGGTCACAAAACGCCTGTGGTGTCCAGGACACTAACATAGATGTAAGGTAACAGGGAGTGGAGGGGACTGTGGCTAGCTCTCATGCACGTGAAGAAAGCAGCTGCTGCTCTTGCCTGTGAAGATGCAGGCGCAGCATAGCAGATTCTTCCACTCTAGAGGCCAGAAATCCAGATGTTTAGAGGGACCGGGGTTTTAAATGGCGGCAAGTTTTTTTGTAGAGTGTGGGCAAGAGGACATTACACACTTCAGTCTACAGGGCCAGTGACCTCACTCTCTGAGGAGATGGCTTAAAATGAGGTCAGGCACTGCCTTGGTGGAAGAAGAAAAGCCAGCGCTAGGAAACAGCATGGACATAATCACTGCTGTTGAACTCTGAAGGGAGCAGGAGCCTCTCTCTAGACATTCGAGTAAGAACTGGTCTCACAGAGAAGGGTGCCGGAAGTGGCTCGCCCAGCTCTCCTGGCCCCGCGTCAGTTGTGCTGGAGGGGAGAAGGAACAGGCCTTGCTGCCCCTTAGACATGAGGTTCTCAGCTGCCAGTCACCTTCCAGTGCCCCCTCACACTCAGGCAGAGACGACGGGGGAGGGTCCCGGAGCAGGAAGTGGTGTGTCTCCCAGTTTTGGCGGCCGTCTTGCCACACCTCTGGAGGCCTCTTGGGAAGCCATGATGGGCTGGGCCTGCTCGCAGGATGACCCTCTGCTGCTGCCTCAGTTTCCTCACTCTGCCCATGGGCCTACCACAGGCGCTACCTCGTTGTGTCTGCTGACAAGTTTACTAGAGGGAGGGGGCTCAAGGTGTCCAAGTCTGCTCGCGCTGAATGTACAATCTATGCAAACTCTGTCTCTCTGTCTCCATCTCTCTCTGAAGTATTTTTTTTTTTAACCTGGCAGACAAGATACTATATAGTGCCCCCTTTTGACTGAGGGGGCCTTTCACGCACCACAGGTGTCTGCCCCTCACGTGTCTTTGTTCTGTCCTTGCCAAGCCCCATGCAGGGAGAAAGTGTTCCCCTCTTCCTTCCACTGGGCCGAGAATATTCCAACCTTCTGCCTACAGACCCTCCAGGAAAGCGGTTTCCGGACCTGGTCCCCCACTCCCCCATTCCTGACGCCATCTTCTCCATCCTCATCTTCTGACTGGCTTACCCTCCCCATCCCCCAACCCCTCAAAAAAAAAAAAAAAAAGCCTTAGGTTTCTCCTTTTTGAAATGTGGCCTTAACGTTATTTTTGGAAGCTGACCGCTTCCCACCCCCCTCCAATCTCCACGAACATCCCAGAAGAAGGAGCATCTTGAAGCTTTTCCGTGGCGACCCCCTCAGCCAGGGGCGGCCGAGCAGACTCGATAGAAATGGGCCCTGGCTGTCGCCTGAAAGAGGCGCCTCGTCCTCGCCCGCAGGCGCCTGGAGTGTGGGTGCTCGGACGCGGCGCATGCTGCCCCCACGCAGAGCGAGCACCTCAGCTTCCCAGCACCCCCACCCCAGGCCTGGTCACTTTCTGTCCTTCCCTCAAGGGGCCATTAAGAGGGCCTCTCCGTTCAGCTCTTCATCCTTCCCGCCTGGAACGTGATGACGTGAAATCTCACAGGCTCAGGCTCTCGCCTTTGCGGCCCCTTCCCCCCTCCATGCTCCAGGGCTGATCGAGGCCAAAGACAACCCCAAGGTTTTCCTCGGAAACCCGCTGGACTGGAGCGCAGTCGTCTTGAAATCCTTCCGTCCTTTTTTTTTTTTTTTTTTTTAAGAAAAAAAGTCGTTGTCAGTAGCATTTGTTTGGGTATTTTTTTAGAGGCCTCACCGTAAGTTATTACCGCTCTCCCCTCATTTTTTTTCAGACATGTGGTGATATAGTTTTTAAAAATAACTATTTTGTTATAGATCATAATATGCATAAAACTGTACAGAAATATTTTGTAATGTATTGATTTAAAAAAAAGAGAGAATCTGTAAATAAAGTTTAAAAAAAAAAAAGATAATTCCAGTGGCACACACTGAAAGATGTAGATATTTTGCTATTTATTTAAAGGAGTATTTTAAGAGAGACTGAACTATCTGAAACTGACCCGTCACCAGTCCCAGTCAGTGAAAGCTTCTCCCGCTTCTCCCGCGGTGGAATGTGATTCTGGAAAACGATTGCACTACCCGCCCAGTTTTGCACCTGGTCTGTCTTTTTCATTTAGCAGAAAAACAACAACAGAATTGTGCCTTAGCTGTATTTTTTTTTTTTTTTTTTTTTTTTGTCTAGGGGAGTTTGTTTCTGTCTGACAAAGCAAAATTTTTTGCAGAAAACAGTGGATGTATTAAAAATACTGTATCATACCAAAAATGCCGCAGGTGTATATAGACGCTGTCATACTGTGTTTTCAGATGCAGAATTTTAAAATTAAAAAAAAAAAATACTGTCTTTCTGGAGCAGTGGCTGTGTGACTCCTCAGCAATGCCTGCGTCCCCCAGTCTGGCCTGCCTCCCTCCCTGCCCTGCCCTGCCCATCTCAGCGTACGAGAACGGAGAACTGACCACCAGTCTGGGACCCTGCTGAGTGCGGGCCTCTTTTCCTACTGCTATCTTTGAAATATCACATCCACCTTTTATTCAGAGAATAGTCATGGTTACTTAGACCTTCAGATTAATGGTTTTAAGGTTTTGTTCCTTTATCTTTTAAGGGCAAAAATCATACATTAAGCCCAACATATAACCGACACTGTCTATAAAGTGCAGGTTGACAGAGCTGCAGGAGTTGAAATTGGCCTCAACATAGCCCCCCAGACCACCTTTGGTGACCCAAGGGCGGTGTGGATGCCCGTGCCTTGGAACCCATAAATCTGGAGGGCGCAGGGAGGCCTTTGATGTGGTTGGCATGCGGTCTTGCTGCCAACCAGGATGCTGAAGTTCGAGGCCAACTCAAGAGAGCGAGACCACACAGGAATCAACTCCTCCCCTGGTCTCGCACACCAGTGGTGTGGGAAGAGAGACCTGGGGCTGAAAGAGGGCCTGGCCTGAGCCGAGTGCTGGCGAAGCAGTCCTGCGCATTCATATCTAGCTGGTCTGTCCCACTGCTTGGCCAGGGGATTTTGATGGTGAGGAGCAGCCCGAAAACCAAGAGCCAGACCCTCTAGTGTGGACCTGCTCCCTACTGGCTGTGTGATCACAGCGAGTCTTTCCAGCACTAGAGCTCGGAATTTTCGGCCCATCGGTGGGAAAAGGAGCTGCACCCCGCCCCAGGTCCCCTTAAGTTCACGTGTGCAGGTATGCAGTCCACTCCCTATACGGAACATGTAGTGTCAGACCCTTACAAGAAAATAGTCTCAAAATACAATTTTTACGTTCATGTTTTCATTCATCAAGGTTCTTTCACCTTCCAGTATAGTAACCCAGCTCCAAGTCATTTACTCAGGAAGAGATCTGTTGGGTCCTGAAACTACAGAGAGAACTAGAAGGCGAAGTGCAAGGCCAGGGCAGCTCCCTGGGACTCAAGAACTGGAACTCCCAGGAGCGTTGAGTCTCACCACCCCCCCTTCTCTCCACTTCTTCTGGCACCAGTTGGACCCTCTTCTCCCCTACAGAAAGCTAAGTCTACATGCGAGAGAGAGAAGGCCCCAGAAGTCCCTGGTTCTTGTCCTTCAAAGTCCTAACATGCACACAAATCAATGTCCTTTGTCATCATTGCCAGTGGAGATGGTTCTAACAAGCGAGATTGGGGCATCTGCCTGAGCCCGGGCCTTTCCTGGGACCAGACAGACAAGGCGCTGCCATTGGCTGAGCCTGGCTCCCGCTCCCACCCCTGAGGCAAGAGGGCCGGGTAAGAAACTGTGATTGGCAGCCCCATCCCAGCCACATGACCCGAGTGGAAGAGAAGTGGTTCCCACAGGGGAGGGACAGCGCCGAGCAGACAAAAACAACAGATGTCCATCCACTTGCCACAGCCAACTCCCGGCTCAGGTGTCTTCTCTGCTTGCCAGTCCAATTTGCTTCTGCTCCTCAAGTGCCTAAACTGTCTCTGTGCAGGGCCTAGTTAGCTCCCTGTGGAGCAGGGTTCCGGCCAGTCTTGAGCAAATCATTCTAAATAAATATCATATGGATGGTGCCGATGATTTCACCCTCACTTAATTAGTTGTGGAGTGTTTATGCTTAGGGGACAACATGATGGATTTCTCCTTTTCTCCTTGTCACTGGGCACAAGACTCATTAAAGAGACCCGGGTACATGGCCTTTGTTAATTATGGGGGATGATTCTCCTTGCCGCAGAAAGCGAGCCTATGTTTCTGCAGGGAACGTCTCCCTCCGGCTCTGGGGCAGCAGCCTCCCAGTGTCCCAGCCTCTCCTCAGAGCCCTCCACCGCTCGGGCACCCAGAACCCACTTGTTAGCAGACCCGTCCCTGATGTCGGGGACGTGCCTTGCCGAGCTGGGCGGTGGTGTGGAGGAGGAGAGTGCCGGTTGGCCCAGTGCAGGAAGCGCTGACAGCAGAGAGGCTGATGAGCGCCACAGCAGGTTGGGGTAGCGCCCGCAGAAACACGAAGAACGTTTTTCAGATCACTGCACCAAAGCTTAGCTCCTTCCACCATGTTCCAATGCCTCCAACCAAAATAAGGTCCCTCCGACTCAGGAGAGTTACTCTAGTTATTCTGATCTGTCGTGACCGTCTGCAGATTGAATTAGGGGTGGATGACAGGCAGGTAGATTTCAAGGGTCCAAAGACGTCTGGATTCCAGGTGGAGAATTGTTCCAAACTAGGCACAATGACATTCGAAAGGTAAAGGCCTCCCTGCCAACTCTCTGTTTTCCAACCTTGACTGTTCATAGACTGTATCAACAGACAGTGACATTGACCTTGCCGTCAAGGAGTCTAGGATTTGTCTGTCTGAGATGGCTGTGGTCCAAACTTAATTTTAAAGAATGGAAAGAGGAGAGGAAGGTACCTCTGGGGTCTAGAGGGTAGGAACTGCCAGGCATTACTCAACCGTCAATTCAGATGCTAATCTCGTCACACCTGTGTGATGAGGACCCTCGACCCAGTCAAGTCAACACATGAAATTAACGGCCATACTCGGTTTCTCCCGCTACTATACACATAGGTTTACCACCTTCAGCAAATCCTATGATTTTCCTCCAAATGCGACACTTAGAATTGCGTACTCAAGATGTGGAAAGAACAGTCCAAATACCTCACCTCCTCTCCCCCGGGCTCAGTGGCTAGGCTTCAGCCACCCCAGACAGTCCCGGAGTCAGGCGTGCTCTGGGGAGGAACTGGGGACTCCGTCACCTGCCCCCTGGATCCTCCAAGCCCTTTAGCCAGCTCCCCTGACCCCAGTCCTTGCTCCCGCCAACACCGGTGAGTCTCCCTGGCTCTCCCTTCCCCGGCCAGCTGAGAACATGCAGAAGCTGGGAAAGGCCCCTGGAATCCACAGAGGCACGCTGGCCTGTCTTCTGCCATGGGAGAGTGAGCCCAATGTGCAATCAGGGGTGCCTGGGACTTGGGCTGATGTTGCTCCATGGAGGGGCTGTGGGGCAGTCCCGCCAGTTTAGTAAGCTTATCTGGAGACAGAATCAGGCCCTCCAGGTACTCACTCCTCAGTGAGGTCCCCAGAGCACCTTCTCAGCATCACCTGGCAGCTTGTTAGATAAACAGCATCTCAGGCTCCACCCCAAATCTGTGCACCTCAAAACGGAGTCTGACACGTAGCAAGTTGTGGGATCCCCGTCTGCCTCGTGCTAAGAGCAGCTGGAAGAAATTGCCACGACTCCTGGTGATAGCAGCCTCCATGCAGACACCTCATCCCCACCAGCCTCAGGACCCAAGCAGTATACCGGAAACACCTCCCGGTGACACCACCCCCCCTTGGTGAAGTAGCTGAGTCAGCACCCATTAACACTCGGTGATTCAATTTTCATGAAATTGGACAAGCAGATGCCAGAGTTCACTGACAGAACAAATGACTGGAAACCAGAATGAAACACCTCCCCTGGCTTCCCAACCTGCTGGGGGCGAGCCCTCCTGCGAGAATTGGGAAGTAGAGAGCCGGTCAAGGTCATCTTGCTCACAGAGGGCTGTCTCCCCACCCTTGGGGGCTTGAGAAATGGGAGGTCATATAATGACAGGCCCTTTTGGGCTCCCTGGAGCCGGAGTTCAGTGAATGAATCATGCCCCCCTTCTGGCTGGGTAACTCCTGGTGCCTGTGCACACACAGACATCTCCTCACTCAACCTTGAGAGCTGAGCAGGAAAGGACTCTTCCTGCAGGTGGGTGAGGATTGAACAGCAGGAGGTATTGGCTGACACCCCTGCGAACCCCGAGTTAGTGAAGAAACCCTGGCAGTGAACTGGTAAAGCCCACACATTTTGAAGACAGACCTAAGTTGCAAAATTAGGTCTTATCAGTTATTCTCTGGCCTGGTGTTGTCTCCAAAACTCAGTATTCTCATCTAAAAATTAAGCAACCTCTACCAATTAACTTCTTGTCACGAAACATGATAATGCATAGAAAGCACCTATCACAGGGTCTGGCAAAAAGGGATGTTCTTGAGAAATATTAGCTTAAAAAGACACAATTCGAGCTCATTCTACCACGTGTCATGAAGAGCTCGACCCTGCCGTCCACTGATGCAGAACCAGGCCAAGCCATCATGGAAGCTCTCCCAGACTGCCCCTTAAGGAACCTCAGCTCAGCTGATGCCATCAGTTTGCAGTCCAGGAGGCGGCCCCTCAGTCAGCCACCCTTCTTGAACATCGGCTGCACCCCTGACCCAGAGGTAAAATGTTACAATGCAACGAGAAAAGCATGGACGGAGTTGCAGCCATAGCTGAGACAGAATGAACGTGCAGGCGAGAAGGGCAAAGGCACCCCGCCTGGTGTCTGTCTGCCCCGATGCCTTGTGATGGCCAGTGCCCAGCCTGCCCGAAGGGCGCCCAGGCTGGCTTCAGCCTCTGAGTGTGGCCTTTGCCTTAGAGGGGAGCCGAGGCAGGAGCACTCACCTCAGAGCTATATTCAGTGAGTAGGGCACTGAACTGCATGAACACTGGCCTAGAAGTAGTCATAAAGCACACGCTCTTGCATTCCTCATGAAGCTCAGAGTCTGGGATGGGAGACAGCTTTTAGCATAATAAACATGTAAACAGAAGTAAGATCGCAACGGGGAAGCAGTGACTGAGCGCATACGGTGCAGTGAGAGTGCGTAATAAGACGGCGGGAGCCGGATGCGTGAGTGTCCGGGAGGAAGTACAGGCTTGGTGAATGTTGGTGGAACTGGGGTGAGAGGGAGGGATGCTGCCAGGGAGAAGACAGCAGCAGGAGCAAAGCCCCTTTGATGGGGAGCCCTGCACGCTGGCACAGCAGAAAGGCCACAGTTCGAGCAGGAGGTACGGGTGTCCTGGACAACGTTCCTGTGGCTCAGAGGCCTCTGGGAACGGACCCTGACAGGGAAGTGAGGAATGTGATTAGAGTGTCCTCCTCGTGTTCTGGAGCTGACCACAAAGGTACAGGCCTGGGCCCTCCCTGGTGGCGCAGCAGGTTAAAGCACAGCACTACGAAGCTAAAGCCACTTCAGCATGAGTTCGACCCCCACCCTAGAGGTGACCCACAGGGTGTGGCAGACCTCTCCTGACCCGCCCACTGCTCCCCTCAGCAGTGTATTTCATCAGTGTGCTTCCGACTCTGTTTCGGGTGAATCCTCTCACTCCCTGCACCTCTGGCCTGTACCCCAGTTCTGTATGAATAAATCTTTAAAAAAAAAAAAAAGATACAGGCCTTGGAGGGGTGACCTTGGACCAAGGTAGCTGGGGGACCCCTTAAGATGGCTGATCTCAATAGCGCACCCTAGAACACCTCACCCTGCTCTGGTCTCAGCTGAGCTTTGTAGTCGTGGGGTCCCCGACAGCATCAGGACAGGATCCCACACATTCAGTGTGGTTCTCTCTTCCAAAGATTTCTTTGTTACACTGCTCCAAGTAAGCCTTGGACGTGTTTTTGAATAAGCCACAATTCTCACTGATGATAGGAAAAGTTCCTCTGGGGTAAGATCCTATTTCTAATTCCAAAATGTCCCTCCCGCTTTCCGGCAGAATAAAATACATCTCTAGGAAATGCAATATCTGGAAATGCTGCAATTGCTGCCGAAAATGAAGTCTTGAATTCATTTCTTTCCAGAGAAATGTGGGGGACTAATTTCCCTTCCTGAGGATGGTGTTCCCATCAACTAGGGATTCTTAATGGGAGACAATTTCGCTCCTCCTTGCCCCCAAGGGGATACCTTGGAATGTCTGTTGATATAGTGTGTGTCACAGCTGGGGTGCTACAGAAACTCCATTCAACGATTTTACAATTCAAAGGACAGCCCCCCCCCATAACAAAGTGAGGGGTTGGGGGGGGTCAGTAGTAATGAGGTTAGGAAAGTTTGTCATAAACCTCTAGTGGCTTCATGATTGCCCTCGTTACAATGAGTACAGGTGATGGAAGTTGTGAGTAGAAAAATTAGGATGGAGGCATCACAAGAGCAGCCCTGGAGGTGGGGTAGAGATGAACGTGGAGACATTAAACCAGCTACAGACATGAAAACTCCTCAGGCACCAACTGCTGTGCTGGTGCCAGATGTGGAGAAAGTGCACAAAGGTACGGAGGGAGGAGGGAGGGACGCAGGCCCATGTGGAGAAGCCCTGGTCTTGCCGGTCCTTGGCCCTGCTTGTCCCTGGCTGAACAGAGCTCCCGCCCACAGACTACGGGTGTCTCTTTTCACGACTTTTCCCCCAGGTGACTCCCTGCAGGCACTGTCTCCTTTCCCTGTTTTGATGTAATAACCAGAAGTCTTTGCCTCGAGGGGAAACACGCCATGGGCCACTGAAAGGGGAACTCTGGTGAAACTTCTGACAAGGATCCTGGCCCCCAAACCCCACATCTCTCCAAACCACCATCATAGGGTCTGTGTTCTTCTTGTCCTCCTCCTTCAGAAAAAGCCAGCCAGAAGAACGGAGGGAAACACAGAGAGACATGAGATGGAGTGGGGGGGGAGGGGTCGGTGGGCACAGGATTGACAACTAGTCATTAAACTACCAAGAGAATTAGTAGACGTTGGGTGACTAACGCCACTCACCAGTTAGTGAACAGGAGACAGCTAACACACACGAGCATCCTCTGGGGACCACGTCAAGCCCTTTATTTGGGTCACATTTCAGGACATCTCTGTGTCCCTCATGCCCAGCGAGACTTTCATGACGCTCATTAATCCATAAGCATCTCTGTCTCCCCCCAGCCCAGGACCCTGGACCTGGGGACTCCCTAACCCTGGACGCCTATTTGTTAAATTCATGATGTCCCTTAATGCTCTTGGCATACCGATGAGGAAGGCACCGTTTTTATTCTAGGGTGCCAAGTGAAGAAACTGAAGCCCAGAAAGGTCATGCCATTTCCCCAAGGACACTCTGCTATGAAGTGGCAGCGGCCGTGATTCGTGCTGACCCTACAGGTCACTGTAGACTGCGGCACCACTGTCTGACCTCCATGTGGGATGGACGAACACAGGTCACTCCCTGGAGGACTTTCCCTGGCTCCAGTTGAAGTTCTAAGAATGGAACCCAGCTAGTCACGGGCGTATCTTCCCAAGTCCTTTTTCTTCCCAGGTGAAACAATGATGGAGCCAGAATTGCTACGATTTGGACAAGAAAAAAAAATGGTACTGGTCCCCCAGGCCAGCTCTTTTAGAAGCAGGCCAGAGGAATGTTCTCAAGGAGGGATGGACTTGAGTCTCTTTGTTTCCGCTTACAAACTTCAATTGGTTGCTAAGAGACTGTACAAAAGGAGACCCATTAGAAGCCCTCAGAACCCACAAGCAGTTACATAACACTGGCCCTTCCTTTATGGAAATGCAAATAGCGGAAGTGCAATCCCAGCCTGCAATCTGCATGGCTAGTGATAAGGGGATTTCTGCTCTGGCCCCCAAGAATTCCTATCTCATGGGGGGGGTGGGCTGTGGCAGAACCAAAGGGTAGAGGCGGGCTCTGCTTTCAATGCCACTTCCAAAGGGCTTAAATATTAATTAACATGCAAACCAATCCCCACTCCACAATAAACGGATTTTACACAATCTGTATTCACACTAATTAATTCAATGATCCCTTTGTGTTATTTCTAGCATCGCTTCTCTGGCATTTCCAATCAATAGGCAGGGAAAGCATTTGTTTTATGGCCTCAAATGTTGCAAATTCATGACATTTTCTAATCAGGTTGAGTAAGTGCTTCTCACTCCTGGAGCTATTTCCTGATCCATGTTGATCAAACCTAAGTCAAATCAGGGGGCCACTAAGAGTAACTAAGTGACCTCTGGGTAGCCACGTCCACACCAAGTCAGTTTGTGCTGGGATCCTGGTTTGGATAAGGACGTGACCTCAGAGGGAAGCTCTTGAGGGCTGATTTATGACTCGTTCAAAATGACAGGTGTCGCTGGGGTGACCATAGCTACCCAACCCAGAGCGAGCACAGCTTATACTCGGCACACTGGATTCCACGCACATCTGTAGAGCACCTACTATGTGTTCAAGAGCATTCAAGGACATGAAGGTGCAGTGTGAACCAAAAAGAGAACCTTCCTCTTGGAGATTATGTTGTGATAGTGCAGAAAGGTCATGTTTGGGGGGAAGGGACGTCCTGAGTGAACTCCACAAACACAGGTTTACGGACCCCACCCTCACTCCAGACCAGGGAGATGCACAGCACCAAGGACTACAAATCCCATATCATCACCACCAAAGGGAGGGTTGCTGGGAACTGAGGGTGGAGTTGAGTGGCCAGGCTTGGTATATAATCATAAGTGGGGGCTGTGGCGGGGGCTCCTGGTTTTTTGTGCTTTGTTTTGTTTTGTTTTTACCAGACTGAAGAGTGCTATTGGGGTCCCAGATCATTGGAACTGGTAGAACACATTCACCAACTTTCTCTCTCTTTCTCCGAGGGTTATTCCTTTCTTTAGTACCTTGGTCGCCTCTTTGGTGTATGTATGCCTGAGTGCAGTCTGCCCCTTTAAGCACTCAGACGAGGATCCACAGTCAGGCCACCTCACTTCACACCGGGGTTGCTCGCAACAATAGTATATACACACCACCGGTTAGCGATGAGGAAGAGAAGGTCCTAAGGCACAACGTTGCTAGAGCAGGCCGGAGTCCTAGCTGACCACACTCCAGAGTGACCCGGAACTACTGTGCTTCACACCTGCTGCCCTGGCTTCATTGTAATAGTCCACTCCCCCTCCCCCTCCCCCCGCGCTCCCTTCTCTTCTAGAAGTGCTCTAGATTGCACTCTGCGTTATCAGGTCACCTCATCTCCTACGTAGCCATCAGTGTAGGCTACTTAGCACTTCTATTAGACAAGGTGGTCAGGGAAGGCCTGGCCGAGGAGGTGACAATTCTGCAAAGGTCTGGATGATGAGGCTAAGGCATCCCCAGGGATGGGCATCCCAGGCGGAAAGAATCAGCAGTGCAAAGTCAGGAGGGAGCTATGTCTTATGGGAGGAACAGAGAGGCCAGCACTTCAGGACATGACAGACAGAAAGGAGAACCCAAGAGGAGCCGTTCGCAGCAGGAGGGGGTCTGATGTGTGGATGCGAACTCCTCGGGGCAGAGCTTACCTTTAACTCAAGGTGACTTGGGGACCATGGGGGTTTTGAGGAAAAGGTGACATGAATCCCACTTGAAAAAGTTGATTCCAGCTTCCATGAAGAGAAATGGATTTTAAAGGGTCAGAGAGACTCCATTGCCACAGCCAAGAGAAAGGAAGATGGAGGCTTAGAAGGAGAATGGAGAGGAGAAGCAGGAAGGACTCAGGCACATCCTGATGCGTCCGATGGACAGCGTTAAGAGACAAAGAAGAACCCCAGGTTTTGACGGGAGCAACTTTTGGAACGGGATCCACAGAGCCTGAGGTGAGTGGAAATGACACACTGTGCACACCAGGTATAAAGAGAGGACACCACTGTCCCAAAGGAAAACATCCCTCTTTGGTATGAGTTACTTTGGGGCCTGGAAAAGCTTGAGTTTTCCATATAAGTTAATGGCAACACAGCAATGTCATCTAAAAAGAGGAGGTTCTGCGTTCCTGCCCCACCTCAGGATGGGCGCAGCTGGGCTGCCAGGAAGTCAAGGGGGGGTGTGGACACCGAGAAGAGACTTGGAGAAGACCGCGAGGGCACATGGAGCAGAGACGCTCAAAGAAGAATTCGTGCTCACTTCTTGGCCTTGGACTGAACAGAGGGTGTGGGGACATGGGAGGAGACACATGTGAGAGATGAGGTGGCCCCGGGGAGACTGACAGTGGCGCCTGTTACTTTGATTTGCATGGGCTGTGCCCCTTTCCGCTTAGATTTGCCTATGCCCCTTCCACCCTTGTGGTAGGGTTTCCTTCCAGAGGTGCCTTAGACTGTGGCTAGTTTTCAGGCCTCAGTGTCCTCACTTGAGGTCAAACTGTTTGGCTGGGTGTTGGCCCACAAATGGGGTAATTTGTCTGTTTCATTGGGGAATGACTATCCTCTCTCTCATCTCTCTGTACACCAATCTCATTAAGTTCTTTCACGCTAGGAGTATGTTCTACGTGCTGGATGGCAGACCCATTTAGAGCGTGCACGTTTGAGGGTCCCGGGGTGCCCCTCATCCTGCCCACTAACAGTAATAGTGTTCCCAGAGTGAAAATAATAATGATGATAACCTACTAAATCCAACATTCTAGGAACATTCTACTTTTGATAGTGGAAGGAACATACTAATAATTTGCCACTCTCTCTCTCTCTCTCTCTCTCTCACACACACACACACACTTTACCTAAACCTGGGGTATTTGTCTTGCAATATGATTCTCTTTAGTAAACAGTGCCAGGTCACAAGAGAAAGCCACATCCCTCTGAGTTCTTCCAGAATGCCAAATAATCAAACAAGCAAAAGGCAAATGGATAAGAACTGTTAATAATTGCACACACACTTTCTACATACATGGGAGAGCCCCAGCGTGACTGAGTGACTGGCCTCTATGGCTTCAGATGCCAACTTATATAGTTTAGCTAAGACAGGAGATGGTGGGGAAGTAAAAGGGGGTACAGGTAGGAGGTGATGGGAGGGTGGTCCACGGAGACACTCAGCTAGAGCTTTGCCTTCTAAGGAAGAGCGATAAGATAAGGTCTTCCTGGGAGAGACGTTTACAAAACTATCAAAGCAAACTCCACTATGCCTTCAGACCTCCTCCCTGAAATCCAACTTTTGCCAAAAAGACACACTTGAGGGTGGCAGAGTTTTGCTTGCTTGACCATATTTCAATAGTTTGATGGGCCCAGTGCTAGGGAGCTGTTGCAAGACAATACAGGAGGGTGGGCATGTCTCACACATTCCTCGGACTCTACAGAAGGTTCAAGATCTTGAATGCACAACAAAAGGATTCCCCAAAAGTGCTACAGTCCAGGAAACTGCGAGGGAGGATTCAGCCTCTGGGATGATGCAGGAGTCACGTGAGTGAGTAGAGACTTTTGCAGGAAGCTTAAATTTGCAGCCCACGTCAAAATTTTTTCCTTTCAAAGTCCCAAGCTCTTCCAAAGCCTCCCTGATGCTGAAGTGGACAAAACACTGATGTCAGAAAAGACCCCCATGGCCCACTCCATGGACCAACTCTTGTCTTTCACTGGAGAGTCCCTGCATCCTAGATGTCTGCTCTACTCGGGCAGGCAGGACCCAACCGTCAGTATTCCCTGAGGAATGCCTAGCATCCGCCCCCGCAAACTGGCCAGTCCGGCCTTCGATGACAGCGCTGTCTCTCCCAGGGGCTGTGTCCCCCACCAGCTGGCAGGGAACTATCGCATTAGCTGAAATAGTGGAGGTTAGGCTCAGGGAGGAGAGGAGAGACTCCACCATGGTCTCGGGAAACAAGAGGCCGAACACTTAGCCCGAGACAAATCCCATTAGCGATAACACGGATCCATGGTAAGATTCTGTTCAACGACTCTGAGGACAGACAGGAAATGACAGGAGAGATGTGCCATCCTGACAGGTTAGGTGATAACACACTGGTTTCCTTTCATTGTCTAGGTGTGGGATACGTGCCGCTATTCTCGCTGGCTTCAGCCTCAGTGGAGAGTGATGGTAACCCAGAGGTGGCCACTGTCCCCCCAAAGTGCCAGCGCTTGCTTTTTACTTAATTACATTAAAGTGTCACCTGCTTTCAGCATGGGCGGGTCCACCTCCCAGGAGTCATTTTGAAAATGTGTGGGGTTGCTTGGCTTGTCACATGGGGAGAGGGAGGTTTTGGGGGTGGGGTATTTGGAGCTTTAGGGTGTCTGTCTATGGGGTGAGAGACAACTTCAGTCCACAGAGAATTGCCTCACATCCTAGTTGACTTTCTAATGTTCCTCTGGACACACAAGTTAATGGAGGAAGCTATTTATAAACTCTGCTTTCCCTATAAACACAAGTTACTTTTTAAAGTCTTAATTGACACTGAAATGTCTGTGGACTAAATTGGAAATCTTGCTCTCTGTTTCATTCAGAACTTTATGAGAACTGTTCATCATCTTAGAAAACCTCATCAATAGTGACCATGTCCCTCAAAGTATTACAGTTGCTAGGGTCTGTGAACATCCCCCACCCCTCTGGGTTCTCTGGCAGACCCAGCAAACAAATTAATATCATACTGAGTGGGAGGAAAAGGCACAATTTAGTTACATCCATGTGGAACAGTTACAAGCTATAGATTCTAAAGTAAATAGGACAGACTGAGGGTCTATGTCCAGGCTGAGGGGTGGGATGGGGGCCTCGGTCTTCAAAGAGAGAGGATGATAAGGAGGGGATGATTTCATAAGACAAAACTTTCTCTAGATTCCTGCCTTAGGATACTTTTCTCTTATTAAAAAAAAAAAGGGGGGCCCTCCCTGGTGGCGCAGCGGGTTAAAGCGCAGCACTGAGAATCTGAAGCCACTTCCGCATGAGTTCGATTCCCGCCTG
>NW_004567133.1:11517533-11518756 GCF_000260355.1 Condylura cristata | reverse complement strand
GGGAGGCCCAGCCCATGAAGTCCACAGGGACACACAGCTGTGCTGAGTCCCCGCACCACTGCCCCGGTGAATCCAGACGGGGCCGGCTTCTGCCTGCTTCACTCTGTCTTCTGTGTTCACGGCCAACCAGTGACAGATTGGCACAGGTATTATTTGATATAAATTGCTTTCCTCTCATTCCCCCTTATAACACAGTTAGCACAGTGTATTAAATTTTGATGAAATCATGTGTGTAAGTGGGTTATGTAATCTATGAAATTCATTTCAAGATAGTAAAGGAGATGTCACAAAATATTAGTCATAGAAAGAGGGTATTGGGTCTGTCAGGGTTGAAAACCGTAGACATGCAATGAAGCAACATTATAAAGACAATTTTGAAGAAGGAAAAAAAATCACCTCAGTCAGTTCTCCAATATCCCTTCCCAGTTTCTCTACCCCATACATGCCCACTTTTGCAACGCTAAACTACAGTTACGTGAGAGTTCACATAACTATATTTGCAGCTGCAATTGGAGTTCACATAACTACAGTTATAGCTGTTAGGGCTGGCTATTCGCAGCTCTCCTTTAAGGAAACCCATTTTTGGGGTATGGAAACCGAAGTGCAGACAAGCTTGGGGTCTTCTCAGCATGTATGAGCAACTGGCCAACGCCTTAGACTAAGGTTGGTTCCAAAACACGACATCCCAAATAGTGTGCTTTCATGTGACCTTTGCTGGCGCCACGATCCCTGGGTAAGAATAACAGAGACTGAGTGTTCAGAAGAGGAGGAGATGGAGGAGGGGCTGGGGATGGAAAGAGACTGTGGAGGTGTGGAGAATGGAGGAAGAGGAGGCGGGGAGGTGGTGGGTGAGGGAGGCAGAGAGAAAGAGAAAAGAGGAAGTCAGTGAAGAGGGAGAAAATGAGTAAGCCCAATGTTATTTTTCCACAGCAAGGAAAACGGGTTTAATTCTACAAACTGACAGGCCAAGATCAAATAAAAATGAAACAAGCAAACCCGCTGCTGTGCTTTAGCACAGCACTAAGAAGCTAAAGCCACTTCTGCATGAGTTCGATTCCCACCCAGGAGCTGACCTACATGGTGCGGCAGACCTCTCCTGACCCGCCCGCTGCTCCCCTCAGCAGTGTACTTCGTTAGTCGGCCTGTTCTGCTCCCCACTGTTTCTGGTGAACCCTCTCACTGCCCCTGCACCTCTGGCCTGTGCCACAGTTCTGTGCATAAAT
>NW_004567133.1:11489870-11517283 GCF_000260355.1 Condylura cristata | reverse complement strand
GAGGGGAGGGGAGGGGAGGGGAGAGGAAAACCAACAAGACCAGCAGCCCACCCAGGATGTGAGCAGCTGTATCTAGTCGGGACCTGACTGGTCTGGACCCAGAGGCTGGGCCTGCTGCTGGTCCAGGCTGAGCCTCATCACCAACACTCCCAAGGGTGGTCGGGGGTCCACACGGAACCTCAGGAGCTGGAGTGGGGGAAGCTGGTCCCCCGCAGGGGGTGGTTGCCTAGGTGCCCTGGGACCTGCATGCAGGTGCCAGGCTTCACCCTCTGCTGTACTTGGTGGGTCACGTGGGGGACACGAAGGGGCTGATGGGTTGGGGGGGGAGGGGGTCTCTCAGAAACACCAATGCCGTCTTCAGTGCTGAGAAGTAGTTCCAGGCTGATTCCAGGTCTGAGAGCAGGCGCCCCAAGCATCTGCAGAGGTCGCTAGGGGGTTCTCGGTGAAGGTCCTCTTGACTAAGGGAAGGTCACTGCAGCCAGGTTTGATTTCCTCACGGGGATCTTTGGGTGCTTCAACACCTGGTTGACCTAATTGATTTCTGACTTCTGGGGAACAGCAGTTCTGAATCAGCAGCTCCCCAATACGCCATCACTGAGCCCCAGTCCGCAGTCGACCGGTGTCCCTCGGCACCAGCAGCAGCTCAGGCCCGCAGGGTCACAGCGGCCAGGTGCGGCCTCCAAGGGGACCTGCCCCCCACAGTAGCCCCCATTCCTCACCTTGAGGGGGGCTCAGCAGCAGCCTGGCACCCTGGTGTCTGGTTGGCACTCCGGCCACACGGCAGCGGGGTCACTGGGCTGTCCCCCCTTCCGACTGGACAGCGCCCCAGTCTGCACCCCAGTTCAGGCCACAGAGTTTGTCCTGCCCTTTCATCTTGCCCATGTGGTGTCCCCTGATAGTTACCCTGACGGTGATGGCACTGGCATGACGAGTTTGGGGTGAAGATGTTGGGTGAGTATGTGTGTGGGGGGTGGTTGGGTGGGAGGTAAGAAGATAAAAGACCGAGGAGAGAGTGGAGAGAGAGGTGGGATCTGAGCCATTCTGCCACTTCTGTGACCGTGGACAAGCCCCTCCTCTGGAAGTCTGTGTCCCTGTGTCTGCCTGGCCAACTGCGGCGTGTAGCCAGCCAGCACGGCAGGCAGGAGCCAGCTCTGGGCAAGTCCACCGAGCGGAAGCTGCCCAGCTCCCTCCTTTCTGCACGGCTCCCAGCTGGTCCTCCAGGCTCGGGGGTCCCCGTGTGTTGTATGTACAGGCACGTGTGTGCTCATGTGTGCATGTGTGTGTGATCCTCACAGGCCCACCACGCAGGTCATTTAGGAGGAAGCAACGGAAACCCACCTACCACCAGACAAGTCAACGCTCTGATTTCTCCCCCATCCACACTCGTTCTTGTGCCCAAGACAGTCCCTGGCCAGAGCAGAGGGACGGATGAAGCATTTGTCATTGAGGTCCACTGAATTTTATGAGCAATTTTCTCCTTTGTTGGCAATTTCACATTGCGCATTAGCATTTGTTTTCATATCATATTAGTATTCATCACAAAAGGCTAATCCCATTAGCACTTTCCACATTGTATTAGAGAAAACAAATAATCGCTGGGTGCCAGCGGGCCGCCGGCAAGGATGGCCTTGTCATCTGCTCCTTCTGCTTCCTCCACACCAGCCTCACCTCTCTCTGCAGAGCGCCCCACAAACAGGGGAGAGAAACTCACCCATTCACAGTCTAGGAAACACCAGACTGATTCCAGAGGGGGGTTTGCCCTTCCCCAAGCCCCCATTCATCCACCCATTCATTCCTTCAGTATTTACACAGCGCTACCTGCAGCAGGTGTCTTAAACACCACGGTGAACAAGACTGTGAGAGGCAACGGGGGACAAATAAATGTTTTCCTCCGGTTACAGTAATCTATAAACAAATCACAAGGGAATGCTTAAGTAAACCTGAAAAGCACTTCATGGTTTTTTCAATTGTCAACTCAGTTGTCAAAAAAAATTGCTATACCAGTGTCAGTGTTATTCATCTTGATCTGATCATCAAAGATCTCGAACGGTTAGTTCTACCTGGCTGCGCATAGAGAAAATTATTCTACATTTTCAATATATTTCATAGTTCAAGATGTTCCTTATTCCTGACTTATTTCTGAATAAGTATTTTCAGGTTACAAATACAGGTATTTAAAGTCTGTCAAAAAAATCAGAATCGTGTTTATTTCCTTTAAAAAGTGAGTCTACTGTCTTATATTTTCAAATTATTCTCAAAGTAGATTTGACCACTTCTCACTCAATATATTCAGATACTAAAATGACCACAATTTCTGGCAAATACCTATTTACCAAAGGGGTAGCAGCTCTTGGAAACCTGACCTCAGCCCCGATCCATCACCTGCGGCCCCAGGGCTCCCATGGGAAAAGGTGAGCTGAGGAAAACAGACTTTGTAAACTGTACAGGTCACTCCAAGTGTACCCGAGTCTCGCGCTAGAGAAAAACATGACAATCCAGAGATCTTGATTAGTGTGAAGGATCCTCAGCCCGCTGCTAAAATCCATGGACCCCGCTGAGGAAAGTCAGGGTTTTAGATGCACAAGGAAAAATACATAATAATTCAAAAGAAACGAACTATATTGAACTGCAATCACCACAATACTTTTTAAAATTGTGAGAAATTGATACATAGGACTTTAAAAATATCTTTATGGCTATTCAGTTGAATGACTAGTTGCTCTGGTAGATGAGTAATGCTCTTGAAGGGCTTTGCAAGAGACCGCTTCCGACTTTACCACAGCAAGATAAAGGGAGAGCTGGTCCGCAGAGAGGATGAGGAAAATGAGGAAGAGGACTGCACGGAAGGCGCATTGGGACCACACTGCTTCACCCCTCCCTGGCCAGGAAACTTTGACAATTTATCCCAAAAAAGGGAAGGTGACATTTTTTTTCCACGCCCCGACTTTGGGTTCAACCGCGTGCCTCGCTTGGGTCAATGGGGTGTCAGCAGACTGCCCCCTGGCGGCGAGGGCAGCCATGACAGACACACCTGCTGGTGACGGAGGCTGCATTAAAAAGAGTGGACTTAAAAGATGTGGTCCATATACACAATGGAATATTACTCAGCAACCAAAAAAAAAAAAGAAGAAGAAGAAGAAACCCATGCTTTTTGCAGCAACATGGATGGAGCTGGAAGGGATCATGCTTAGTGAAATAAGCCAGAAAGAAAAGGAAAAATACCGGATGGTTTCAGTCATAGCAGGAGTGTAAGGCAGCAGGGGGGAAGAAAGGATGAAAACCACGAGCAACTATAAACCGAGGCATGTTATAGGGCGGAAAGGGGAACGAAGTAAAAACCAGGGTGGGAGGGTCACGGGACTATGGTGATGGCAGATGGGCGAATTGTGGTGGGAAGCCCATGGGGATTACAACTGAGATGGAAAAATGCACAAAATGAAGAATGATGTAAAAAATAAATGATATTTTTAAAAGACAGAGCCCAAAAGCCCAAGGAGCCCAGGCAGTGCGGTTCAAATCCAGGCTCTACGACCTACTGCGCAGGAAGGGACAGGACCTTCTTCATCACAGCGCCTCCTCCGCACAGCAAGTCAGGAAGAAATGAGAGGACGCCTAGTGGTAACTAACACGGAGTAGGCACTGGGGAAGACAAGACGGGAAGGAAAAAGGAAAAAGGGAAGGGAGGGAGGGAGGAAGGAGGGAAGGGGGGAGGGGGGAGGGAGGCACATGAGAACAGCCAGTCGGCCTGGACTAGAGGACTAGAGGACAGGCCACCGCGCACCCCTTCCCCAGCCCGGACTCCAGAGCACTGGCCGCCTCCCCGGGCCTCCAAGGCCCGATTGCCGGGCGGTACTTAACCGGGCTGCTCGTCTTTCTAAACCTGTTGCCACAGGAATAGGGCTCCGTACTGGCAAGAGACTGACGAAAAGAATGAAGAGAGGGGACTGTCCCCCTGCGTGTATCCCCACTGGGAAGTGATCCCTAGCCTTTGATATATTAAAATCCAAGAGCTGTAAACGCCGGTTGTCATGGCGACATTTCGCGTGCCACCCTGCGATTGGCAGTATAAGTTCACTTCCCTTAGGGTGTTGCAGCCTAATTAACTGTTATTTTTGTCAGTGTGGAGGAAGAGCCCGCATTGGGGGTTTTGGGCGGTGATCGCATCCCCTGCGGACGAAGTTAATTTTCCTAGACCACAGAGGGCGAAATGGCTGGGCCCTCACACGTCTGGGCTCCAGGAAGTTGCCAGTGTTTAAGGGAGAGCCAGAGAAATATTAGATTACCCCCAACTTGTCTCTTTGGCGATTTCAATGTCTCCAGCAAATCACGCTTAATCCGGTTAGAGAAGCCACAGGTGAACCGCACCAAGTCTGCAGGGCTGCAGCCAGCCCGCCCCTCTCCCTCCCCCATCCCTTGCTGGGAGCTCAGCCCTGTGTCCCCCACGCTGGGGCCCTGCAGACTGTCCCCCAAGGCAGCTGTGCACTTGCAAGGAGCCCGGGCCAAGGCAGGAAGCCCTTTGATGTGTGTCTTCAGCTCCACACCCAACTCAGTCATAATTGCACCTGCGGCCTTACATGCCCCCCCCCCAGACCTCCAGGAAAGGAGCTCCTTGCCCCCACAAGCCTGTGACCAGAGGGCCGCCTTGCTGCAATTTCACCCTATTTCTTTTCCACTTTGATTCTGAGACGGGCTGCAAGTTAACTTGCTGGTAAAAGGAATTGCTCAACTCATAATCTCTCTCTCTTTTTTCCTGCCTTTTTCTCCCACGTGTCTTTAAAATCTGAAGTGGGCTGCAAAGGATTAGGACGCAGCACGCAAGCCAGCCGCAGCCACTTCAGGGCGCTGTCCCAGGACGCTTGTCCTGCCTGTCGTATAAAAAATCCACCAAGTAGAGGAACAGGTGATGTATGTCCCTGAAACTCCCCAAACCTTCCTTCCCCAGTTACCTAAGAGGCTCCTCAGTTCCCAAAGGCCTTTAAAAAAAAAAAAGATTTACTTATGCATACAGAAGTAGGGTCCAGGTGGAGGTGCAGGAGTGGTGAGAGGATTCACCAGAGACAGAGTGGGGAGCAAGATAGGTCGACTGACCAAGTGCACTGCTGAGGGGAGCAGCGGGCAGATCAGGAGAGGTCTGCGGCACCTTGTGGGTCACCTCCAGGGCAGGCGGGGAGCGAACTCATGCGGAAGTGGCTTTAGCTTCTTAGTGCTGTGCTTTAACCCGCTGTGCCACCGGGGAGGGCCCAGGCCTGTTCTGTACCCTACTCTGTCTCTGGTGAAGCCTCTCACCACCCTTTAGCCTCTGGCCTACACCCCAGCTCTGTATGCATGAATAAATAAAATCTTAAAAACAGAACCCAAAGTGGATGGATATCCAGGCACTGGAAGGCTGAGATTTCTATGACCTTCAAATGAATTTCATAGTAGGTGGGGGAATACGAGTCAGTTTGCTGGAGCACTCAGAAAGCAGAGAGATGGGGGAGCAGAATGACAGGAACACAGAACTTTAAGAACTGACTTCAGACTTCATCTTCCAAGAGCTGCCCGTCCCCGACAGTGACAGTGGCTGTTTTATGCTCGTCTGTCAGCTTCCACGAGTGGAAGTGGCCAGTCAGTGCGGACGCCAGATAGGTGTTACCACATCTCCTGCTGGAGATTCACATTTCAACATGAAACCGAAATGGAGATGCAGCTCGAATCCACTCCACCACTCCCTCGTCAAGTCCTGGCTTGCACTCACTGATCTCTGAAGCCTACTAAGCAGCCCACGAGTCACTGGCCTCCAGTCCACTTCTGGTGTCAGCAGTGGAAGAAAAGGATTCTGCTCTTCGCCAAATGGTGACTCGAAACAACGGTGTTGCACTTGCAACGTGTGGTGACCATTGTCGTCCCGTTCTTAGTCATTGTCACTGGCTCCTACTGTAGACTCAAGCGGGGTTTCTCCTCGGCTTTGAAAGGCACGGCGAGGTGCAGCCCAACGATGGGAGACCTTCCTCCATCATTTTCCGCTGCATCGCAACAGAAGTTGCAGGGCTCCAAAGGAGGCTTTTGACTTTAAAGTGCTTGTGATCTATTTGTGCCATACACATGTTAAATTAGAAATTCATTTGTCACTCCCAGATAATAGTGTGCAGAATGGCGCTTCCTGCATGAATCATTATCTTCGGCCTGGAGTTGTTCTACTAATGAATATGCATGAGCCCAGAGAGGGGGCTGAGAGATTTGCACAACCTGTTTCCTGGAGGAGCCTCAGATGGTTCAGTTCAGCGTTCAGAGCTGGAGCTTCCAGAGCCAAACTCGGCGTCTGCTTCCCCACCCACCGCACGTCTGATCTCTGGCACCTGCTCTCCATGGAAGGTGAGAGCCCACAGACAGCGGGGGGCCCGCCAGGTCAGCCACACGCTACTGCTGTTCATTTGTGGGCACAACGGAGCAGAGGGTGGGCAGGCAGCGGAAACGGAAGCGGCCTGGTGGTGTCCTTGAGAAGCTCCAGCTGGAGAACCGAGACCCCCTGAGAGATGTCTGCTGGCTCTGTCTCCAGGAAGCAAAAATGAGAAACAGGAGTAGAGAGAGAGATGGATCTCCTGAAGAGAGGCAAAAGCTGCATGGTGGCGAGTGGAGGAGGAGCTTCCAAAAGGAGCAGAGAACTGTCACAGGAAGGAGGGCCGGGGCCACATGGCCTCGAAGGTGCCCAGAGGCCAGAACAGGGTCACATCTGCGTGGTGTCCTGCTGAGGGCCTTTTGGCAAGGGCCAGGCTTCCTCCCGTCCGCGACTGAGCCAAAGAGGGCAGCTGTCCACGAAGGTGTGTGCCATTTGGGGGTGGGGGGGTCCCCTGCAAGGAAAGTTTCTAGATGCTCAAGCGCGCTCTCGATCCTTTGCAGTGACGCAAGGCGATCATGTTTATGGCTCAGCTCCCCTGTCCCAGGCGCCGTCTGCCGTTAACACCCTGCTTAGAGCTCATGAATGTCCCCTGTCCTTAGTCAGGTCATCTATTGTCATGACAGGAACACAAGGAGAAAGGGGCAGTGTCCAGCTTCTGACTCCCCAACCTCAGACTCCCGGGGTCCCCTGGGGACTGTAGTGACCCTCTCCATTTCTATCGATCAAAGAAGCACATAGAGAAATGTGCATATATTTATATACAGTTAGCCCTTGATCAGTGCAGGGGTTAGGGGTGCTGACCCCAGCACAGAAAAAATCCAAATATAACTTCTGATACCCGCCCCCACCCCCGCCGCCAAACTTAGCTTTGTATCTGCAAGGGAGTGGTTTCAGGATCCCCGCCCCCACATGCCAACATCCTTGGATGCTCAAGTCCCCCACAGTCAATGCCCTACATCCACTTTCAAACCTCCACACACCAACACACCAGTCTCCAACATCCAAGGTTGGTTGAATCCAGGGTTGTTGAACCTGGGGGAGGCCAATTCTGTGTGTGTGTGTGTGTGTGTGTGTGTAACAGGTTCTAACTTTCAGGAGATCACCGTATATATGAGTATCTGTATGTATTTGCTACAGGAATAGGCTCATAGCTCATGTGGTTATGGAGACAGAGACACCCCATCATCTGCCGTTTGCAAGCGGAAAACCAGGGAAGCTAGAGGTGTGATTCAGTCACGTCCACAAGCTTAAAAGCCAGAGCAGCCAATGCTGTAAGTCAGTCCCCGAGGGCCTAGAACCAGCCAAGCCCCTGACCCGGAGGCCGAGAGCCGGAGGGAGAGCGACGAGGACAGAGATCGCTGGGGTCTGCCGGAGGCTCTGTGGGTCTGGGGGAGCACTGGGGAGCAGCTCCGTCTGCCAGGCGGACGTCAGGGTGTGTCGCGGCCAGCCAAAGAGGTGTTGTGCGTAACATGGGCACCCACCCCCGGCTTCTCAGTGTGGTCCGGGTACCCAAAGCTTGGCATCACCTGGGACCTGGCAGAAACACAGACTCGCAGGCCCAGCCCCAGCCCTGCCGAGTCAGAGTCTACATTGTGCGATTCCCAGGTGATTTACAGAGCATTAGAGATTCTGGAGAGTCTAGAGCTGCTTTTCATTCAGCCCTCCATGACCCAGCAGAAAGCAGCAGTGGGGCAGCCCTCCGTGACCCACCCCGTGTGCTCCCGGGGCCTGGGCTTTCCAGGACATAATGGAGTCACCAGCCTGAAGGCACCACCGATGTACAAACTATGAAAATCAGATTTTCCTTTAAATCGAGCCTTACAAAGTGTTTAAAATAGCCAAAACATGCTCTCCCCGAGGTCAGAAGAAAGAGTGAGGGCAGGGGCTGGGGCGGGAGGGAGAAGGGAGAGGCGGAATAGGGAACAGGGGAGGGGGAGGGAGGGGGAGAGGAGGTTAGAGTCACACCAGAGAAGACAGGGGAAGAGAGGAGGGAGAAAACCATCCAGAGACCTTCTCTAGCCCTGCTGTTGCCTGGAGCACCAGGGACTAGTCAAATAAGGACCCAAGGAGAACCTGAACTCGCTTTCTAAGAGGCTTCGCCTCATTTCCAGCCATGACAGGAGGTCCCCAGTGCACACCCCTTGCTCTCCCACACACCTCTACAAACTGCAACACCTCATCTCCCGGGAGCTCCTGGAGGGCAGCTCCCCTGACTGCTTCAAGCCCCGCCCCGAACATTTCCTGTTGCTGCTCTGTCTTCAGACAGAATGATCAGTCCCCCGGTGGGTCCTCTGTGGGACCACCTATTGCCCCAGCAGAGTTCCTGCCAACCTGTACGTCTCTCTGCCAGCCCACAAGCTCCCTGAGGACAAGGGGTGGTGTTCTATTTACTTCTGTAGTTCTGGCGCTCACTATAAACATTGCCACAGCACTAGCACTCAGTAAGTGGGTGAGTTTTATTCTTTCTCGGAGATAGTGAAAGAAAATAATACCACAGGTTCAACTTTAATGTAACTTTCCTTAGTTCAAAGGCCACAATCTAGAATGTGTAGGACCAGTATGGATAAAAATCATTGCCACTCTCCATTTCCACGCCAGTGGCAGACATCACCAATCAATCAGGGCACTCTTTCCCACTGAGTCCAAATGTCAGCTCAGAATATTTCCAACACCATTGTAACCCAGAAGAGCACTGCCAGTCATTGGAGTTTGCTTATTGGTGTACATCATCCAGGCGCTCAGAACTAGTAGAACTGAATTTGTTGGAGGAACTAAACAATGTATTTACATGCTATTAGCATGTGTGAGCACGTTTGTGTTTATGACAATCAGGGACTACACTGACTGACTGTTGTGCAAAGTACTTCCCATGCATTATCTCAACTGATCCTCAAGCAACCTCATGACTTTGGCATTATAATTACTCCCAATTTACAGCTGAGAAAACTGAGTTTCAGCAAGACTGAGCAGAGGCACAAGGTTGGTGCACAGAATGAAAATGTAAAACCTGGTTTGTCTGAGGTCAAGATCAACGTGCTTAACATTTAAGCCACAGTAAGAAGTTTGCAGATTCCATAGCTGCCTATTCCAACCATTTTTGATATGGCTATTATGAGTGTTTTAATTGCTTCTTTGCTGTCAACTTTGTCACCCAGTTACATCCAAGCACCAGGTTCGGACGCTACCTCTTTGAAGCCTTGTACAGGACTCCACCTGCTTTATAAACATGCCAGCAGAACAGCCACCACCTACTGAGTGTCATCACCCTGTGTCAGGTATTGTGTTAAGTACACGAGTGACCTCGACTAATCCTCAGTACCGCCCGTGGGAAAGGCCAGTGTCCACTGACCAGATTTAGAGACAGAGGCTTCGACTCTGGTTGAAATCAGGGCATTGGGCTGCACAGCCCGTGTCCCTCATCCCTATGAAGTGCCTGCAGTTGATCCCCGTTAGCTCTTGGCCTCACAAAGCCATAAGCGTGCAAAAGAAAAAAAAAGAAAGCAACAAATTTCATATGCAAGCAAACTAGAGTTTATTTTTGCTTCCTGGTAAAATTGCTCCCCAGCACGGACTTACTGAGCAAAATGTTGTATTTTTTAAATCCTATCTTTTCACTTTGGTTAAACTAATTGCCATTCTTTGCCTGTAATTTTCAAATTCCCATTTCCACTTCAAAGCTACCATCTAAGTCTAAGTCTTTGACAAGGCTACTGGGAGCGGGCGTCTTCCCTCCGGTTCTCTCTCCAGCTGCCTGCAGTGGGCACCACCTCAGCCTGGTCATTTAAGCTCCACGGGTCCATGCCATTCAGCTGCTATAAAACTGCATTTTGCTCCCCAGCGGGAATATCACGGGTTTGCTCTTTCCAGGGAGATTCAGCTGGCCAGCAACAGGACCTGGCGGCTGGACTGTCTCAGCAGCAGCTGAAATCCTGAGTGGGGAATGGTAACCAGACTAGGAGAATTTGCAGAGAGAAAAGAAGATGTTTTTTGCTAAACGCATCATTTATTAGGTTCCCAAATACGGAAACTCTGATGTCTCTTTCTCCCTAGTCTGCTGGGATGGCAGCCAATTGCTTTTTAGGCTCTAGTGATTTTGTGCTAAGAGGCAATAAAGCAGCCCAAGCAAGTCCAAATCCACCTTGCTCTTTCCTAGCTGTGCGTTCTTGGAGATGCTACCCAGCCTTTCTGGGCTTCACATTCCCCATCTGCGAAATGGGGTAAAGAACTTGTACCAGTATCTTCTGCATAGAGAGTGCCACATAAGCGGTAGTTACTAATAAGAGTTGTAGTGACACACCCGCTTGGTGGACCACGTCAGAAGTGTAGACGCCGAAGGGCTGACTGGAGCTGCATCTCCAGGGGAAGAAGCTGCCATGCCTCTGTCACGGCAGTGCTCCTAAGGAGTCTAGAGGGCTAGGGCACCCTCTCCCTTCTCTCCTAGGAGTCACCCTCCTTTCCCCTTCTTGTCCTCTTCACTTCCCAAATACCAAAAAGCAGTCAAAGATTGTGTTCAGTCACCTCGGAATATTAACTTCCATTTTAAAAATAATCAGTGAAGTTCTAGACACCAGGTAGGTAGTAGTGCACACCCCTTCCTCCCCCAATGAGTAGGCAGGGTGCATATTGGCACCCCCTCTTGCCAGGGAGGCAGGGGGTGCAAAGGACCATGCCAGGGGTGCAGGGGCAAGGGACCCAGGTCTGCCTGATGGCGATTCTGAGCTCTCCTGGCAAGGCGCCAGCTTAGTGTGGGTGTCCCTGAGAGCAGAGCCTACTAGTTCTAGAGCATATTATCTGAATATTCTGCATTTCTAGTTCATCTTTCCGTTTTCTAATAACGAATATCTAACAAGCACCTACATTCTAGTGCTAGGGAGACAGTAGTGAACAAAACAGAACTCCCTCCAAGAAAATCTCCAGTCTTACTGAACTTATTTTCCACTGGATCAAGACAGGCAACACAGAGAAGAAATCAGGAAAAGTTCATAGGCAAGATTCTGGATTCAAGCATGGAAGGGAGTTCTGGAATATACTGGGGGTGGGGAGGGAGTCGATATTTCAATCTGTGTTGGGGTGACTAGGTAAAACCCCTCCGAGAAGTAGGCATTTGAATCAAGAGTTGATAGGGCTGAAGGGAACTGCTATTCACAATCAGAGGAGATGGCAAGTGCAAAGGTCCTGAGGCAGGATTCTGCCTGTGTCCCAAGAATATCAGGAAGGCTGTGTGGCTGAATGTGTGGTGGATTGAGCAGGGAATAGTATCAGACAGGAAAGATGGCTCTTGTAGATCTCACCATGAGTAAGATGTGAAGCTGTTAGGAGGGTTTTGAGCAGAGAAGGGTCATGATTTGCTATATTTTTATACACCACACTGGCTGTTGTGTTAAGATTAGACTTCAAGGGAGCGAGGGGAGAAACAGAGAGAACAGTCAGCAAATAATTACATTATGGGGGTGATAAGGGTGGGGGCCTTGGGCTTGGGTGGTATCCTTGCAGGTAATGAGAAGATGGATTTTGTGAAATGCGCCTAACACTTCCCAGACCTTAGACATGTTATCCTCAGCTGGTTTGCATAAAGACAGGTTCAAGGTAAGGTATTATCACCTCCATTTTTCAACCCAAGAACAGGAAGCCGCCCTGCTCAAGGTCATGGTCAGATCAAGTTGGGTTGGTGGGGGGGGGAGGTGTCCTGGACCCTAATCCAGGGGATTCCCCCTACTATATTTCAGTCAAAAGATCAAACTATGGGTGAAGACTCCACTTCTTGAGAACAGATTTTCTTAAATGTTCTCTACTACATGCCCCCATTTCCAAAGTCAGTCAGGTCTTGAGAATGACAACTTTTCTGGCAGATCTGACACCAGGAAGAGAGAAGGAGGGAGAGAGCGCAAGGCAGAAAGGCAGCAACCACTAAAAATTCCAGTGCATGATAGGCAGGGATCAACTCCTTAGGGTATTTTTTTCCCCTTTACTTGAAGTTGCAAGTGGAAACTTAATTAAAAGTGTGACTGGATTCAAAGAGGGGCATGAGGGATGTGACACTTTAAAAATATCAGTGTTGGGCTTGGCAGTGACTCTGAGAAACTGCCTCCCTGAGACTCTAGACATCAGCATGCAGAATGATTCCGAGGGAGCTTTGGCAAGAAGGAATTAGACCATCAAACATGTCAGAAACAGGTCAGTTCTGACGGGGACGGATGGAAACTAGATTTTTGGTGGGAATTTTACAGCTGTGTTTGCCAGTGTCTAACTCTATCACAGCACATCTGAAATGTAGCATGGTATAACCTAACATTACTTCAAAATTTAAAAGTATCAAAAAATGTAAATGCCTAGATGCGGTTTCAATGTCAAAAAATATATATGGCATAACTTACAATGGTAAGAAAACTCCCCTACCCCCTAACTCCCCTCCCCCCTGGAGCTCCCACTCACACAGGCGCTGCCTCTTCCCTGGAAACAGAACCACCGTTTCAGATCTGCCAACGCCGACTCCCTCCCTCCTTCCACCCCAGCCTGCTCCTTCTGAGTTGGAACCTCCCTCAGTCCTAAGAGCCGAAGTCTCTCTAAGAGCTGAATTCTCTCTAAGAGCTGTCTGCTCTGCCTCCAAATTGTGTCTTTCTAAGGCGGGCTCTTCTCTCCACCCCCACTGATAACACTCTAGGTGTGAGTCACCCTCTCCAGCAAGAGTTTTGGCTCAGGACGCCAAGCCTCAGCCTCCCCAGTGCGCATGTCTGACAGCCAGCGGGAGTTTCGCGAAGCCGCACTGCACACATGCGCCTCGTCTCTGTGTGCCTCAAGTCTCTGTGCTCCTCAAGTCTCCGTGCGCCTCAAGTCTCCGTGCGCCTCAAGTCTCCGTGCGCCTCGCGTCTCCGTTCGCCGCCTGCGCAGTGTTCTCAGGATCAACACAAGCCCTGAGGCGGCGACTGAGACCTGCCTGCTCCCTAGGCGTCTGATTTCTCTGATTTCTGCATACTCTGAGATTGTCTCCCTGCCCTTGACACCCAGTCTCTTTTCTCCTCAGTGTGTGAAGCCCTCTTTACTCTGGACTTGTGCCATCGCTGTTTCCTCTGCTCCAAATGCTCTTGGATGAGCAACCACTAGATCGGTTCCTTCAGATTGCTCAGATACACTCTCCACCGCAAGACGACTTCCTTTGGGGGCCCCGGACCCAGTCTCAGTCTCACACTAAAGGCGTGTGGGGTCAGCTCGTTCCCTGCCATGAAGGGCTGTCTCATGCCTTGTAGAATGTTCAGCAGAGTCCAGAGTTGCCGCCCACTAGATGCCCTGAGCTCATCCTTCCAAGTGGTGACTGCCAAAGTGACCCGCGAGGGGGGAGCAATCGTTCGATGTTTATGGTTGAGAACCAATTCACACCTGAGCTTCTCCTGACCTCCCCACGCTCTTGTGGCTTCTCCAAATACTGAGCATGACGAGGTGTGTTCGCCTGGTTCTCAAGAACTTAATCTGCACAAGCACAAGAACTCCCTCTATTTTATCCATGTCTGAGTTTCCAGAAGCTACGAGGGTGTGTGGCCTGAGGAAGATGGTCCATAGTCACCGAATGATGAATAACACCCCTAGAACGCTCCCAGTGAGCCAAGCTCTGTGCTAAGCCCTGTTCTAAAGGCAGCTTGTTAGATGCTGCTTATGACGAAGGTGATGCTATTATCTCCATTTTTGGGTGTAGATATATGAGGTTTAGAGAAGCCACGTCCTGCTATAATGGACAGAACCGGTTCGGAGCCCCCACAGTGGCCTGGCTGCTGGGCTCTACTCCTGCCACACATCTTGCCAATGAGAACTGTAGGTTATTCTCAATTCTTCTTTCTTCCATTCCATGCCTGTCAGTTCTTTAGTTTTCCTGCTTATACCTCTTAAATGCTACCTGAATTCAACACCCACTCTCCAACTGGACAGCCCTTGGCAAAGCACAGCTGATACCAGGAAGGCCTCCCTCTCCTGGACTCGTCACTTCTATTACAGAAGCTCTTTATGCTTCCATAATAGATGGCACCAGTGTGTGCTGCTCCCTCAGCCCTGCTCATGTGCTGATGTTGAAAAAATTTGTTGGCTTCCTGGTACCTACAAGATAAAGCCTGAGCTATTTTATGAGACCTGGGTATGTAGTTTGTTCGCTCTAAACGTCCCATTTATAACGATGGGAATATGAAAATAACCTTTCAGAGACTTTGTAGGATTCCACGGACAGGTATGCACCACATCTAATGGAGGCTTCATGCCGCTCATTCCCTGACCTGTCCTTTCACAATCTAACCTACCTACCTGTGCCTGGCCTGCCTCTGCAGCTTCATCTCCCATCAATCTCCCCACCCAGTCGCTATCTAGTAAGTTCCAATTTATCCTGCAAGTTCTAGTTCAAGTATTTCTGATGCCACAAAGCCTCCCCCAACTTTCTCTGGCAGAGCTGACGGCCCACGCCTGAGGTCTGAGACCTCTACGCTAGTGTTGCCCGTATTGTACCTCTGTGGTCATCAGCTGCTGACCTACTTCCCTTCCACATTAGACTAAGGGCAAGTTTCTATTTGTCCAGATCCCTACTACTAACTAAGGCTGGGCACAATGGTACGTGCTCAATAAGTGACTATTTTAGATGGAAGGAAACTGCAACACAATTCTAGAATCACAGTGACTTGAATTTCGATGCTGTCTCTAATTTTCTGGATAATCTTGGGAGATTTGTGTTTCCTTTCTTGACCTTGGTTTACTTTCTCTTAAAAACCAGAGATGGTTATATTTTTCTCAGAGTACAAAATTAGACGATCATCAATAAATGGCATGCCATTATTATTATCCACATTTATTAAGTACTGTACTCAAGTGAAATAAGGACTCCTTTGGGATTAGGGCAGCTAAAATATTGACACTTGAACAACTTGGATGGTATAAAGCACTGAGTAAAATGGACTGATTTAAGGCCCAAACAAAATTGTTTTATGTTGCCCTGGAGAAGTCAGGAAAGATCTGGAGCAAGTGGCAAGAGTCTCCGAAGATGTCCGCCACCAGCTCCTTACCTTCTTGTATGCACATGCTGCTCCACCTATCAAGAGATCAGCCCCACTTCTCCTCCCAGTGAAATACAGACTTGCCTGGTGACTCATCAGTGGCGTGAAAGTGAAAGTGACAGTGTGCAGTTCTAAGACTAGTCTTTATGGGGCCCGGCAGCTTCCACCTTTGCTCTTAAAAGCAGCCAACTTGGTATAAAGAGGCTTAGACTAGATCTTTGAAAATTGAGATATTAGATGGGAAAAGTGAGGTCCTGTGAAGGAGCACCATGGCCCCAAGTGGCTTCTGGGACCTTCCATCTCACCCAGGCAGCCAAGAAAGTGACCCAGTGAGGGACTTCACCAGAGGCCACCAGAAGAACCCCCCCACCCCCGCTGAGCCTTGCACCAATTCTGAACCCATGGAAATATCGAAAATAATAAAGTGTTACATCAAGCAATTACGTTGTTTTGTTTTTGTTTTTTGCTTTATCTGTTGAAAAGCAATAAGTAAAAGAAATAGTTAGGAATCTGAATATCGGTAGGCCTGCCTCAGAAGGCATGGTGAGAAAGGGCTGCCAGGGGTTAAGTCTCAACACTGTCAAGCTATCATGGATCAGGAAAGCCTGCATATGCATGAATGATCTTGATTTCCCAGCCTCTTAACTCCCTCCCCTCACCTGTGGTCTCTCTTCCACCTGGGTACCTGTGTGCCATGGCCTCTCCATGTAGCTACGTGTGTAAATTTGGATAAAGTGCTTCCGCATGACCACCTTGAGACAGTGACCCACGTCAGGAGGCGGCCATGGGCCGCTGGGTAACCACTGACTGGTTGTGTGGTCAGGGTCTGCGATGGTCTGGAAGTAGCTGGAAAGTACATCAGGCATCTGCAAGGGGACTGTGCCCTGCATGTGTGGCCAATGTGACCTCCCCTGTTCCCCATAAAATTGATTACCCTTTGATCCCTTTGAAGTCCTGTTACCAATAAGATGAATACCCTTTGTTTCTCCTGCCATCCTCACAGAAGCAATCATTACTGCTCGCTACTGTTAAATAAATGACCGAATGTTGTTCACGGGACAGCAGAGCCTTGCTTCACAAACCCACTCCACGACTCGTCTCTTGGTGAGTTCTGGATGATGTGTTGGTGCGTCTTCCACCACCAGACACCAGACACCTGCTGCCCTTCTCCCAGACTCTGCCTGCCTTTACACTGCTTTATTCCTTCTGGTCCTCACCAATAAGCTCCCTGCTAGCCAGGGAGCTGCTGCTCAAACACTGCTTTTTGAGAAAGCCTTCCTTTTCCCAACATACACCAATGTGTTCCCTTGTGAGTCTACTGACCTCACTTCTCTGTGTAATAATTAAATAATTAATGCAGGGAGGGGAGGAAAGCCAACCAGCATGCACCCTCACCAAGGAGGAAGGAATCACGGAATTAAAATGTCACCATTTGCCACCATCATCGTCATTATAACTGATTCATGGGGGAATCATCCACAGATTGGATAAAGTTTGATGAGCAGAAATACTTGCACAGACTTAGCATATGTGCCCCAAGTTATTTGTTAATTAAAAAGGGATGAGTGATTCAACAATGGAGAAACCTGACATTCACCGCATTAATCAAGTGATCAAAGTCCAGATCAACTGTGATGGGACAAACTGTCAGTGAGAAGGACGCAGCACCACCCGTGTGAAGGTTTGGCAAAAATGGGCGACCTGCACCTAACCAGAAAGCATCCAGTACACCCAAATTTACAGGTATATTTACACTCCTAAGTATAAATATCCTGAAAGACAGAGACTGAGAAAGCACACCAATTCAAATGACGCCAGAGACATGAAGATCAAATGTAATGCAAGGTCCTGGAATGAAGCCTAAGGCTAAAAAAATACACTAGAAAGAGTGATATAGGAACATTTAGCAAAATTTTAATAAAGCCCATAGATTAGATGGTGATATTTGTAGGAATGTTAAATTTTTCTGATTTGGGGGGCCTTCCTGGTGGCCTAGGGGTTAAGTCTCAATGCTATCTCCACTGTAGTCTAAGTTTGATCCCCGGCCAGGGAGGTGACCCACATGGCGCGGCAGACCTCTCCTGTCTCCCCGCTGCTCCTCTCAGCAGTGTATTTCATTGTTCTGCCTGTTCTGCTCCCCACTCTGTCTCTGGTGAATCCTCTTACCGCCCCTGCACCTCTGGCCTAGACTCTGGTTCTGTATGCATAAATAAATAAATCTTTATTAAAAAAAAAACTTGAAGAAACTAAATAATACATTGGGTGGGTACAGCACATGATACAACTATACACCCACCAGGTCAGCTAAAATGAGAAAGATCAACAATATCAAAAAAGACTAGGCAGGATGTGAAGCAACTGGAACTCACACTACACAAGACGTGTAAATTATTACAACCACTTCAAAAACTGTTGGGCAGCACCTACCGAAACTGACTACATTCATACCCAATGACTCAGCAATTCCACGCCAAAATACCTGCCCCCCCAATGCATATACATATATGCATATATATGCAAATTCTGTATATGCGCTCTAGCATGACTTCACAGCCATATGTGTACACACTAAGTAAAACAGATAAACAAATTATGGCATTTTCCCTAATAGGCAGCATTGCTGTGAAAAAAAATGTAACTTTTCTACTACAGAATGATGCATCTCACAAAAATCATTAAGCAAAATAAGTCAGACAGAACGGTGCATCCTGTATGGCTCCATCTACAAAAAGCTCAAAGGCCTGCAGCTGTTAGAACCAGACCACGGTTCTGCCTGGGAGGAAGGGGTGAGTGGCAAGAAGGGGACACCTGCAGAGTCTGTGGAGCCCTGCTAACGCCTCATGTGTTGATCTGGGTTACTTAGATGTGTCGCTTTTTGAAAACTCAGTGACTCCAGCACTTTCCTGTAGCTCACGCTGCAACAAGATGCTTACATTGATAAAGAGAAAAAGATAATGAAAATAATGCCTAAGAGTATGTAGCAGGCCCTGTTCATGATTGAGACAGGCAGGTCACAGGCAGGTGCTGTCAGGCAGCTGTTACCACACATCTCTCTTTCCACTCCTTGTGCAAATAGAAAAACTGAGGCCCAGAGCAGGTAAGCAATTTGCCAAACGCCACCCAGCCCGGGGCGGGCGACTGAACTGAACTCAAATGGAGGCGGTATTAAGGGTCTGCAACTTAGGAGCTGTGTTCCGTGGCATCTTAATGAAGAGCCCTTGGTAGAAAGGATTTTCCTTATTCTTGCATCAAAAGGCCTCCTGCATAAACCCAGGATGTTGGGAGTTATGCAAATGAGTTTTACAAAATCAGAAGCTTTGCTAATAAAAATAGAGGAATACCGTGCCAAGCTAAAATGCGATAATGAGGCTGATCTTAATGCCACTTCTCAGTCCTTATTTGCAAAATTAAGATCTGGGGTTGGCGGGGGTGGGGAGGGGAGGAGGGAGCAGGGAGAAAACACCCCAACCATAAAAGGCAGGGTGGGTACCCACGAGATAAGATGGTTGAAGAAGCGCTAATGATCCAATTAAAAACTGGGAAGCAGCGGTGTGATCCTTCCCAATTATCAGCCTCTGCGCCTCAGTATGCTCATGCTGCAGCACAAAGTGCAGAGGAAATTAATGGCTTGGTTTTATTTTCTTCTACCTGTGGCAGATATCTTTTTGAATTATTAACCTGTGTCTTCTATGCTGTATGTCTGATCATCGAGAAACGATCTCAGGGCTGGGCCTGGCAGTGGCCACCTCTCCCCACATCCCGTGAGAGTCTCATGTCCACAGAGATGAGCAGAATCTACCACGTTCAGGGGGAGGGGAAGTTGGTGGAGAGTTGGGGGTTCACTTATACATAGGAAGCGGGTGAAGACAGGGAGTGGGGGGCCTCAAAGAGTGGGAATATTGTTCTGGGTAGAGGTGGTACCCAGGAAAATGAGAACCCAGAAGGACATGCTACGAGGAACCCTCTGGAAGAGCCACCCCAGACTCAGACCCTCACCCTACCAAAGGGCCTGGACTCCGAGCCTGATTCAGAAGCAGACGGTGCATCTCAGCAACAGACCCTCCGTAGCACTGAATGCCACACATGTCCCATGCACACTGACGGGGAGGAAGTTCAGTATTGACTGAAAGGAATAGGTTGTCTTTGTGTTCTCCCCCTCCGCCCCCACCCTGCCACTAACCTAGCTGTTTAAGGGTTTGGGGAGCAGTTGAGGTGAAATAAGGAATACAAAGAGTCCCATTTCGTTCACACCTGTGTCTGGAGCTTCAGAAACAGGTCTCCTACATGTCAAATGGATCGAAAGTAGCCCATGTGGGCACCAAAGAGCCTTTTGCTTTGAGCAAAATCACTTGAACAGAAAGCGCTATCTCCTTTGATTTTCCCCATGTCTGCTTAATAATTCCCGAAGCCCCCCTCGGCTATGACAAGCAAGGCTGGATTTGATGACACATTCCCTGGTTTTGACCTTGGGGGCCAATTGCACATGAATTCCTGATGTTAGTGCTTCTGTCAGGCAGGGCTGTCTTAAGATGACTTTAGTCTTAACAAAGTGGAATTAAATATTCAAGCGAGAGTATCTACCTCCTGTGGGTAAAGATTTGATTGAAACTTGTGTGGTGATCGCTGTGATCCGCCCATGCTAGAGACCAGGTGTATCCAGCCAGCTATTAGACCTTCCGTAGGAGCCAACCGTTACTTCCACCAAGGGCCGCACAGAGCCGTTCAAGAACAGAATTGGGTAAAATATGAGAATCATCATGGAAGCCGGAGCCATTAGCCCAGATGTGTAGAGGCTTGCGGTGATGATAATTACACATCATTAGTGCATTTGCAGAATGAGCGCCTTTATTCCAGCAGGAGAGGAAAATCCACCAGCGTAGGTGAACAAATGGCATCAGAGTGCCAATCCATCACCGTCTGGGCTCAGGGAAAGGGCATCCTTCCCCTGTAACTCTCTCTGCAGGCAGGAGCCTGCTGGAAGCTTCAGTGGAGGGTAATTGGTTAACAGAGAAAATGGCTCTTATTTGGACCCCAGGGGAGGGGTGTGCAAGCAGAGTGGCAAAACAAGGTGGCGGAAGAGGATATTGGACCCAAAGGTCTATGTGGACATCATTTGCAAATCCTCTGTACAGAAGCGAAGGGCTTCGGCCCTGCAAGTCAGAGTTGCTCTGGCTGATTAGGCAGCGTGTGCTTGTGTGAGTGGCCCAAGCAGCCCCTTCTGCAGACTATGCAGAAGAACATCTGGAAGGCTGAAGTGGCAACATTCGCTATGTGAGACTTACTGACCGGAGCTGGCAGTGAGAGGCCGGGGAGGGGGCGATTATGTTAGAAATGGGCTAGGGGCCTCCCTGGTGGCTCAGCGGTTAAAGACATGCTATCAAGCTATCACCGGCCACTGCTGCATGAGTTCTATCTCCAGCTAGGGAGCTGACCCCCATGGCACAGCAGACCTCTCCTGTCGCCCTGCTTCTCTCCTCAGCAGTGTATTTCAGTGAATCCACCTGTTCTGCTCCTCACTCTGTCGCTGGTGAATCCTCTCACCTCCTACATTTCTGGCCTAGACCCCAGTTCTTTTATGTATAAATAAATAAATCTTTTAGAAAGAAAGAAAAGAAATGGGCAGTGTATGTGTGCATGCTCCAGGCAAGCAAGGTTTGAGACCAGATGCCCCACGTGGGCTGTGTGACCTTGGGTTCATGACTTCACCCACTCAACTTCCATTTCTTCACTGATAAGATGATAGCCTCTCTCAAAAGATTGAGGATTCATGAGATAATTGTGTCAAAACAGGGGGCCCTGGGCATGGCACAACGTGTGCTCACAGATGCTAGCTGTTCTCACTAAGGGACATGGGGGGTGCTGAGACCACGGAGATATTTAGGTTTTGCCCCTGGTTTCTGGTATAAAACCCTGGGAGACAGACTGCTTTTGTTCTAAGAAAATAACTCGGAATAGGCTTCTGGAGGGAGGCCTCACCACAAAGACCCAGTCAGAATCAGCTGTTTGGAACTTTCAGCCCCAGCCCCCCTCTTCCAGGGAGGGAAAAGAAAGGACTGGAGACTGACTTAGTGGGTGGCTATGCCTGTGTGATGAAGCCTACAAAAAAATCCCTAAACAACATGGTCTACAGCACTTCGGGTTGGGGAGCACATCCATGGGCCAGCACACCTCAACTCCGGGAGTAACAGAGGCTCTACTCTTGATACCTTTCTGGGCCTGCCCAGGCATCCCATCATCTGACTGCTCACCTGGCTCCTATATAATCGCTAGTGAATACAAGTATTGAGGTGAGCCATAACAGCAGGTTACTGAGCCCAAGGAGCAGGTCATTGACAACCAGGCCAGGCTGTGCCTAGCACTTGCAGATGACATCTCAAATAGAGGGAGGAGGGGCCTTGTATAGGGCTGAGCTCTTAACCTGTGGGATCAGCTCTGACTCCGGTGGCTACAGTCACACTGAATGGCAGGACACCCCGTCTGTATTGAGGAGTTGGAGAATTGGAGGGCTGGGGACAGTCCCTGCTCCCTCGCTGCTTGAAGTGTCCTGTGAACAGAGTTTTCCTGGAGGAAACCGTCCCCAGGTGTGGCTTGTTAACAAGAGAAACACAAGACTGAAGGGAAGCACAGACAATGGGAACGTGACTACAAAAGCAACCCGAGTTTCCCAAACTTCACCAGCCGGGAAGGTACGTGAGGTTGGGCCGATAGATGATTCATATTTTCTGAGCTCTTGACTTCAAATGCAAAATCCAGGACTTCTGGACTCACTTTAATAGTTTACTTTCATAGCTTGTGAAAACAGCCTTTGCTTCTGCCTACAGACCTCCATGGTAAAAGGCGAGCGGCACATTCACGGGAGAATGCAGGAGGCAGACACTACACCAGAGACTAAAGCACATAGGACCCCAGTGGAGGGGACACTTACTCCTCAGGGGAATGTGCCAAACACCAGCAATCATCGCCCACTCAACTCTCACAACAAGTAGGAGACTGTAGCAGTTGTGAAAACGAAGCCCGTGTTATAGCGTAGAAATGCGCAACGAGACCAGGAATGCCTGCCTCCAAAGCCAGCAGTCTTTTCAGCTGTGCTATTTTCCCAAGGTACCCTCAGTGGAAGCCACCTTCTCCATTGCCCCTTACAACGCTGTCCCCACCATGAAAATCAGCTCACTGAAACAGAAGCTTGATGGGCCCATAAGACATGCTCAGATGCCCTGAATCCAAGCAAGAACCCAACTAGGCTCTAAATGAGCCACCACATTCCCCTGACATCAATCATCACATTCATAAACAATGGAGAAATTGCAAATGAGCTGAGCACCTAATGGCTTGCCCGGAAGCCAAAAGATGACATTTAAAAAAAGTTAATAGACTTAAAGCAGTCCACTGGGTAGAGAGGCCATAAATATATGATAAAGAATGGTAGTGAGGTGGGTGAGAACAAGCTCATAAATTCACACTTGCTCATTTAAAGGAGGTATCTTTTGGTCTCACATACTGTATATGACGAACTATAGATGACTTATAAATGCAGGTTTTCCTTAAATACCAAACAGTGGCTGCTATTCTTCCCTGATGCAGAAAAATCAGGTCATCAAGGAATGAATTAAAATTCTATTTATCTTCCTATTATCAAAGAGAGTCCTTCACAGCTGGAAGGAAACTTAAAGATCAACTATCTGATCCAACTCTCTCCTTTTGCACATGAGAAAACTTTCAGGCTAGGGGCCACACAAGGGTTGCAGATGATTTGAAATTCAAACACACTGGCGGAGCACAAACACATTTTAATTGACTCCTTACCACAGACAGCTCTAATCAAGGCATGAGTCGTTTGTTCAAAGCCAACAACTGATTAGCCCTAATAATGAATGGACACCCAATCCTAATTCATATTGATTCCTGCTTCAGGCCTTTGCTGCTATTTCAGTCCTGAACTTGCATGGTTATTATCCATATTACAAAGCAGTATTGATTACTTTTCATCTTTAGCTGGAATACCAATTGGCCTATCGTTTGAGGATTCTCTTTTCAGGTCATTTGAAATGCTTAGAATTGTACATGCTGACCCTAGATAAGCAGAATAAATATGATCTGGAGTGATGAATGAAACCACAATTAAGTCGGGGGGAATTCCAGAGCAGAAGTCTATACTCCCAAGAGTCTACAGGATTTATGGAGACGCTTCCTGTCAAACATGGCGCCCAAGACACTGTGTGGAGAGGTTGAGACTGTGAGAGGAAAGGAGTGAATGAGGCCTTGGAGATCCTGCTCACACCCCTGTGGTGTGGGAAAAGCAGTTGGAAGTTCTCAAATTTCTTGAGAAAGGTTGTGGCCCAGGAGACATAAAGCATTTTCATGGTTGGGGTTAGGGGAGATGGAAACACTGATACCTGCAGTCCAGAGGAGACTGCTGACCCATACTGTGCAGAAGGAGGGGGGCATGCAGCAATGTGAAGTGGACACAGGTGGCAAATGTGGACACTATGTCTCCCCTGGGTCTCCTATGCCCAACCTCAGGCTTCACTTCACACCAGGAGCTTCAATCCTGTCTGGGAAACGGACAGAAAAAAAAATGCAAGGGAGGGAAACTTAGGACACCTCCTAGTATCCAAAAGAGACTGACTTTTACACCAGAAGTGACTTCATTTCCTCTAATTCAATTTTCCAGTGACTGGTAGAAGTGGTGCTTGAGAGTGAAATTAAATTCAGTTATGGGAAAATAAAGTTCCATTTTTGGCCCATCTGAGTTTTGTGACTGGGAAAATACCTGCTGCATAAAATGAGCTCTCCTACAGTGTCTAGCTTAATAACTCTTGGTGGCTACAGCTGCTTTTACTATCACGTTCCTGTCATTGTCATTATTATCATGATACCATGAGTTCCTGGAAACAGGTAGAGGATCCTTTGTTTCTGTATCTCCAACATTTATCACAGAACAGTTTCCTCAGTACATGGTTATTGATGAAATGACTCAAGCCCCGATTTATACCACGAACACTTGAGATCATTTGGAAACCTGGTGTCAAGATGGAAACTACATTAACCAAGGTTCCCACGTGACTAATGAAGGACCCAACAACCAGTGTCAGACTTACAACATGACACAGAACTAAATGTTCATCACGTTAAACCACTGAGATGTCAGGATGGCTTGTTACAACAGCACAATCCAACCCAACCTAGCTAATGCAAACTAAAACGTGAAAGACAATGAAGAGTATATTTACCAGCTTTGTGAACTAAATTTTTTCTGACTGTGTTTTCTAGTGTAGTATCTAAAAGTCAACAACAGGAAATAATTTGTCTATACCACAGTCAGTATATGATAAGGTGGCCTGAGTCAAAATCACAGGATCTTTCCATTACACCAGAATGCCTAAAAATTAAGTACCCATTTCTCAGCTTCACAATTTATATTGACTATCATAGGAGATCGTGTCTTGAGTATATTGCTTTCCAATTCTCTAACCAATCCTGTGTATGTGAGTTGGGGTGGGGTATAAGGAGAGATAGATGCCAGCTCAGAGAAATCCAAAGTGAAAATATAAAACTTTGGAGTAAATGCCACTAGTAGAAATAGTACAATGTGGCAGAAACACTGATGGAGCAAAGAACAGGGTCTTGTTTTCCTGTAGGCTGGGTTAGAGTAAAGAAGGACAGAATAAAAAATAATGGGAGTCCTGGCAAGACTGTGGAGCACTGGAATGCCCACACATTGCTGGCAGGCGTTTAAAATCCTTCAAGTACGTGGAAAACAATTTGGCAGCTTCTAACAAAATTAAATATACCCTACCACCTGACCCTGTAGTTTCAGCCCCAGGAGGATATTCACGAGCAATGAGGACGTGTGCCCACAAAGGCCTATATGAAAATGCTCATAGATGCTTTATTCCTAACAGTCCCCAACTGGTAACAGTTGTTCCCTTTTTTCCCATAAAAAGGGAAACAGATCACTGAGGTCTTGTCAGACCATGTGATCCTAGCCATGAATGAAATGTGGGAAAACATAATGTCATGGATTTTCAAAAATGTACTGAGCAAAAGAAGCTAGACTGAAAGAGCTTCTATTATATGGGTCCGTTGATGTGACTAGCAAGAACAGGTGAGGCTGATCGACAGTGACGGGGGTCGACCAAGCTTGCAGGCAGGGGTGGAGATGCTGACTGACAGGGCCACGAAGGAGTTTTTTGCAATGATGGAAATGTTCTATGACTAGAAATAGATGCGGTGACGTAAGGCACGTATCTGTGCAGAAACCCACTGAACTGTACGCTTAAAGTTCGTGCATTTCACTGTAGGTAAGCTACACCACAGAATTTTTTTGATTGGGAGAGGATGATAAAAAATTGTATTTGTGTCTAAAAAGGATGTGCAGAATGGGGGTAGGGCAGCTTTGGGGGAGAGGATGAGTTCTGAAAACAGAACAGCTGCTAGGAATAGGGATTTTGCAAGGGACAGTAACCTTGACCATATCACGGGCAGATTCTGTGGCTGGGTGAGTGAGCTGATAGTGCTGAGGACATTCTGAGTGGCCCAGAGCAGATGCGCACGGCCAGCTGTGTCCGGCACCATGGCACAACCACAACAGCGCCATTAGCAAAGACAAACCCAGGAAACTTAGAACCAAGCCCTGCTCCATCCCTCTAAACACCTCCAAAAACTCCTCCGACCCAAAAGAGAAGAAAGGTCCCTGGAATGACTGATACCGAATCACTCATCAAATCTCCTAGGCTGACGCATAAAGTCAGAGCCAGCTTAAGTTACTCAAGAAAACACAAAAGATGCTTTTTGCAAGCTCAGCCAACCCCAAGTTGATTGTGAATGAACCCCGACAGAAAGGGAACATCACAAATAAATTCTAGCTCTGAATCCTTTTTACATTGACACCCAAGTTGAACATCCTCGTTACCAGAACACTCAGCCCCCCACCCAGTCACCGTCCTCCCTGTGGCTTGTGGGTCCTCTGCTGTAAGACCAGGACTCAACTCCTGCCTGCTCACAGAGGCTGCAGTGCGTGGGGAGGGAGCTTCCCCTGCAGATATCAGCCCTCAGGAGTCCATAGCTGGCGCCTGAATTCACTCACCAACTCAGCGGTGATTCAAATGAAGTCAGGAGGAAGCCAGGTGCGATGACCCAGCAAATTCTAGAGCAGGAAGGAGAACTTCAAGGTACTTCAGAGAAAAGAAAGCCCAGGCGTGGGGCTGTACAGCAAGGGCAGTGGTCTCAAAGGTGGAATTCACCATGTCTCCTGAATGTAAGTTTCCTTATGTCCTTTTTGCCCTACACACACACACACACACACCACACACACACACACACACACACACACGGCCTTTTTTGACTTTGATGGCCAAAGTTCCTTGCGACCCAGAAATCTCCAATCCCTTCTGAAACTCTCTGTTATTGCCAAATGAAGCCAGGAGGGCTAGGAAGCAAACTGCCACTGGTATGGCAGAAAGTTCTAGAAGGAAACTGAGGCCCTGGCGGCCCTTATGCTCTGGACATCGTCTAGGCCACATCCATTCCCTGAATCTTGGTTTCTTATCTATACAATCAGTTGGGAGAAATTAATCATTCCAACTCAGATAATTTGTCATTGTCAATTTTAGTAATTATTAATGAAGCCGTGGGAACCTGGCAAATGAAACAGCCACTCTAAAGAATAAATTATAGGATATTCCTAATTCACCACTTAACAAATGTTTTTTTGAGCTAGAAATTGTGTCCTGCTGGTGAAGCAGACGTGTCACCTCCTTAAGCACGTTGCAGTCTGGGGAAGCAGAAGGCACCACTGGCCTCAGGAGACCCACTATCAGGGGTGGGGGCGGGGCTCGGAGGGATGGGGGCGGTGTAGTCACAGGGACTGACTTATAAAAGTTGTCTTGGGCCCTCCCTGGTGGCGCAGCGGGTTAAAGCACAGCACTGAGAATCTAAGGCCGCTTCCGCATGAGTTCGATTCCCGCCTGCCCCGGAGGTGACCGTATGGTGTGGCAGACCTCTCCTGACCC
>NW_004567133.1:11486958-11489737 GCF_000260355.1 Condylura cristata | reverse complement strand
GTTGTCTTAACTTTTCTATTGTATCAACATAAAGATAAATGAAATGAAGTGAAAATGAAAACCCCCTTAATCCCGCTCACTCTGAAACGGCATACACAAACATACAACACAACCACATGGACACACACAGAGACTCGTGTACAGCCCCCCCCACACACACACGCACCCCTGGTGGCTGGCTTTCCATCTGTGGCCCACGCGGGGCTTCACAGTCTTTTTGAAAAAGCTGCCTCATGTCATCTATATCATAGTTAAATCTGCTCAATTTTCACTTAATACATTACGAACATCTTCCTAAGAAATTTGATCATTTTAGTAATTCTCCTACTCTTCTCTTAACTGAATGCACCACCGTTTGGTTTAATGACATCGCTAAACTTGGGCATTTCTTTGCTGCTATCAATAATTTGGCGAGGCATGTGCTTACGGCTAACTTTTTGCACACAGCCTTCTTTATTTTCTTAGAATGAATTCCTAGCAATGAAACGACAGAATCTAAAAGCATGTATCCTCTTAGGGCTTTGGATACACTGGGCCCTATTTTCTCCCAGAAGGTTCTGCTGATTTTCAATTTCACCAGCACAATGAGAAAATGCCAATTTCTCCCACACGCTCCCATCAGTAGGCATTTCTTTTCCCGTGTCAGTTACACTTATGTGGGCTTTTACAATGGCCTATTTGCGATTTCTTTCTATGTTAATTTGAAATACTGCTTTCAATATTAATCTTAATATTGAAATATTAATATATGCATATGTTATATATTGAAATAGTATATATATTTATTTTTTACATTTTGTAGATGTTAAGGAGATCGCCACTCTGGCACATCATGTGCATTACAAATATTTTCCCAGTTTTTCACTTATGCAGGATTTTTAAAACAGTTTCCCCCCCCCCCCACAAAAATGACTCCATTTATTTGAAGTTTCTGCGTTTGGTTCAGTGTAAGAAAATCCTGCCTTGAAATATAATTCTAAAAATAGTCTTTTATTGTTTATCTTAATACCTTATAGTTTGGCTTTTAAATATGTAATATCTTACTCAAATGAGTTGCTGCTGGGCCTCAACGGAGAAAATAATGGACAAACTTCAATTTCTGCTTTTATATACTTTTGTGGAATTTTTGCAATGAGCAAGCACCACTTGCATAATATGATAATCCCCCCCCCCCAAAAAAATGTATAATCTACTGGGTTTTATTTTGGAACCTGATTGGTAAGGCTCTAACTTTAGCTGGTGTTTTAAATGGGGACTCAGACGCCCTGTCACTATTATTTACCTCTCAGCTGAGCTTTGGAGGACAGGAGTTAACCAGGTGAGACAGGTGAGAAGCAATTCGCAGGGAGGGGAAGCAGTGAGTTCAGAGAGCTGAAAACAGCTCTCCGGCATGGGGAATTCCAGTACCAACTGGTACTGAGCAAAAGGCTCAGAGAACTTCCCCTCTCCTGCAGAATCTCCCGTTTAGCGGCCAACATTTGATTGGATTTTTCAAATTCTTTCAAAACAGTAGATGAAATAATTAAGTATACCCTTCAGTGTACAATTCAATAAGTCTTGACAAATGGATACTGCCACCATCAAAACATAAAGCATTTCTATCAGATGAAATAACCCCTTCGTACACTGTAAAGCAATCTCAAATCAGTAAGCTGAAAATTTAGGGAAGTGGGAATTTTTCTTTAAAACGACTTAGCAAAACATTGGAAAATGGGACTGCTTCTATAGCTAACAGAGAAATTGCACCTGCAGTTCTAATCCATGCTTCATGCCCACACACATATACACCAAATATTCTCCCCAAACAACTCCAGACCCACCTGGCTTTACCAGTGAATTCTCTTGAGCATTTAGGGAAGACATAAAACCAAGCTAACAAAACTCTCAAATGAATGTATCAATTCCATACCATCGGGTTTCAAAATTCCAACAAATTTGAATGTGGTGGTGATTCTAAAATGCATATAGAAGTGCAAAGAGTGATCAAGAGAATCTTGAACAAGAATGAAGCTATAGAGAGGCTGTTGGCGTCAGAATGCTCTATGCCTTTATCAGGCAGTAGTGTCACGGAGATATCACTTCAGACAAGTCTGGTAAGGTTTTGCTCATTGCTGTATGCTGCTTACACGCTAATAAAGATGTTTGCCAAACAGAACAGCTACACGACAGAAACTGTCCCCCTTGCCAGAGAAAAGGTCCCCCGGAAAGTCCCTATTATTTACACCAGCACTTTGGTGAGGGCATATTATAGTGGTTACAAATAGTAGTGAAGGATCAGCCAGACCGCTTCAAATTTGGCTGTGCTGCTTGGATTCCCATGAAGACTTTGGGAAATGGATTGGCAGCATCTAGCAACTGAATGTGGCCCGGCCTCTGACCCAGCAATTAAGCAGCCAAGCATGTGTCTATCCAACATAAATGCCACATAAATAAACAGTCAGAAACTCCGGTCTCAGACCCACCCAACATATTCAGGCAACTTGCTTTACCTCTTTGAGTTTAATTTCCACATCTGAGAGAGGGACATATTAACGCCCCCAGCTTTCTTGTAGAAGCGTCCAGGCATGGAGAGCCCCTAAAAGTAGATGCTCAATAAATAGTAGCTGATATTTTTCACTTATAATCAGGGGAATGCAAATCAAAACCACAATGAGATACCACCTCACACCAATAAAAATGACTTGCATTAAAAACTGACATTCTAGGCCCTCCCTGGTGGCGCAGCGGGTTAAAGCACAGCACTGAGAATCTAAAGCCGCTTCCACATGAGTTCGATTCC
>NW_004567133.1:11435621-11486453 GCF_000260355.1 Condylura cristata | reverse complement strand
TGGTGAATCCTCTCACCCTCCGCATCTCTGGCCTGTAACCCAGTTCTGTATGAATAAATAAATCTTTAAAAAAAAAAACTGACAAGTGCTGGCGAAGATGTAGAGAAAAAGAATCCGCTTAGATTGCCAGTGAGAATGCAAAATGGTCCAACCACTGTAGAATTCTGTGTAGAGGATCCTCAGATTATTAAAAATCAATCTACTGAATGACCCAGAAATTCTACTCCTAGGAATCTACCCAAAGGACACAAAAACACTAATTCTAAAGGAAACCTGCACCCCTATGTTTACTGCAACACTTTTTACAATAGCTAAGATTTGCAAACAACCGAAATGCCCAAAAACCAATGACTGGATCAAGAAGATGTCGTTTGCATGTGTAATGGAATACTACTCGGCAATCAAAAAGATGAACTCATGTCATTTGCAGTAATATGGGTGGAGTGGGAAGGGATTATGCTCAGAGAAAGTAGCAAGAGAAAAGAAAACAGCAGAAGAGGAAATAGGGGAACCGAACAAGGGGTCAGGAAAAAAAAATGGCAAAACAGGCAGGCAAATCATAGAACTGAGATATACGGCAGAGGGAGGGGAAAAAAGACCATCATCAACACACTGATAAGTGTGTTTACGGCTTTGAAGTCATGTCTGCCGACAACCACATCTGGTTCAGTGGCGCCTTGACAGACACCAATGAAATACAAAGGCTCGTTCTGAGGTGCACCCCAGCCGTGTCTGTTCGCCTAGAGGATTCCAGAAGGCGTCGACTCAGCAGGGGTGGGCGATGATGGTGGTGATGATGGTGGTGATGGTTCAGGGGTGATGTGGTGGGGGTGATTTTTTTTTAAGATTTTATTTATTCATACAGAACTGGGGTACAAGCCAGAGATGTGGAGGGTGAGAGGATTCACCAGAGACAGAGTGGGGAGCAGAACAGGCAGATCTACGAAGTACACTGCTGAGGGGCGCAGCGGGCAGGTCAGGAGAGATCTGCCTCGCCCTGTGGATCTCCTCCGGGGCAGGCGGGGATCGAACTCATGAGGAAGTAGCTTTAGCTTCTTAGTGCTGTGCTTTAACCTGCTCTGAACCCAGGGAGGGCCCTGATGGTGGGGATTTTATGGGGATTAACTTTTGAGGGGAGAAATCAAACATGATATAAAAATGAACAAAAATGTGAAAAAATAAATCGTAGCTGATCTTTCTATTTCAAGGTATTGTCCTTCAAACCCTAATACAGAATCAAAGGCTCCGCCACCACCAGACTTCCTCCTGACACAGCGCTCACATGGTTTACTGAGTGAGACCCTACGACCGGGAACTTCCCTCCTATGAGAAACCTCAACATGGCTTTGCACAGAACTTCCTGGTGGACCAGCCAAGGAGGCAGAGATGTTGCAAAGCCTCAAGGGTGAGGGCTGCCCTCTGGGTGAGAGCCCCCTCTCCTGTCCCTGTGTCTGGGGTCAGGCTCCTGCTCCACGGTCCAGGAAGGACTCCAGTCCCCCCCCCCCATGCCCATCTCGTCCAGCGACCCACCCCTGCTGAGTCGACGCCTTCTGGAATCCTCTAGGGGAACAGACACAGCTGGGGTGCACCTCAGAACGAGCCTTTGTATTTCATTGGTGTCTGTCAAGGCGCCGCTGAACCAGATGTGGTTGTCGGCAGACATGACTTCAAAGCCGTAAACACACTTATCAGGAAACTGCAGCACCTGAGCCAGCCCGCAACGTCAAGGTCACTGACAGGTGACACAGCAAATAAAGGGAGATTAAAAGCCATGCCTTGTCTGACACAGGCCCCTTTGATACGTACCAATGGCAGGATACGGAACATCGCTTACTCTTGATGGAAAGTCATTGAACATAGTGTAATTTCTTGGAAAGTGAGTCCCTGTCATTTTTCTCCAGGAAAAAAAGAGAGAGAGAGAGAGAGAGAGAGAGAGAGAGAGAAGGAAAAAACCCCAAATGCAGGCAGTTTGCTGCTAGATGTTTTCACTGATTTAAAATTAAACTTTATTAACAGCTGGCCAAGCTGGATTTTCTACAAAGTGCTCTTTTTTCTGAATGTACCCTACAGGCACCTTTACCTTCATGGCAATTGTTATTTTTCCTTTCCAGATGGGGAGATGGAGTCTCAGAAGATCCAGGTCTCCCTGCCCAAGCTGGCCCGCCAGGCCAGGGCTGGGAAGCCGAGGTCGGGTTACACTGTCTCTGCAGATGTCCTGGGTGAAGGAGGGACTGTGTCAAGGTGACATCCAGATGGCCTGGCTGTCATGGCGGTATGAACTGGCAAGCAGAATCTATCAGTCCTACCTACTTTCTGGACACCGTCCTCTCCACTGTCCAGAAAAGTGCCCTCTGAAGAATTGCTAGAAGTGGCCATTTGCACGCTGGGACTATGGTGCCAGCATCCCTCACTCCTGCAATTCACTGCTGTAAATCAAGCGTCCTTCTAACCCAAACACCATTTTCTGTGTGCCCAGCAAACGTGCTCTTTGAAAAAGCCCATCAGGAGACAACCGTTTGCTTTTGATGTATCTTTTTTTCTATTCTTAAATGTAGATTTCAAAAAAGTTTGAAGAGTGGGCTAAAACCACTAGATGCATCCACTACGAGCAAGCTAAATTGGGGCAGCATTTGTCCTCACATGCCTGTTGCTGAGTCTGGCCCAGGCGTAAGCAGGGCTCACCCCTTCCTTGGGGCTTTAAATACATCTGCCCTGTGCCCAGTCCAGTCCGCAGCCAGCATCCTCCGGGACTTTCGCCAGGGCCTCACAGCTGCTCCTCTTGAGTGTTTCTGCCTCCAGGCCCTGCTCCCCTTGACTCTCCCACACATTCACATGCGCTGGCTCAAGGCTGTTCTCGCTCTACGGAGTGGACGCAAGAGAGGAACCCAGGCTCTTTTGCTGAGGCTGTTTGAAGTCCCAAGTTCACAGTGGGTTTATCATTGCCAGTGCTTTGGGGTAACCAAGCGGGGTCCTATGGCTGCAACCTTGAAGTTGCATGTTAGATATTTCACGTCTACCTGACTCCTAACTCACCATCTCTCCATTACTTCCCTAATTCTGCCTCAGCCTCTACTGCCCAACATGGTTCTTCAATCATGCCAACTTCACTCCTGCAAGGGTCCTTTGCACGGTCTCGATGAGTGTCTCTCAAATAACCTTACGAACCACTCTGCCATTTCTGTCACATTTCTGCAGTGTCACCTTATCAGACACACCCTCCTGATAACACCCAACATAAAGCAACTCGGTGCCTCTTCCCTCCCTCAGGGACACCTTGCCCCTCAGCAACACCTGCCACATTGCATATTACTTGCTGAAATTTCTTGCACAGGGATACTAAGTTTGCCTATTTTTTTCTCTCCTGGCTCTCCAGTATCTAGAAAGGAGCACCACATAGTGGGGGATCAGAGCAGGAAGCTGATAGAGAAAAGGAATCAGTAAAGACACTTTCCACTGAATCCAAGTTTTCTTTCCAGGAGCAATGCAACGTGACCACCTCAGAGCATCATTAAGCAATGTGGGTGGTATTCTGCCATTAGCATGGGCTCGTGCACATGGACAGCACGATGGTCTGGGCCGGCATCCAGAGCGGGCTGAGAAGGAAGCGGGGAGCAGGCCTGTGGGGAGGGGAAGAGCAGTGCCAGGACAGACTCAGCAGTTAAGGAGAAAATGAACGGCGAGAGCTGGGGTGCCCCAGCTCTCCCCAGGACCACGTCCAGCAAGGTTCCCTGAGCCGTGTCCTGCTCTGGGCAAGCTGCAATGTCTGGGGGTAAATTAAACGGCATCCGAATGAATTTTGCCTGTTTCACTTTACTCTCTTAATGTGGCTATTAGAAAATTTTTTAATTATACATGTGATTTGCAGTGTATCGCTATGAAATAGCTCTGTGCTAGATTCTCCTCTTATGCACACGTATCTGCGCAGGGATAGTGCTTTTGGGAGCACATTACACACCTTCTCTTATGAATCTAAGTCTTTGTAGCAACTGAGCAGGAGAGCTGTTGCTGTCAGTAAACCCGAGTCTCGTCGTCATTTTTAATGGCTCCAGAATAGAACAGTGAATAAATTCATCAGGATTTATTTAACTGAAATTGAACTTTTTGAGGAGTTTCCTCCCCTCTTCTCGCCTCCCCTCTCTTTCTTTTACACTGGCACATCAGCTCGTGACAGTTGCATTACAATCAGCCGCATGTGGTGGCTGTCGTTATCCACATACGTTCCTAAAATGTATTTTGGCTTCACAGGAACCATTAAGAGACAAGCTACTCACAAGAGCAACTTAATAAACTGGGGACGCTTTCACAGATTACCACATCTGTGACCGGTATTTTTGAAGTTCAGGGGCAGGAGGCTCCCAGATCCAGGAGACAGTATAAGGGGAGGTTAGAGACGCAAGTTCAGACAAGTCAGGCTCCCAGAAGATTCTCTGTCATTTCTTTTCTTATCTTTTTTTTAAAAAAAAAAAAAGATTTATTTATGTACCCCAAACTGGGGCACAGGCCAGAGGTGCAGGGGCAGTGAGAGCATTCACCAGAGACACAGCAGGGAGCAGAACAGGCAGATGGACAAGGTACACTGCTGAGGGGAGCAGCGGGTGTGTCAGGAGAGGTCTGGTGCGCCATGTGGGTCACCTCCCTGGCTGGAATCGAACTTGCACTGAAGCAGCTGCAGTGAGCTTGCAATGCTGTATCCTACCCCATTGTGCCACCAGGGAGGGCCTTCACTGTCATTTCTAATGATGTGACTTTCAGCCAGTTTTATAACTTATCTGAGCCTCAGTTTTCTTACCCAACAAATGGGAGCATTAACTGTATTTCCATCATACAACTACTCTTTTAACATAAATGACATGCTGTATATGAAATTGTTCAGTACAGAACCTGGCTCCTGATAAATCCTCAGAAAATATATTATTAACATTTTTGAAATCTTGTTTAGATATATCCATCAACACACACACACAGAAATTCCTGCATTTTTATCATTCTCTTCTCTCCCTCAAGTACTTTTTTTCAAATAGAGATCTATTTGCTAAAATAAATTGAAATGGGTAAAGAATATGAGCCACAATTTATACTAGATATATCTGCAATTACTAACTCTGAATTAAACATATCCCTTCATGAATAATGAAGCAGAAATAGGCCAAAGGAAAAATGAGATAAGATCTTAAATCCATGTATTTTTAATTGCTTCATTATCTAAAATTTGCTATGAATAGCAGTGGATACAGTTTGCTGTTTAAAGCACAAAAAGAAATAAGAATTTTCAGCCAAATCACAAAAGGCTATCAAAAATTAATTTTGTGTGCTATGATCATTGAAAATGTAAGTGATTTGAGGCAGAGTGACATTAAAAAATGCCATTTATATGCTAATAATAAATGAGTTTTTTTTTCATTTTGATGCAAAATAAATTTTATTTTCCATTTTAATGAAATGTAATGAATTCTAAGTTTTTCCTTTTCATCTTTAAGTAAAAGTTTGGGACAGAGAGAAGAAGGTTGGCTGATGATAGACAAGAAAGTTCAGAAGGAGTAAAACCAGGATGGGTCCTTCATCTGACACTGATATCCTAAACTGGGGACCTTTGGAACTGAGATGATTTCGCTGGGTTTCTAGAAATTTCCAAAATTCAGATCCACCTCTGATAGCAAACTATCCCCTGGTGCCTTATTAAGAAAAATGCTATCTATAATTCGACTGCATTGAATTAGGCATCCTATTTTCTTATGGAATGAAATAACATTCATATTCTAGAATTTAAAAGAAAAAAGCACTAATTAAGTGCTTATGGTCATACACATCACTCTGAAAATACACATATATATTTTTTAAGATTTATTTTTTAAGATTTATTTATTTATTCATATAGAACTGGGGTACAAGCCAGAGATGTGGAGGATGAGAGGATTCACCAGGGACAGAGTGGGGAGCAGAACAGGCAGATCGAGGAAGCACACTGCTGAGGGGAGCAGTGGGCGGGTCAGGAGAGGTCTGCCTCGCCATATGGAGCTCCTCCCAGGCAGGCGGGGATCGAACTCATGCAGAAGTGGCTTAAGCCTCTTAGTTCAGTGCTTTAACCCGTTGCACCACCAGGGAGGGCCAAATACACATATTTTTAATAGTAATTTTTTTCTTTATGAAATTGTATTCAGTATCAGATATTCAGCAAATTATTATATCCATTCTCAGCACAAATCTTTATGGAAACCCTAAGAAGTTGGTAGTATTAGAATCCTATTCTTATAGTTGAGAAATCTGAGGTACAGAGAGGTTAGCAATTGCCCCCTAAGTCATGGAGTTCAGACTGAACCCATACCAGTCTGGCTTAAGTGTCACATAGTTACTTATGTATAATGTCAACTCCTTTAAAAAAAAATGACTTAATATCCAACATATATTTTTAAAAATTCAATTTAACAAGCAACTCCCTTAATAAGTAGGAAGCAAATCTGAACAGACAATTCACCAGAGGGAATATGCTCAAGACAGGCGCAAAAATGTTCATCATTGCTTTTAACAAGACAGCTGCAGATCAAAATTCATGAAGTACCTCATACCTGTGATACTGGCACACATGAAAAAGACCCCCAACAAGTGCTGGCAAAGATGGTGGGAATGTAAACTGGTATAGTCATTTTAGAACACAATCTGAATTCACCTCTAAAAAAAAATTAAAAATAGAAATACCAGATGAGCCAACCATCCTCACTCTTCGGCATCTATTTGAACATCATCATCAACTCAAAAAATTCTATGCTCTACATGTTTATTGCAGCATCATTTATAATAGCTAGGACATAGAAACAACCTAAGTGCCCCCTCACAGAAGACTGGATGCAGAAAATATGGTCTACTCACACAATGGCGTATTCTTCAGCCTTAAGGAGAGATGGAATATTACTATCTACAACAAAATCTAAGGCGTTCCAGGGAATTACGTGTAGTAAAGCAACTCAGAATGACAAAGACAAATACTGGACATTAACATAGCAGATGATTCAACAAGAGAAAATTCTTATAAAAACCAACAGATATTAATAAAATGAGATCTCTGAGGTTGAGTAAGAGGAGTAGGGAAGGGGGTCAAAGGACTAGAGGGGATAGAGTTGGGGGGAGAATTAAAATATAAACGAAATACTAAAAGGAGGAGGAAAAGAAAGGACTTTAACATTTAACCCAAACCAATGAATTGCAAATGGTGAAATTTCAGGCATCAATGAGGAAAACGCTGACAGGAGGACTCACAGAGGGACACGAAGGTGCCCTGGACTGTCACTGTCCATTTGCCCGTGTCCTGGGCAGACTTAAAGCCCGGTTGGTTACTGCGCCAGAGCCGAGCGAATGGGCTACTTGAGACTTCCGCACGCATGTATCAGGACGTGGGTGAGAAATACCCAGAGCCCCGCGGACTGAGAGGTCACTGGCTTCTTAACTGAGGGGCTGACATTAGTCTCTGATGTCTGCTTCTTTGAAGTGAGAAGCCAAGTTTCCAAATTCATTTCTGTGTTCCCTGGTGCCTCACTCTTAGATCTGGGGTTTCCTTTGCCTGTCTTGGTTGTTGATGTTAATTCTCTTTAACCAGGGTCTCTTTAAATGAGACCTTGTGAGTTATGGAGCTGTAATTCACCCCTTCAGATCTAGTGGCCCCAAGGCCATAGGCCAGCTGCTATTAAACAGAAAGGTCTGAATTATTATCCTATAATTCATGTCTTGGAAGCGTCTTAATTCTATTACACTGTGTCCCTGAATGACTATTAAAAGAAATAGAAAAAAGGTTCTGGCTCTTCTTTGTTACAATCTAAAGTAATTTCCAGTGCCAAAGAGTAGCTCCTTTAAAGTCATTAGAAAGCAAATTAAACAGAAACATGAAAGGCAAGAGCCCGCTCTCACTGGCGGTGCTGAGCTGTAGATAATCCATCGTGATGTCACCGAGGCAAAATGGCGGCGGGAGTCCCAGCAATTGAGAGAGTTCTCTGTGACAGATTCTTTTGATTTATATCTTCCCCTTCCTATTTGTCAGTTGTTCTACTTGTAGTAAGTTGGAATTAGTATTAGTGCTAAGTCCTGTTTTAGCTTGCTCATTGCAGATGGTTAAAACTTAGTGACATGAGTAGCTTCAACGGCAGATTCCAAGTTGGTCAAAATCAATCTTTAAAAGAACATGACAGGCCCTCCCTGGTGGCGCAGCGGGCTAAAGCACAGCACTAAGAAGCTTAAGCCACTTCCGCATGAGTTCTATTCCCACCTGCCCAGGAGGAGATCCACATGGCGCGGCAGACCTCTCCTCACCTGCCCACTGCTCCCCTCAGCAGTGTACTTCGTAGATCTTCCTGTTCTGTTTCCCACTCTATCTCTGGTGAAGCCTCTCGCCGCCCTTGAGACTCTGGCCTGTACCCCAGTTCTGTATGCATAAATAAATAAATCTTAAAAAAAAAAAAAGAACGTGACAGTCCCTTGTGTCTGAGTTTGGGTTCTCCAAGCGCTGATGTGGGATGTGAAGACGAGGAAAGAAGCCAAGGGAGGGAGTCACACAATTAATGCTTGTAGTGCCCCTGTCCCTGGGGAATGGTATGGAACAGGGGTCTACAGTGACAAGGAAACTGGGGAGTTCAAACACCAACTTCTGTCTATTTGATAGGTCTTGCTAGGGTCAAAATCTATGAAATAACCTTCTAGAGTTTATAGACACTTATCCTCTTGGCGTTCTCTAGAGATGCCATGTCACGGAAGGAAAACAACCCTCAACCCACATCTACTGTTAACAGAGGAAGTGAACAAGCACTTCCAGGCCTGGGCTCATATCCTACATGTGACCACAAGCAACTTCTGCACTGACCCTCGGGTTTCCCATAGGTCCCCGGGTGTCCTGAGAAACCTGAATTCTCCATGACAAAGAAGGCCCTGACCTGACCCAGCTGTGCCGGGCACTTGAGGCTGTAATGACCCCAACGAGGTTGCTTTGGGAAACCATGTCTTCTGAGTTGAGCACATCTTGACTGCATTACCCCTTCTTTCTTTCTTTTTTTCCCCTAGTTTCTTTTATTTGTCTATTTTACACAAGGAAACTGACCTAAAAAAGTGAGTTCTGTTATATATTTACTAAAATCATGATTTTTTAAAAAATAATATAATAGTTTATTTTTACATCATTTTGTGCCTTGCCCCATCTACCCCTTCTTTCCTAACCTGGCCCATGTTTTAACGTTCTGGATGAATTTATACTCAAACACGAAGAAGCAGATGGCTCCGGAGAAGCTGAATAGAGATCGCCATCTGATGATTCACAAACCGCATCCAACGTGAATGGTTTTAGAAAAATCCTGCAAGGTACATTAAAACCAGAATTATTATTTAAAATTTCAGATTTCCATTTCAATGCCAAAGGACCTTGCCCCACTGGGTCCTATTGCCATTCGGGCTGGACTCCAAGGGAGAGATGCACCCTCCAGCCCAGGAGTACCCAGCCTGTGTGCAGTGACTCGAGTTATGCCTTCACAGAGCCCAGCTGGCCGCTGTAAGCACCTGAACTCACAACTCTTCCAGTTCATCCCACAAAAGCAGATGCTTTAGACAAACTTTTCCCTAAAGTAGGTTTATCCAAAGTAACTTATGTCAACTTATTACAATGAGTAAAAGACATTGTAAACAAGGTTCCTGTGAATTCACTATGCCAAAGAGTGGCCGTTAGAACACAGCAATGGAAATTATTCTGGTTTAGAACTGGAAATAGTGCTCCACCAGCCAGAGTGAGAGAACCAGGTCAGATGTCACTGGACAAGAACACTGAACAGTCGCAAAGCAGCCAGCTGCAGCGCACAGCCCAGATAAGGAAGCTTCCGTCCGCAGTCTAGGCCAGGAGTCTGGTCATCGGTGCATCTCCGCCTGCCTCTTCTAAACCGGCCAACTTTTGTACCTGGTGTGGTCACGGACATGGAAATGAGGGGCTTGGGAGGAGTGCTGGGCAGTGTGGTGGAAAATCACTTCTGCTGAAGCCTAAAGAAACAGGCAGGCGCTTGGGAAGGGCTGAAGGGAAGAGAGTCAACCCCGAGCTGCTGGCCCATCTGCTCCTTTCTAGAAATCTGCTGACCTCACCGAACTCATTCACAGGTAGTTCTGTTTACTAAAGGGGTTCCCAACAACCGTGGCCTCACTTTGGGTAGGACCGTGCTTTGTAATGGGCTAACTTTCTGTGCGTTATCAAATTTTAAAAGCCTCCTTCACCCCTGTGTTACATGCCAGGAGGTCCCCCCTCTCTAGATTGGAAACCACAAATGTCTCCAGACATTGTCAAATATTCCCAGAAGGAAGAAGCACTTCCAGAAGTAAGCCACTGATTTCAGTCCAGGCAGTGCTCAATTAACTTTTCAAATTAGTGGATGGCCTTTGTGGATTAAGGAATACCACCTCTCTCTATGAAAAGCTGAGAGGAGCTGACATTCCCACAGGCTCACCTCTTGCACCCACCAACTCCCCTCCGCTCACGCCAGCTCATCACTCCAGAGCCACGGGGCCTTTGCGCCTAGGAATTTCCTCCCCAGGTCTTTGCATGGGCTCTTCCTCATTTCAGGTCTTCACCCGAGCACCTCTCAGATGGGGGAGGGTATTGTCTGCCAAGCCACCCAGAATGTCAACATAACTTCTCACCAAACTTCCCATCTCCCTTCCTGATTGACTTTTTTTCCTTAATACTCGTCTAAAGGGCTTTACCAGTTCCCTGTCCCTACTGAGAATTTTGACATTTTGTCCATTGTGGATATTTTGGTATTCCTTCTGTCTATCCTGGCATTTTCTTTTAAGAAAAATATTGAGGTATTATTTAACTTGATTACTAATATTCTTGGCACCCTCCCTTAACTCTGTACCTCAAAGCACAGGGCTTCATTTTGTTCACCCAAGTCCTTGATTATTTATCTCATTACTTACCTGCCTTCAGCACATTGCAGACTCTTTGAAGACAAGGATATTTCATCTACTCTGGACTCTGCATTAGGTTAGTGCCTGGCATTTGTTTTTAAAGATTTATTTATGCATACAGAACTGGGGTACAAGCCAGAGGTTCAGGGGTAATGAGAGGATTCTCCAGAGCCAGAGTGGGGAGCAGAACTGGCAGATTGATGAAGTACACTGCTGAGGAGAGCAGCGGGCAAAATAGGAGAGGCTCCCACGCCGTGTGTGTCGCCTCTGGGGATCAAACTCATGCTGCTGTGGCTGCGCCTAGCTTTGTAGAGATGCACTAAACCTGTTGCACCACCAGGGAGGGCCCAGTGCCTGGCATTTGGCATGTACACCACATTCATGTAAAAGTAAAGGAATGATGCCTGCCAGACTATCCTTCACTAAAGCTGAGCTTCAGCATCCCAGCTTCCTTCCTAAATTAATTTTACATACACTCACTGGGCATCTACCTCATGCGAGACTCTAGGCCAGGTCCTAGGAAGAGTTGAGGGACTTCCACCAGCTTCCATCCTAAACTCAGTCAGGCGAGGGCCACTGGCCACACAGATAGAAAGAAGCCAAAGGACCTTGCTGAGGAAGGCTCCCTGACCTCACCTAAGGCAGGCATTTTTGCTAGGCTGACATCCACAAAACACCATAGCTAGCCTTGCAGTTTGAGTAATAGAAATTAATTTTCTCACAGTTCTGGGAGCTAGAAGTCTAAGATCAAGGTGTCAGCGGGTTTGGTAGATCAGGAGCCTCTCTGAGGGGCTTACAGATGGCGACCTCCACGCTTGGTCTCTCTCTGTGTGCACGCGTCTGGTCTCACTCTCTCCCTGTGTTCTAATCTCCTCTTCCAGTTTGTACTGGATGAGGGCCTACCCTAGCAAGCTCATTATAATTTAACTATCTCTTTAAGGTTTCCTGTCTCCAAATACAGTCATATTCAGAGGCGCTGGGGTTTAGAACGGTAACGTATCAATAGGGATGCACTTTAGCTCCTCATGGTGGGAGTGGGTAGACATACCCTAGATCCGAATGAACACTTTTCCTAAGAGATTGTATGGATGGCTGACAGACAGGAGAAATGTTCATCTCAGGGACATGCAAGTCAAAACCACCATGAGCTACCTCACCACAGCTTTGATTAAAAAGACTGCTAACCAGAAGTATTGGTAAGGATGTGGAGAAAAAGGAATCCTGATGGCAGAAATGTGAACTGGTGTAGCTCTTTGGGAAAACCACCTGGACCTCTCTCAAAAAAAAAAAAAAAAAAAACCATGGCTAGAGCTACCGTTTAATCCAGTAATCTCATTTCTAGGCATCTAGCCAAAAAATATGAAATCATCGACTCAGAGTTATCACAATGTTTTGTGCAGCTTGATTTATAAAAGCTAATATAATGTGGAAGCCACTTAGGCGCTCACTGAGACGTGCCTGGGTCAAGAAGATGTGGTCTCCACATACGATGGAATACTACTCAGCTGTAAGCGAAGATGAAATGTTGCCGATTACAGCAAACTGGAAGGAGTTCAAGGGAATTATGCACAGTGATCTTAGTCAGAAGATACAGAAAACATTATGGCATTTCCCCTACATCTACAATATAAGGAAATGAAGAAGGACAGACAGCCCAGGTGAAAATAAGCTACTGGACACTGGTCGCAGAGTTACGATTACCTGGCTAAAGACAGCAGGGGGTGGCACAACGCGGTAAGGGAGGAGAGCGGATAGTGGTGGAGTGCTGTGTTTTGTTTTGTTGAATTTTGTTTTTTCTTTAAAAATGAAAGTAAATTAAATTTTGTGCATACTCTATTTTAATGGAACCATCACTTCTATCATAAACCAAAGGAGAAGCAATCCATATTCACAGTCATTTAGGTGACAAACATGTACTATGTATTCAGTAACTACAAATCACTCTTCTCAGCCCTAGGAACAGAGCTGTGGGTAAGATAGACACGAGCATGAAATAATTATCCAAAAATTGCCATTTAATTGCTGTTATGAATAGTACTTATGAAGATACAGGGAATGCTAAAAGAGTTGGAAATGGGGAAACCCAGGTTGGACTGAAAAGTCAGTGGGGCTATCCTGAAGAGGTGACATTTGAGCCCTATAAAAAGGCATTGACAAGAAAGAATAATAGAAGGGAATTGGGCAATAGGACATACGGTATGTGCAAAGGCCCTAAGGCAGAAGGATCAAGGCACCAAGAATGATTCGCAGAGTGAGAGCTGATAGGGTTGGGAATATGGGCAAAGGATAGGAAGATAAAGGGCAAAGGCAGGCCCCAGTGAGCCTGTCACGCATCCTGAACTTTATCCATGAGGATGAGAAGGGACAGTCTATCATTAGCCTGGAATGAGAACCAAAACTGCCACTTCCTGTTTTGATCTTATGTCATTCCTGTGATTCCATCAGTATGACTTGCTTTACCCAGGAGTCTCCTGCCCAGACAAGTGGGCTGATGTTCATTAAAAGAATCTGTGACTTATTTCACTAAGCACGATCCCTTCCCGCTCCGTCTATGTTGCCGCAAATGATATGAGTTTCTTTTTTATTGCTGAGTAATATTCCATTGCATATGTGGGCCACATCTTCTTGATCCAGTCACCAATTTTGGGGTATTTGGGTTGATTCCACATCTTTCCTATTGTAAATAGAATAAACAGGGGTGCAGGTGTCCTTTTGAATCAGTGTTTTTGTGTCCCTTGGGTATATACCTAGGAATGGAGTTGCTGGATCATATGGAAGCTCCATTTTTTAGTGTAAGACATCAGGAAAAGATAGATATAGTAATTTTAATAAATTAAAGAAGACCATCAGCTAACAACTATAGACCAGAGACATTCTACAAGGGAGGAGAGGGGAACAAGACCAAAATGGGAGTGGGAAGAGCACATGGGACTATGCAGATGGCACATGGGTGGGATGGTAGTGGGAAGTTCATGGGGATTAAAACCGAGATGAAAAAATGTACAAAATGTAGAACAACGTAAAATATATAATCTTTTTTTTTTTTTTAAATCAGCGTGAGACCCATCAGCTCTTCCATGGGAAACATGGATAGTGTTACACCAAATGTTTTCAAAGATTGTCTCAGCCCTGCCGTGGTGTGCCCACTCGTCCTGCGCTGTGCCACAGGAGCCTTTCCTGAACCCGCCCCAGCCCCGCTATAACAGACCCTCACCGTCAATCTGACTTCCATTCCCACGAAACTCCGACCTCCTCTTCCCCGCGTGACACCACCACTGGTTTGGGAAGAAGTGCCCTTCCTTGCTGCCATTACGAAAAATTCAATTTTGCCTTGTCAACAGGTTGTGTTGGTGACATTGGGGGGGAAGCTGGGACGGCGGAAGGAATTGGAACAGGAAAGTGAGGAACACTTGGAACACGTCTGGCACAGAGTGGAGAACAGACATAAAAGAACACTGCTTCCAAAGAGCACCTGATTTTCCTGAGCAGACACCCTCTAGATATCTAGACAGTTCAGAAAGAGCAGAGAAAGCCAGCGGGAGACAATGGCGACAAAGCCCACACAGGCGGGCCCTGCAAAGCGAAGCAAATGCAGGAACAATGCCACCACCTTCATTGTCATTCTTCCAAGCAGCAGAATCCAGCTCTGAAGGCTTTAGAAATGTTTTTAGGTCTCTTTCTTAACATATACCCTGGAAATTGCACAGCATTTACTTTTGTCTTTAATCAAGTGAAATTGCACCGTAATTTTGTTTAGTCATTAAAATGTTCTATAGCAAATCCTGTCAACAGGAGCCATTTCAAGGGTTTTAATCAGGCTGAGTCAATCTCATACAAGGTAGAGCTACAACATTTGCAACAAGACAAGTGGGACTCGCGATGCCCTGGACAGGAGCTGGCGCGCCTCCTGCCTCCGTCCCTCGGAGAGCTGTTTCACTCCACTTGCTTTTCCTGCTGCTCAGACTTGCCAGTTTCCACATCCATCACTGTGTCTAATTTAGCTTACACATACCAAAATCCGTCTGAGGATCCTGAGGTATAGGGGTGTGTGTGTAGGTGGGAACAGGAAAGCTGAACCCTGTGTATGAGGGCTGGTGCCAGCAGCAGGCAGGCATTGTCTTGGGTTTCATTTTAAAGGATTCTCTCCAGTGTCACTGTTCCCAGAGGATGCGTCTCGTCCCTGCAAGTTCCATAAGGATGAGAGCCCTCTGAGCTAGGCCAGATTGCACCGCTGGATATAGAACATTAAGGCATAGACGCAAATTGACAGCCACAAGGGTACCCCTTCTCCCTGGTCTCAACTAAGGGGTGCAAACCAAAGAGGCCGAACAGAACTGGTCTAGACAGGAAGCTGCATCAACTGGAAAATTAAACCTCTGGCTCCCAGAAGACAAGGCTCTACACAGAGTAAACTTCACAACGCTCCTTGTCCTCCTCAAGGCACAGGCAACAGCAGATGATACGTTAACCAGACCCTTGTCACTCCTTGAGACAGTTCCTTTGCCAGTTGTATAAAATGCTCATTGAAATGCTCTAAGTTCAGGCTGCTTTCCCAGAGCTCTCTAGAGGCTCTTCCACGGGTTAAGTCCTCAGTGTTAATTCTTTAATGAACTCAAGGTTTCCTTGCCTCAATTTACTTAAGATGAGATCTCACCCAGATGGACTCTCCAGTCCTGCGTCTTGCCTGAATTTCCCTATTCAGACCCCCATTCACACCTGTACCTCTTCATATGCTTCTGCCATCAATAACAAAAGCCCCAATGCAACTTGATTTAAGTGATAAGGAAACTGTTCATCAGATTGTCACTTAGATTTCCCTCCAGCATCTTCAGCTCAAGAAATTTAAATCAATCCTCACAAGAGTCTGCACTGTAGAGTGGCCAAGAGCATGTATCCTGGAGTCTGCCTGGGTTCCTCACTGGTGCTGCCATTCACTGGCTTTGTGACCTTGGGCCATTCCCTCTGTGCCTTGGTCTCTCTCTATGAAGTGAGGATAAGTTGGTACTTCCTTCCTCAGATAATTGGAACAATCATCCCAACAGGGGACTGTAATTTGCGTTTCACAACAGAAGTCTGTTGTACCATAGGTGGGTTAGCTCCCTGGCTGGGAGTTGAAGCTGGAAGTTGTTAGCTCCCTGGCTGGGGGTTGAAATCAGGCTATAATGATATTAGGGACTTAACCCCTACACCATCAGGGAGGCCCCTGGAAATCCTGCTTTCACAGAGAAGGAAAACAGCAACTAAACCTGGCCCCATCAAAACAGTCTGCTCTATACATTACACTTATTCTTCTTGTAGGTATTTAACTACAGAATTCAAAAACACAAATTTGAAGATGTATTTGCATCTTCAAGATTACCATCACATTATTTAAGTGGCCAAAAACTGGAAACAATCTAAGTGCTCAATAACAAAGGATAAGATAAAGGAAATATGGGTGGAATATTACTAGACTGTGAAAAAGAAGAAACCCTATTATTTGCAACAACATGGATGGACCTCTCTGGGGAAATGCTCAGGGATGTAATCAGATGGAGAAAGACAAACACGGCCCAATTTTACTCATACGTGGCATATAAAAGCAAAAGAATGATTTAAGTAAAACAAAAATAAACCATCAGACTATAAGACCAGAGTAGTGGTTACCAAAAGAGAAGGGGAAGGAGTAAATTGGCTAAAAATGATCAGCTATGTGGTGAAAGACAGAATGGGACTTTTAGTGAAGTTAACGTCGTTCTATAGACATTTACTTATAATGAGACACGCTTGAAACATACCTTATAACGCAATGGTATTTCAGTAAAAAACAAAGGGAACCGCTCTCAGGCAGTTGGTCAGCTAACGCTCGTTTGGCCTGTCTTCTTACTCCTCCCTTCCTCCCAGCCCACCCTTGTCTGACCAACTCCTCATTCACTGTGGCCTTCATCCTTCTCCTAACCAGCTCAGTCAACTGCTAAGTGAGGAGCTGTCTTATTTACCTGTAATTCACCCACACACACACAGAACTACTCCCATGAAAGCATGACGATTATTTCGCACAATAAAACCAGGTCCTGATTCTGCTACGTAAAGTGAGTCAGACTGAGTGTCCACTGTCTGGACCACACTACCCCAAGGCCAAGGGTGAGACAGTATTGGGTGCACGGAGGGAGACAAGCGAATGGTTCTAGTTATTATTGTTAGCTGCCGGTCCGTGTTCATCCCATGGGATAATTAACAGACTTCCCGGCTAAGGACTCTGCATGGCGGGAACTGGACAGTTCTAGAGGCGGAGAGTGGGATGGCAAAGGAGGCGGACGCAAGTCCCAGGGCTTTCTGTACCCAAACCCATTAAGAGGAGAAATTGTCAGCTTCAGTGTGGGGTTTAGAAAAAGAACAGTGAGCAGAAATATAAACGGAGACTTGTCAGTCTGCTTTGAAATCTAGGGCATTCGCTCATTTCCCTTTTAAAATAAATAGGTCAGCTAAGTGAAACTGTGTTCAATCAAAGACAGCCGATGCGCACTTCTGAGTGTGGGCGCTGAAGAGAGAGTAAGGGAGGCCAGCGCAGGAGCTGGACAGGAAGGGCTTCCTCCTACCCGTGGCCTCGGAGCGACTCCCCACGGTGCCACGCTGCTCACGGCCCCTCTGTGCCGGCTGCCACCGTCAGTGGGATGGATCTCCCGTTACATCCTTTGTGTTTGTTTTTCTCAGTCACACACCCGGCGCCAGAAGTAACGCCAAAGAGATCTGCTTCAAACCCCAGTTCTGCCGCTTCCACCGAGCGATCTTGGACCATTGGCCCGCATCTCCTTGAGCCTCAACGTCTCCATCTATAGGTTAATGCTCTTGACATTGCTAGGTTTTTGTGGGTGTGCAGTGACATCGTATATCTACAGTGGCACGCACGAGGAAGGCACTAGGAGCTGCTAAGCTCACGGCAGGTGCGTGAGCTGGTATAGCCGTGGTAACAACAGCGGTGGCAACGCAGTATTAATAGTACAATGGTAGGAGAGTAACAGCAGTAACAGCCGTTTTATTAGTGAAAGTATCAAAGTAGCAACAGCGGCAGTAATAGCCATAAGGATGCAGGTGGTGCTCCGCGTACTCAAAGTGAGTGTTTGTTCTAGTGGTAATAGTCCTACTCTCCCCTAGCTTTATTCTCCTACTCAGAAGTTTCCAGCATCCGAGACCACCCTAGGAGTCCTTGATGTCCTTCTCAGCCACTTAGTACACAACAGGGACTCGACGGCATTAAAATGTGAGACCCTAAATTCCCTCATTACAACGGAGTCGCTTTAAGGACGCAGATAGGAAGCTTTGGGACCTCGGCTTGCCTTACCAAGAAGCCGGGGTTGGTTCCCAAACAGAATATTCTATGGGCCAGTGACTTCTTTGTCTGCCTTGACCACGATAGCACCTCCTCATCTTCTAAAGGACGACGATGACGTTGGCCAGAATATATGTGTAGGATCAGATCAGACCCTAGAAAGACAGAAAGGCTGAATTCTGGAGCTTGAAATCCTTCCTAGCAGACAGCTGCTAACTCTGGTCAAGCGTACCCATTCTCGCAAGACCATAAAACACTTTGCAAAACAGCCTGCTGTATGCCTGGGATCCCAAACCATGTTCTCTCCCCATGGATTCCTTGTTCAAACTTCTGGGGAAAGTAGTTTGAAAGAGGGTCAGCATTTTCAAAGGGGCTCGCCTTTCCTGCCTGTCTGGCTTAGACTGTCCGACCTGAGTAAGAGCATCAGGAGGTGTTAAGCTGTTTTCTTTCCACCAAAATCCCTTTCAATATGAATAGCACATGTGACCTCAGACCCAAACCTATTTGTAAAAGTCTGTCTCTCCCATATGTCACTGGGAGAATAAGCCCAGTCGGACAGGTGCAGGGCACTGCTGCTTCAAAGATCAGAAAGGAGATTACTCAGTTTGTGTGAACCTTGCCATCAGCAAGCCGGCGGAGCGGACTTTTATCCCTGCAGACCCAGGGGGTGGGGGGAGCGTGTAAGCTGATCTGGAAGCTGCAGAAGTCTTGTGTTTCAAGTTCATGTTTATTCTCCAAGTGGACCTCAAGGAGGGGTGCAGCAGAGAGGGAGGGCTGCGGAGTGTGTGCCTTGTAATGCCTTCCGCGGGGTGGCTCTGTGCCTCTGCTTGGGCCCTGGGTGCCCTGTCTGTCTCCATCAGAAGTGCTTGCACCGGAGGCTTCTGGCTTCCCTCTGGGAGAAGTCAGCCCACGATAAAACCTGTTCGGCAAAGTACAACCGAGCCCCGCATCCCTCCTTGCATCAAAGCCCAGCTGTCCTGCTCCCTGGAACTTCTAGCTTCCCCACCAACTCTGAGCCCTGCTGACTTCTCTGAGCTTGATTTCCTCCCTATTTTTCAGTAGTCCCTGCCTGATTCTTTCATTCTTAACCAACTGGAATTTTGGCCATTGTGATTTACAGACTTTTTTATGTTTCTTCTATTCATTCTTCTCCTTCCAGGCTCCAGGCTCCTATCCCCTCATGACTCAGGACCCACAGCAACAACAAGTGCCAGGAGACAGAAAGTTATGGAAGTGTCTATAAAAAGAGGAAAAATTATATATTCACTCATGCCATCTGCAGCAACATGGATGGAGCTGGAAGGGATCATGCTTGGTGAAATAAGCCAGAAAGAAAAAGAAAAATATCAGATGGTTTTACTTATAGGAGGAATGGAAGGGAAACAAATAAGTGAAACAAATAAGGGATAATGATAAGTAATTAAAAAACAAAATTAACAAGCAACTACAAAGCAGAGACATTCTGCAGGGGAAAGGCAGGGAGAGGAATCAAAGCGGGAGGAAGAGCACAGGGGACTGTGTGATGGTGCAGGGTGAGCTGGGGGTGGGGCTGTGCAGGGACTACCCCTAAGACGAGAAAGCAAACACTACGAAAGGGAAGAATGATGTAAAATACAGATATAAAATGAAATTTGAAAACTCTATATCCAACTAAACCATTAAGCAAATGGGAGTCTACAGTAAAGACTCTGGTAGACCTGGAAGGACCCCCAATATTTAGCTCCTAGTAACCTCTTGGAAGTTACTGAATGGAAATACTTGAGCAATAGGAGAGAGGGAAGAAAGAAACAGGTTCTGAGGGTCCAAAATCAGAATCCGACAGCAGTAGTGCCAGGAAAACACTGACTTCCGCAGCAGAGTCCAGAGAGAGCGGCCGGGAGATAGGACAGAGCCTATGAGCACGCAGGACGCTGCCTATACATCTGGAGAGCGGTCGACTCCTATTTGACTGAGCCCTTGGGGGACTCAGGGGAAAACACATGGAGAGGAAACAAAGCATGTGTAAGTCGTGAACAATATTTACACAGCCTGGTAATGTAAGATTGTCGATGATTTAACCAAGAATTTTGGAAACCTTAAACTGAGACCTAGCAAACGGAGACAGTGGATTGAAGAGAAGCTTGAGGAATCTACTGCAGTGAGCTAAGCCCTCAACTATCATAACTAGAAGTCAGTGGGGAATTTCTGAAACGCATAATTCTAATAATAGAGACAGAAGCATATTACATAGACAGATGGAAGGAAATACCCAAGAAATAGCTGAGAAGGAGGGAAAGCTATTCCTGGGAGGTTAGATTTCATCTAGTTCACTACAGCCTTCCTAAGACTTCCATTTTTAGCTATGCACATAGATTGCTTTGATAAAAGTGAAAAAGTAATGCTTGTTTCAAAAACTGAAAAACAAAAAATCATCAAGAAGGGAAGGCAAAGCACTTACACACTCATAGGATTGACATCACCAAACTCACATTTTTCTCAATTTCCTTTGTAATCTTCCTGTGTGCGTTTATAAAGAATCGATGTTTATGCAATATTATGGTTTTCTTATTTTACATATTTCATCTAACATTATGTCACGGAAATGTTCTGCAATCATTAAAATTGTATATGGCATTATTTTAACATCTGCATTATAGTCCATTAAGTAGATTTACAATAATTTACACAATCAGTCCCTAATCATTGAACGTTTAGGCTGTGGCCAATTTTTCACTTTAATTTTTTTTAAGTACCGCAGTGAGCATTTCTGTGAGCAAACCTCTTTCTCATCTCTGATTATTTTCTGAGAAGTGAAATTACTGGATCAATAATGAGGGGGAAAAAAAGAGAAATAGTTAACGAGCAAAAAAAAAAACAGTGGAATTGTTCTATGAACTTTAAAAACCCCTGCATAATTGCTATAGATTTTTTAAACACTACATTTAAAATATCTTCCTTAAGATGTTCACACCCTGGAGCAAGTCACATCTGCCAACTTTTAGGCAAAACGACTTAGACAGGAGTCGGGAAAGAATGCTTATTTAGACAATGGCTTCTGTGCTGAGAGATTACTGGGAATAGTTAGCATCATTAAATGATTTTCCCTAGAGCATCCCAGCTTCTTTTCTCATAGATTATCCGCAGAAAATATCACTGACTTGTCCATATTCAGTGGCAGAGCTGCCTAGAGCTCTGGATTTCTTCCTGCTTCCTGGGCTCCGGCACACCTTAGGATCACTTGATTTGAGCAGATGAGTAAACATTTAGCTCTTTTACTAGCTCACTGCTCATTGACATTTAAAGATGAGCCCGTAAAACAGATATTTCACAGTCAGCCAAAGAGTTTCTGGAGACCTTGAGTAATAAGTACATGACTTTCTGAAAGGAAAAAATGAGTCACTGATGGAACCAGAATCTTTGATTTTGTCAAATACAAGGAAATGAAAGAACACAACCCTTATTTGGGTTACAGAATAGAAGGTCAGCTTAAATTATTTGAGGGTTGACTGTAAAGACAGAATATATATATATCCTAGGAACCGTGTGTTCTTATAGTGACCTCAGATTCTTTACTTCTTTTTACTTATCCAAATAGTACATGGTAGATATTATTTTCCCCAAAACCTCCTCTGTTCTCACTGTCAGGTGGAATATCCTCCCAGCCCCTTGTTGTTGGTTCTGCAAAGGAATCAGCAGAATGGAGCAACATGGGAAAGGGAACAGAGCACTTCAAGAATGTGTACAAACAGCCTGCCAAAATTAGATGGCAAGACATTGCCAACACATACCATTTCTTCACACCAATAAAAAAAGCAGACAGTCCCCAGTCCCTGGGGACTTCATCAGAAGACACATGTCAGTTTCACGTCAGTTTCACATACTGTCATGACTGGCGGTGGCCAAGGCAATGTGAGCAGAGGCTCCGCATGACTTTGAGGCCTCGGACTTACAAGATCCCTGTGTCTGATCACCCGTCTCACACCCTTCACCAGCCACGAAAGGGCATCCCTCTGGTAGTGTGCACAGGGCGGATCTAGTCTGCATTTGCTACAGAGCTGTTCCCGCCAAGGCACACTCGGATGAGCAAAAGAATAAAGAAGTAAATTTATGTAGTAAAATGATACAAATCATAATAAATATTGCTGAGGTGAGTTGCCATGTGGCATGGATGCAATGATAACTGGCTACTCATACAGTTTATGCTCACGGTTCCCCCACTCCCTGTATGTTAGCACTGCCCTCAGGAAGAGCTTGTCACAGCCTCACAAAGAAGTATTAGTGGTTCCCAGAATGATAAAACATATTATGTAATTCACAGTATTTCATGCCATGCTGCTTCATTTCATTCTCAGGACAGAAATGGAAGGTCAGAGAGTTCATTTGACGTGTGTGAGGTCACCCAGGGCTGGCACATGTGCTCCAGACAGCTGGATTAAGAAAACATCCCTCACAGGGAGAGAACTACCAGGATCAGCAACACAAAGGGCCAGTGGAAATTGAGTGGTGAAGATGTGGACAATAAACACCCCTGATGGTATTCCCTGAGGGAATGCAAACCAGGAGAATGGCAAGATGTGGCCGGAGAATGAGGTTTCCATTGGTGCCATTTTTTACATGCCTTGTGTTCGGGGAGCAATCTGACTTGTCAATGTTATTTGAAAAGCAGACCGTGCATATCCTACGGAAATTCCTCCCTTGTGACATCCTGGGTTCAGCTCTATGGCCACATAAAATGTCGCAGTAAACAACTCAATATATATTTCAAACGTTAATTGCCTTCCCAGACCTTGGAATTTCTCACTGAGCTCACTCACAAGTTTTATGGAGGGCATAAAATTTATTGTGTTGACATACCCTTTAAAGTGCTGAATTCATCAAGGCCAAACCAAGCCTGGATAATATTATGGAGAGGGAGTCAAATTTTTTATTGAAAGTTTTGTTCTAGGCTTTTTTTTTTAACATCATAACCCAAATTAAGCCATATATATAATATATATATATATATATATATATATATATATATATTATATATAATGTCCCCACACTTTTTAAAACACAATCATCCCTTTCCAGGCACATTCATGCAGAAGTGGCCCAGAGTCACATTAGCTATTCCGAAGAAGTCTGGGCCCCAGCAACCAGACACTGTGCTGACAGTCTGTATTTGAGATGTCTCAGTGTGACAGCCCAGAGTCAGAGAGCCCCTTGAGATTCTCAGCTAAAATGATGAGATTAAGGATTTTTGCTATGAAGCTCTCTGATTTGTTTTAAAGATGTATTGTTACATATTCCCTAAATGGATCATTGTTTGAAATTTTGCCTCCAAGAGGCTTTGCTTGCAAGTGATATGGTAACATGGCTGGTGAAGACGGCCCCTTAAATTAGAAATGACTCCAAACGGCAGAGGGAAGCCTGAGTTTCTGTGAAGGCCTCAGCAGAGTAGAAGCAAGAGGGAAAGGGAACAGAACACTTCGAGAATGTGTGCAAGTAGCCTGCCACAACTAGACTGTAAGACATTGCCAACACACGCCATTTATTCACACCAGTATAATAAAAGCGGAGATGGCCCCAGCCCCCAGGGACAGTCATCAGAAGTCAGTGTCATGCCCTCGCTTAAACACAAATATTGATATTTGTGGAGAACTCCAGTGTACCCACACTCCTGGGTTCCAGTCTTGCCTCCGCCACTTACACGGGTCATCACATTAGGCAGCTTAACGTTTTTTCTGTCTCCATTTTGCATGCACAAAATGACGAAAGAATAATGCTTTCGTGTAGGGTTGTTTTAAAGGAAAAGGAAGTTAGTGCAAAGTACTAGGAGCAAAGAGAGAAATAAAACATCCGATTTCCTTATGGAGAGTATATTCTAGTAATATAAATAATCTTCCAAACAGACTATTACAATCCTGTATGAAACTGCCTGAGATCCCAACACAGGGACTCTTTGGAATAGCTATTTGATCTAGTGAAGAGTATTAGCCTAGACACAGTGGCATCTGCCCAGTGACCAGTAGAGAGTGGCAAACTCAAACTGACCCACAGACGACCACAGAGGTCTGGCTCCATTGGTCACCCACTGCTGTGAAACAAACGCCCCAAAACGTAGTGACTTAAAACAGCAAATATTCATCAACTCACAATTTCTGGTGGTCAGGAGCCTCCACATCACTTGGCTGGATGCCTGTGGCTGCAGCTTGTTCACAAGGTTGCAGTTAAGCAGCTGCATCATTGCACCCAAGACTTACCTGGGGAGGATCTGTGTCCAGGGCCACTCACAGGGATCTTGGCAGGTCCCAGTCCTGAGTCCTTACCATTCGGGTCTCCGTACAGATGCCTTGTAAGCTGGCAGTTGGCTTCCCCTGGAGTAAGCGATCCATTAGAAAGAGAAAAGTCAACATAGAAGCCCCGGTCACTTTATAACTTCCCCATAGAAGGGCCATCTAATTCACTCATATGTCTGCCATATTCCATTTGTGAGAGGTTGGAAAGTTCAGCCAGTATTCAGAGGGTAGAAATTACACAGGGCCCAGATGCCAGGATGGGGACCCTCTTACCAACTATCTCCCATACTCTTGGATTATTCCAGTCTGTCTGGAAGGGGTTTGGTGGACAGAAGCACAGGAAGGAAAGAAGTAGACATTCTGATGCCAATGTCCTAGCCACAGCCACCAAGCCAAAACCAGAGGGAGAAATCAATGAAGTGCTAACCACACGACCCCTCAAATGCCAGTGTGTCAAAGAAGCCCCACCACCACACATCACTGCGGTTCCTTTCCATGTTCCTGTTACCCCATTATCTGGCTTCATTTTCATCATGACATGACATATCCTTATAGATTTACTTGTTAAATTATCTTCTCTCAGTCACTAGGTTATAACCTCCATGAAGACAGGGACGTCGAGTTTCTGGACCCGCCAGTCCACAGTAAATATTCATCATGACCACCAGGATCTCTGTGTTAACAAGAAGCTGATGAAAAGTTCTTGTAACTTGGCTCAAAAGGCCAGCGTGGCAGGCAGGAAACAGCCCAAAGTGAATGTCTGCCATGATTTTATCTTTAATGCAACTTGGCCAAAGACTGAGAGAGACAGCAGCTGAGAGAGACCGCTGAATGAGGATGAAGCTGGGCAGAGACTGAGTGGGGGTCTGGACATGGTATGGAGGCGAAACCTCTCTGTCAGGGAGCACAAGGACAGAAGCAGTAGCTGGCGATGCACTGTCAGTCAGACTCAGAGCTGGAAGATGGGTATCATTATCCAGAAAAGATGAAGAATCTTGGAAAAATTTTCAAGTGACTGTTCACCCCTCTAACTCCTGGTTTACTGGAACAGGCCCCACTGTCCCTCATGAATGACTTTGACACCATCAAAGAAGATTGTGTAGAAAAACAGTTTCAACTAGAAGCCAGCAAGGAACTCCAAGGCCTTCATGTCCCTTCAAGTCCCCCTAGAATAAAAGTTATTGACTGTCTGTCTCTGATAAGTGAGATCGGGGTGCAGTAGACACTCAATAGGTGTTTGTTATATGTGGCAGAAATCTAAGAGAGAGAGAGAGGCAACTCCTCCAGCTTTAAAAAGATTTAAGGACATTTATGTCAAGATATACATACATTTTCTTCTCTGTGGTAAATAACTCGAAATGGAGTGGCTGGGCCAAGCAGATTGATGAGTTAGTTTGCAGTTGTTTCTGTAACGCGTCACCACAACCTTCACACAACCCAGGGCTTAGCTACTTAGCGCCCTGGAGGTCAGAAGGCCAAAGTTGGTCTCCACTTTTGGGGCTAAAACCAGCAGCCTGCCATCCTGTGGAGCCCCAGGGAAGCATCGGCAATTGCCTTTTCCTGCTTCTAGAAGCTGCACACCTTGACTGGCGGCTCCTCCCTCCCCTTCACAGTCAGCATGGCAGCAGCTTCAAATCACTCTCTGCAGACCTTGTCTTGACACTGGGGCTCCAGATAATCCAGGCTAATTTCCCATCTCAAGATCCTGAATGGAATCAAATCTGCAAAGTCCTTTTTCTGATAACACATAAAGTATTCACAGGTTCCCAGGGTAGGCACTTGGACCTCTGAGGCGGTTGGAGCAGCATGCTTCCACTTTGTGAAAAAAAAACCCAAACACTCCACTGTTTGCCAAGGTGGTTGTACCACTGGACAGTCCTACCAGGAGTGTAGAGAGTTCTAGTTCTTCCCTATCCTTACCATTCCCGTAGCTGTACAGTGGTCTATCACTGCTGGTTTTAATTTGCATTTTCTCTAAGGTATTGAATATTCATGTACTCATCTTCCATTTGTATACCTGTATCTTCTCTGGCTATTTAAGTCTTTTCCCTCTTTTCATTGGGTTGTTTTCTGAGTATTTAATTTTCAGGATTCTTTCTAAACTCAACCTACAAGTATTTTGTTGGATATATGCTTTGCAAACCTTTCTCCTCCCTGTCTGTGACTTATATTTTTGTTCTTTTAACAGACTTATTTATAATAGCCCCAAACTGGGAACGATCCAAATGTTCATTGACAGGTAAATAAAGAAATTGCAGTATACCCAGCCTATGGACCGCTACTCAACAATAGAAAGGAATCAACTCTGGAAACACCTAGCATCATGAATTAACATCAAGCCAATTATGAGTATAAAGAAACCAAATATTAAATGGTACATGCTATATGATTCCATTTATACAAAACTTGAGAAAACACAAATTGATCTATAATGACAGAAAGCAAATTAGTGGTTGCATTGGGGTTGGAGGTGACGAGGTGAGGTGAGGAGGGTTAGAGAGGATTACAGAGAGGAACAAAGAGACTTTTGTGTTGATAAGAATGTTCACTGTTTTAAGCTTATCAAATTGCACATTTTAGATGTGTGCTGTTTATTGTGTGCCAATTATAACTCGATAAGCCTGTTATTTTAAAAGGAGACTTAAGAGCTCATGAAATGTAGCACATGGATCTTATTTTGATCTGGATTTAAACAAATCAACTAGAGAAGAAAATTAGTCAGGGAATTTGGACATTGACTGGATATAAATGATATTAAGGAATTAGACAGAGTTCATTTCTTTAGACATCATCATGGCACCCTGGTAAAATGTTTTGTTCTCATCTCTCAGAAATGGGTTCTGAATGACTGGCGGATGCAGTGATACAATTTCTGGGATTTTCTTCAGGAGAACTGTGTGTGCTGGCCAGGGCCGGGGAAGGGTGGTGATGAGACGAGACTGACCCCTGATTCCTAGCCTCAGACCCAAGAGATGGGCATATAAGAATTCACTGACTGGTTTCGCCACCGCCGTGTGCATCCCAAATTTCCATCACATAGAGTGAAAAATGTGTGTTGAATGAATGATACCAGAACTCACCTTTTGACTCAATACAAGATTAGTAGTTCCTAAAATGAGCATGTTTCTGAAAATGGACACTTCTCCCTCAAAAACCAGAGTTGACGGGAGCCAGGAGGTATCTCAAGGCCAGAGGGCCCTTGATGGGGGGTGGGGGGGACACAGAGCAGAGCCAATGAGCTATAGCCCTGGGCCAAGTCCAGCCTCCCACCCTGAGGCTAAAAAATGGGTTTTTACATTTTTAGATGGCTCAAAAATATTCCTAGAGTATAATGCTTTTTGACATGTGAAAATGGTTTGAGCTTTAATTCCAGCATTCATGAATAAATAAAAGTTTCACTGAACACAGCTGCTCCTTTCATTGGCCCCTTCTCCAAGGCCGCCTTCAGGTCCTAGCAGTCAAGTAAGCAGTAAAGGCAGAGCTGATATGACCCGCAAAGACACAATCATTTACTGTCTGGCCCTTTACAGAGAAAGTCTGCTGGTTCCTGACAGAACCTTGAACCTGGAGGCTGTTTTCCTAAATAGACAGCACTCCAGAGTGGGAAAAGTAAGACATGAAGTTTTAGGCTCCGCCCCCCCGTCGCCCCACCAAAAAAGACCACAAACCAGGGGAGGCTGTTACACTCGACTCACTGAAGTAAATGCACTGGCTTTCTGGGAACATGGTGAATCATGACATTGAGGGGATCAGGTCTGCCCCACAGCTCAGGGTTCAGCATCTTCTTCTCATGGACATCCCTACTGAATGCCTGGGTTTACTGTGCACCCTAACATGTGGAAAATGCTCATGGGTTGTTCACATATATGTCCCCACTAGTCCACGAGGACAGAGGCACGTGTGCCCTGCCCACCACCACATCCTCTGCCTGGAGCAGTGTCTGGCACACAGTAGGCCTTCACCAACATGCAGGGAATAGAATAACCCATGAAGACAGCCTCACCAGACAGGGTATGAACGTCACACGGTTGAACCTCAGAGATGAAAGACCATTTTCTTCTTGCACAATGAAAGCCGTTCTTATTCCCACTTGAGACTTTTTCACATATGTCTAAATATAGCATCTTTAAATGGTGCAATATGAGTATTGAGAAAATCTTGCCTACCAAGATCTCCATGCAAATCAGAATCAAGGTCAGCCCCACTCCAGAGGCAGCTGCTGTTGCCAGCTTTGCTCTGTCATACAGATGCACCTTCCTTGTGACATGAATGGTGCCTTCATTGGCTGTGTGACCCTGTATAGGTGATTCACCCTCTCTGTTCATGTGTGCAAAACTGGAGAGCATCATAGGTTGCTGGGAAGACCAAATGAGGTAATGTAAGGCTATACGTGGGCACAACGTCAACAGCAAAACAGTCTTAATTTCCCTACCTTCTCCGTGCCATATCTCTTCCCCACCATCTATACAAAAGAACTTAAGGGTTTACACAAATATTATTCAAAATTGCCAAAAGTTAGAAACAAACAAGTGTCTGTCAAGAGATAAATGGACAAATGTGGTATATTCAAATAACGGAGGGGCTTTTTACTTATTTTTTTAAGCTGCTTATTGAAATAACACTGTCAATGATATCATACAGCTTTAGTTATTACTGTGAATCAACATCAATAATGGACTAATCCTTTTCTCCACAAAAGCCTAGTCCCCATCCTTCATCATACAATTTTTCCACCCTCTTCTTTCTTTCCCTCTGGTAACCACTGTTTTGTTCTAACAGGCTGTGTTTCTTGTCAGTTTGTTAACTACCCTTATTTTTCACCTTCCATGTGTAAATGAAATAATAGTGTTTTTCTTTTTCCATTTGATGTATTTCACTTATCATAATATCTTCAAGGTCCATCCATATTGTTCCAAATGGCAGAATCTCGTCTTTTTTTGTAGAGCTGAGTAGTGTTCCATATAGTGGAATATTAAGCAGCCATGAAAAGAAGTGCTGATACAACAGTTATAATCTTTGAAATCATGCTAAGTAAAAGAAGCTAAACAGGCGCTCCCTGGTGGTGCAGCGGGTTAAAGCACTGCACTGAGAAGCTAAAGCCACTTCCACATGAGTTTGATTCCTGCCTGCCCCAGAGGTGACCCACATGGCATGGCAGACCTCCCCTGACCCGCCCGCTGCTCCCCTTAGCAGTGTACTTCGTCTATCTGTCTGCTCTGCTCCCCACTCTGTCTCTGGTGAAGCCTCTCGCTGCCTCTGAGCCTCTGGCCTGTACCCCAGTCCTGTATGCACAAATAAATAAATCTTAAAAAAAAAGAAGCTAGACATGAAAGGCTCCATATTACATGATTGCATTCACATGAAATATATAGAACAGGCAACTTCATAGAGACAGATAAAAAGAGATAGAGGTTCCCAGGGTCTGAGTGACTGCTAATGGGTACAGACTTTGTTCAAAGAGGTGAGAAATTGTTAGTAGTGACAGTTCACAGTATTATGAACGTTCTTAATGTCACCACATTGTATACACTTGGAAGTGATCAAAATAGCATTTTTTTGTATACATATTTAACCACCAAAAGAGACTTTGGACATTGTGGGTATAGTACAGAAATATAAGCTGCAGGTTCCAGGACTTTGGAATCAGAATTCTTGATTTGAATGCTAGCTCTGCAAACTATGTAAACTTGGGTGATTCTTAATGGCCCTGTTGTTAATTTCCTCACTTGAAAATGAGGGTGAGAACATGATTTTATCGCCCACATTGCAGGCATTAAAAGAGTTCATTAATATAAGCACTTATAAGAGGGTCTGTATATAGTAAGTGCCCAGTTAATGCTAACAAGTAGTAATAAATCTATTAATAAATGATTCTAGCCACACACACTCTTCAAAGACTGTTTCTCATCTTCAGTGTTCCTAATATTCAAGACTCGACAATTCTTTATGGGAGTTGGGCAGTCCTGTCCCTGTAGGATGTTTAGCAGCATCCTGGCCTCTCCCCACTAAACGACAATAGCCCCCCGCACCCGCTCAAGGGTGGACATTGCCAAATCTCCTGCAGAGAGGCAACTGTCCCAGCTAAAAACTACCATTTTAGCATCACCAATACACATGTAAATGTTGTAGACTTGTACGTTATCATAAGATAGATACAAAAGTTTCACAGTATAATACCCTTATTGTGTACCATACAATGCCTCTGATATTTTCAATTCTATTACTTAGTATTCTACTTTCTTCCTTAAAAACGACAAAAATAAATAAAGTAAAAAGCATGGTCACAACCCTTGTAATTAACTTCATAACTCACGTATCGCTCACAACCTACAGGTTGAAAAACACTGAGCCAGTCAACTTCATTTTACCAAAGACTAAGCAAACGCCCGGCTGTTCTGGCCCGTGATGGCCCGGCAATCTCTCTGTTGTGCCAGCAGGCACGGGCCAGGCTCCACCATCGATTTGGGCAGATGGATAAGGAGAGTCTGGGAGCCCTTAATGGTTTTTCAGGCTTTAACGCTCTCAGGGAACCAGGCACACAGGCAGGGAGTCTGGCCCCCAGCCCGCAGGCCTGGGCCAGGCAAGGGGGACTGGGAGGCAGGAAGGCAATGGAGCCTCCCCACCCCCCTAGAATCTTATTCTTTCTCTGGGCTTCCTCCGGCAGTCTCACCTCGTCTGTGGAGTCTCCCGTCCGTCCTCTCGTGGCATCCTCTGTCTCGGAGAGACGCGCCCCGTAGTCCCGAACTCTCAGCTCAGCTTTGCACACTAACACAAGCCCACGCCCCAGCCCCAGGTGTCCACAATCAGACAGGCGTGCCCCGTGCCCACACTCCCAAGCGCCCTCGTATGAACACGGTCTAGGCCGCAGGTGAGAGTAACCAGGGCTTGATGAGCCACATACCCTCCAGGCACTCAAGCCTGTAGCACCGACCAGCTCCCCATGCAGAGCAGGGGAATCAGGTCCCAACCCTCCCTAGCCCTCAACACGTAGGTCCATGTAAGTAAACATAAATCACACACATCAGACGGGAGTCACAAGAGGGTTCTTGGCTAAGATCTTTGCCAATTTTGCCACTCTGTGGCACGAAAACAGTGTTTGGAATCAGATGGCCATAAATGTGGAATACCTGAGGGCAGGAAATGAAATACAGAGCATGGAGTGATGTTCACATGGAGCTTACATTAAGCCCATTTTCTCCCTCTGCCTCTCGCTGTCCTCTTAACAACAAGCTGCAGGTTGAGAGGGGCTTTGTCCATTTCCCAGAGGCGGGTCCTAGCCCTACCCCTGAAAACCTTTAGCCAGATGCTCAGAAATGTAACCCCCAGCAGAGAGGACAGCCAAAGACCGTCTCAGGTTAGCTGTCGAGGGGGAGGGTGCAGGCGAGCTTTTAGATGCAATCAGCCGATCTAGTTTTTATAATCCACTGTTAAAGAAATGGGAGAGGCAGCTGAAAGGCCCTTTTTCTAAGAAGAGAAATATTTCCTAGCTAAAAATTAAGAAGGCTGAATCATAGAGCCCTTTCAAAGTGCTCCTGCATAATGTTTTTTCCCAAAGTCACTCACCTGAGGTTAATGGTATATAATAATAGTTGCCGTTCATGAGAGCTCGCTACAGGCGAGACTCGGCAGTAAGTCCTTTCTGTGATCATTTTATCGTCTTGAGCACTTTCGGAAACAGGTGGTATGATGACAGCCCGTTTTGTAGATGGAGATACTGAAGCTCAAGACGGTAAAATGCTTTGCCAGACTCACATGGCCCCAGAGCTGGCAGCCCACCAGTGCAGCCCGAGGCTGCAGACAAAAACACACAATACCTTCTGCATAGGCCATACCTAAACTTTGAAATAATCGCTCAATAACTCGAGTGACTTATATTTGATGTTACAGTTAACTGAGTGTCCTGTTGTTAATCAGGCAACTACACTCAGGTTTCACTCCACCACACTTACGCCAGCAAAGTTTCTCAAACTGTGGTCCCAGAACCCAGAGTCACCATGGCATGGAAAATGTCTAGAAATGCAAGTTCTAGTCGCCTTCTTAGCGCAGTGACAGTGCATCAGTCTCAGAAATGCAAGTTCTTAGCCTCCACCCCAGCTCCACTGATTCAGAAACTGGATAGCATCGCGACATCTGAGTTTTCAGGAGATTCCAAGGTGCACTCAAGTTTGCACTCCTCTGCAGAAGGAGATCCCACCCACCATGACATCCTCAGGCAGATGGACACACCGCCCGCTCCGAGCCAGGCCCCAAACCTAAACCTCCAAGTCTCCCCACCTCTCCGTGCCTCCCCTTTCTCTCTTCCGTTCTTATCAGTTAACTATACACATTCACTCTCACTCCCCAGTGCAACCTCTCACGATTTACCTCGCTAACCGCACACCTGAGTCGTCTGCTTTCTCATGCCCCTTCCTTCACTCATTCATTCCCGTAGGTAGACACTCATCCAGCAAAACGTTAAACTGCTCATTACAGGCAGACACCGAGGTAGGAAAAGAGCAGTTTACTTCACAGTGCATGTGCTTATTTAAAGGCATCTATTCCTGCACTAGACTGAGTCCCTGATAGCTGGGGGCCTGGGAGGAGGAAACCTTTTAGTGTCTGAGGCTCTGACTCCCATCAGGGGATTGCCGGTGTTTCATAGAGTTGAATGGGGAAACGCTGTCAGAACCCTCACTCCCCTCATATTTACTTCAAAGTCTTCCTATCCTGGAATGCCCCCCACCGTCCTTCTGCTCCCCAAGGACAAACAGTTAACAGCCCCCTCAAGCTCCTGGTTAAGAGAGGTATGGGGCCTTCCAGATCACTACCCAGAGCTGCCAGCATCTGACAATGGGGCTGCTTAAGAGACATAATTGAAGATGGCATTTTTTTTTTATAGCTACAAGACACACACACACACACACACACACACACACGATGCCTTCAGTCTTGCAATTTGCCAACAGCCAATCACAAGTCTTTGGTCAGGAAAAAAGATTCATTCTAGGAAATGATGTCAAAATCCCTCTTACTGAGAAAACGCATCTGTCAGGGCTCGGGGCTGTCAGCCGAGCTGGCAAAGCACAGGACAGGAGTTGCCGACAACTGGAATTGGCACTGTTTTTGAATAGTCTGACGGGACAACTACACTGTGAAAATGGCCTCCAGTCTGGAACATTCTTCACATCTGGGCTCTGATTGCTACTGGTCTTTCAGATCTCTGTTTAAATGTCACTGCCTAAGAGCTGGGTGGATGCAGCCTTCAGCCTTCACACATCTCCTTGTAAAAGTTGCCACAGTCAGACCTAAAGTGTGGTGATACCATCAGTTGCCATCTCCTCCCAGTTAGAACAGAGCACCTTCAGGACAGATCGTCAGTGCGTCCACCCTTGCCTCCCACCTCCAGCACAGTGCAGGCGCTCAATAAATACCAGTCAAAACAAACAACTGAATGAATTCCAACTCAGCCACCTGCGAGGTGTGTGACCTTAGGCGAGTTGCGCCTTAAGTCTCTGTCTCTTTATCTACCTGATAGGGATAAAAAAAAGTACCTGCCTTTTGGGGCTGCTGTCTGATTGGGTTATGTGTGTAAATGATTAGCATAGGCTGCGGCACACAGAGATGCTTGATAAGAGTCACTTGCTGCCATGATTTTCTATAGGGCACCTCAGGGCAAAAAGCAAAGTTAGGTAGCACCTAGAAACCACCTGGCACGTAGAAGATGCTCAGTAAGTCTATACATAGCATGCACTTCACATGCATTCTCCCAATAATCCTAATAGCTACTGCTATGTCATCTATCCTCTTCATCTCTGCTTTCCCTAGGGGTCTCAGGGATTGACACTTGCCAGGTCACTCTGATTTGCCAAATGACAGGTCTGGAAATTGAGCCCATTTGTTTGAGCCGATCACTAGATGGTCACCCAGATTCTTTGTCATGAAGCCTCAGTTTACCTCTCTGCATAAATGAATGAATGAGTGAATGAATGAATGAATGAATAAACAAACAAGACACAAACCCTAGCGTCCTTGTATCAGTGGTACCTCACAGAGCAACCATTCCTTGGGAACAGTGGAGGAAATTCTCCCATACCCATTTGCCTTGCACGCAGGCACTTGGGAGAATGTTTACATTTTAAGTGCTCATTTTCACTGCACGACAACAACACCAGGCTTCTGGAGGCTTCCTTCCCTGCTTTAAGGCCATATCAGTGCCACTGGGCTGAAAGAGGAGGGAGGAAGGAAGTCTGGCGTGTTCCATCTTTACCTTGAGTTGCAGCCGGCTCTTGATTGAGACAAACACAATTGGCTTCCCAGCCTATTTCTTTGAACAGCTTAACCATCTCTCGGTGCTTTAATTTCCCCCCGCTTTAATTTCCTACCACCTTGTTCGTAAGTACCCGACTTGCCTTTCACAGATGTTAGGTCTGTTCTCTGCACCTGTCAGCGGGGTACGATGTTGCCTTGATTCCCCGAGGCCTCTCTGCTTTCTTTCTTCCTCTTTCCTCTCCTGCAGGCCCCAAACAGAGTAAACTCAATGCATAAATGCTTCCCATCCCAGGTGCAATTAAATCTCTTTAGCCTACATTTTGAATCAACAGACATCGGGAATGTGATCCTGGCAACCAGTTCATCGATCCTAGAGTCTGTGCGTCTATCTCCGTGAGTGACTGACATCTACATCCCCCTATAGAGATTAGTAGCCATCAGCCAAGCGGGAAGTTCTGTCGGGTGGTACTAAACAAACCCCAGCTCCAAAGGGATCAAGGCTTCTCAATAGTGGATGTCTGAGTGATTTAATTAATCGCCAGACTCCACCGAGCTGAGTTGTGTGTTTATTTCTCATACATAAGCAAACAGAAATCTGCAAAGTTGTAAGTGTGTCATACATGAACTAATCTTTGGATAGAAATTTAACCTGTGGGAATCCGCAACATCCTCTCCATTTCCTTTGATCTGTATGTTTGTTTCTGTTTCTTTCAACCTGTGTCATGTGGAGCTCTGTGCCAGGAATTTAAACTTAAACTGATGATGAAAGGAAAATGGCTATGGAAAAAAGGAAGCCACCCATTTATCCTATTTGGCAATTTCTAAAATTATCACCTTCGTTCTACTGTCCTAGAAAATTCTTTTCTCACATTATAATAGGCCTGTTGGTCTCTGTCCATTTTTACCACGTATATTTGCAGCAGACAAAAAGCTAAGGTTTCCCCATAGATCAGAGAAAGCTATCATTTAGGGAATGCAATGATTGAAGTTTGGATACTACAAAATGCTCACCCAGCATGCACTGGGGTAGGTATTCTCCAAAGACAATGATGGGTTTTGCTCATAATTTTACAGACACATCAGTCCTTCTCCCAAAAGATTATGAACAAAAAGCAGTTAAAATCATTGTCTAAAGAGACTGAGGAAAGCAGCAGAGAAATACTATCAGGTTTACATAGAAAAGCAGCAGCGCAACATAACAGGAGGACTTCCCATGAGCAGAAGTCAAGACTTTGGCTCCTAAAGCCGACAAGGGTGCTTGGGCTAGAATCCAGGCCAATGTGATGACGCTGCGTGTGAGCTTGGGTACCAGGGTACCAGGCCAGCCCGGTGATGCCCAGCTGTGGTGTCCTTCACTGGTTTTTAAATAATGTCAGAGGACATTATTTAACCTCTCTTGGCTTAGTTTTCCCCTACAGGAAATGGAAATAACAATTGGACCTAACCCACAGGACTATCATGCAAATTGAGAGAGAAAATATATGAAAGTGTTTTATCTAGGTCCCAACCAACAGAGAGTTCTAATAAAGGTTATTATGATTATTAATATTAATGTATGGGAAAGCTTCACATGTAATTATTTATTATTTTTTTCATTTACTAATATTAATGATAAATGTTGGGGGAATGTGGATTCCCCCACCCAGGGATGCAGTCAACATAGAACTTTGCTTAAGTGTAAGGTGTATATCCTAGGTATCCCTAGAATACCAAAATACTAATTGAAGTTTGGATACTATAAAATGCTCACCCAGCATGCACTGGGGCAGGTTTTCTCCAAAGACAGTGATGGGTTTTGCTCATAATTTTATAGACATGGCAGTTTCGAAAGGAAACCTGCATTCCTATGTTTATTGCAGAACTACTTACAATAAGTGACCACACACAGATGACTGGATCAAGAAGATGTGGTGTATATACACATATAAATGGAATACTACTCAGCGATCAAAAAAGATAAACTCTTGCCATTTGCAGGTGGAGCTGGGATTATGCTAAGTGAAATACCAGATAGTGTCACTTATATTCAGAATTAAAGAAATCAAACAAAGACAAGCTTTAATTGCAACCCTTGAAAACTGACCATAGATCTGAGGTATCAAAAAAGGGAAGAGGCAAAGAAGAAGGGAGGAGTAAGAAGGGGGAAGGGAGCACAGTGGACTGTGGCAGAGGACTATGGGTACTTTGGTGGTGGGAGAGTTATTGAAACTACATCTCAGGGGAGAACCCTATATTGTCAAAATATCAACAAAGTTATAAAATGATGGTACTTCATTAACAAGAGAGAAAAAAGACATTTCCAAGGCTAAATCCATGGAGATCACAACAGGATGAAAAAATGTGCAACATGAAGAATGATGTAATATATATATATGTATATTATAAAGTAAATAAAACTAGCTTAAGGTGTACAATCAATGATTCAATACATTGTATGTATGCTGCAAAATATTTATCACAATATGGTTCATTTGCATTCCCCTAAGATAATCACATTACTGTAAGCTCCCCTCTCGGTGACTGAAGCCCTGGAACTTAGCCCTCTTACTGGCTGAGGTCTGTCCCTTTGACCAAGATATTCCTGTTACCTACCCCTTGGCAACCCCACTCTCCTCTATGTTTCTATGAGTTTCTCTGCTCTTGTTAGAAACACATGACTGAGATTATCCAATGTTTGTCATTCTCTGACTTTTTTCATTCAACATCATACCCTCAAAGGCCATCCATGTTGTTGCAAATGGTAGTGTTTCTTTCTTTTTTACAACTGAGTAATAATATATATATATATTATATATGTAGATGTATGTATACATACATATATATACACATATGTAAGTCATATATGTGTGTACATATGTATATATACACACATATATAAGTTTATATATTACACTTACCACTATACAGTATTGTGTGCATGTGTATACATGCATATATTTAATATATCATTGCCAGAATAGTCCATATATTAAGGCCACATGAAGGAGCCTTTGTCACAGAATACCAAACTTAATTCTATGAAATAGATGTGAAATTGCAGAGGACTGTAAAAGGTATTTGTTTCTATGTGTAAGTTTGTAAAATAACCGTCTATATCTGGAAACTAAGGCCCTTTGCTCGCCTACAAACATGTAAGGGTTGCTACATGGGGCACTCCATCCAGATCTCCTAGGATGACCTTGACCATTTCTGCACAACCCTTTTGTCGGCTTTTGCTGATTTTTTAGCTCCCAAAGGCCTGCACCTGTGTCTCCACCTCAGGGCGGCTGCCCCTGGCTATAGGCATGTACACTCCTCAGAGGGCCTGGGAGCTGATACCTCCCCAGGGCAGTCTTTGGCTGGTGACCTGGGTAAGGAGGTTGAAAGCCCAGCTCTGTTGCCTTAGGTTAGGACAAACCTGGGCTGTGACTTACATCTTAGAGGGTCTAGAGGAGCTGCCTAGAGTTAGCCTGTGGAATTGAACTGAAACTTCATCTTTGCTTTGCTCTTCCCCTTTTCTTCTGTTTTCCCCACCTCTTACCAGTTCCTGAAGTTACCAGGAAGCATTTCCTTTACAAATCTACTGCATAAAAACCCTTGTCTCAGGGTTTGGCTCTGGAGAGCCCAATGTAATCACTAGTAATAATGGTTCCACCTTACCAGCACGTGTGTGTGTGCACACTGCGTCAACTCTAAGTCTTATTATTATGAAATCGCAATATGCATGCAATTTTCTTTACATTTTCATCCCTTCCCTTTCATGGCTATAAACATACTTCAGCAAATGTTTCCAACAACACTGTATCGTTGTATCATAACGTCAATACCACCATCCAACTTTGGTAGTTTATTGCTATGGGAAGGCCAATTTTTGTGTAAGTTTATTCACTCTCACTCTACTTAAAACTACCGTTCCTGGGTCAAATGGTAGCCCATTTCTAAGAGTTATGATTCTTACTCCAAATGCCCCTGAAAAGATTAGTTCACATCCCAACCATCACTGTTACTGACACTGTTATTAGCACGGCTATTCTACATCCTTAGCCCCTTCCTCTATAATACCAAACAAAGAGTGATGTGCACAACCTCTAAGAGGTGGGTACAACCTCTTAGGAAGCCTGAAGCTGAGATGATGCTCATGGTAACTCTTGTCTTCAAACTGACTTCACTGTTCTCACTCCTGTAAGAACTGAGCTGAAAGCACTAGACATTTTAATTTTCATCTCATACAAATTAAAGCAACTCCTGGAAGATTCACACTTCTTGGTTTCAAAATTACTGCAAAATGACAGTAATCAAAATAGTGTGCTATTGGCAGAAGCTAGTGGAGTAGAATAGAAAGCTCTGAAATAAATTCTTGCGACCATAGTTCAAGGATGTTGGACAAGGATGCCAAGTCCGTTCAATGAGGAAAGGACAGTCTTTCAAAAATGGTGCAATGCAAACTGGACATTCCAGTTGGACCCTTCATTCAATATATAAAAATTGATACACACTGTATCAAACACCCAAATGTAAGAGCTAAAACTAAAAGAAATTCTTAGAAAAAAACTTATGGGAAAGCCATTATGACACTGGATCGGGCAATCTAACCTTGACTATGATGCCACAACCAAAGGGGAGAAAATAGACAAACTGGATTTCATCAAATTAAAAACTTGTGCAGAAAAGGACACCATCAAAGAAATACAAAGACAAACTACAGAACGAGAGAAAATATTTACTAATCATATATCTAACCAGGAATTAATACCCAGAATATGCAAAAATAAAACCCCTAAACTACAGTTCAAAAGTAACAAAATCCAGCCCAATTCAAAAATAGGTCAAGGGGGCCCTCCGTGGTGGCGCAGCGGTTAAAGCACTGCACTGGGAAGCTTAAGCCGCTTCCGCATGAGTTCGATTCCCGCCTGCCCCGGAGGTGACCACATGGCCAGGCAGACCTCTCCTGACCCGCCTGCTGCTCCCCTCAGCAGTGTACTTCGATCTGCCTGCTCTGCTCCCTACTCTGTCTCTGCTGAATCCTCTCACCCTCCGCATCTCTGGCTTGTACCCCAGTTCTGTATGAGTAAATAAATAAATCTTTAAATAAAAAAAAAATAGGTCAAGGTCTTGAGTAGACATTTCTCCAAAAAAGACATACACAAGTGGCCAATAAATACATGAAGAAATGCTCGAAATCATCAGTCATTAGGAAACCCCAAATGGAATGGGGCTCTTTTTTTACCTACTAGAATGATTGCCACCAAAAAACTGGTAAGAACAAGGGCTCAAGGGGGAGCGGCGAGTGTGCTGCATTGCTGGTGAGGATGTTAGTTGTTGGCCCAGCCACAGGAGAAAGTTCCTCTAAAAAGTTGAACATAAGTGAACCGTATCAACCCCGATTCTGTTTCAAGGTGTAAATCTAAAGGAATTGAAAGCAGGGACTCAAGAAATAAATACTTGTATATCAATATCCACAGCAACAAATGGCCCAAATTCTTATCAACAGATGAATAGATAAGCAAAATGTGGTCGAAATATAATGAGGAACATTATTTCACACAAACGGGAATAAATTAGCATAAAATGATTCATACTAGACCATGGGCAAGTGTTAAACAATGTGTTAGGTAAAATCAGCCAGACACAAAAGAACGAGCATCACGTGATTCCATTTCATGAGCACCTACACCAGGCAGATATGTAGAGACAGAGAGCAGAAGAGAGCAGGGCTGAGGGGATGGTTGATGGCTTTAGGAGGGAGGAGGTTTAGTGGGTAGAGAGTTTGTTTGGGAAGATGAAAAAGTTCTGGAAATGGATAATGGAAGTGACTGACCATCACTCTGTAGGTATTTGATGTCACTGATTACGCACTAAGAATGATGAAAATGGTACATTTTATGTTGACCACATTTATAAAACTGAAAAAAAAATAATGACTTCTACCAACTGGGAGAGAAAAGTAGATCCCACTCTCCTGGGCTCAGGCTGATGTGCTGACGATGACCGCTGCCTTCTTGAAGAGGTCGTGGAGCGTGACTGTTAAGGTAGTCAGCATTTGCATCTGCCAGCTGGGTTCAGATTCCAGGCCTGTGTCTTGTGTCATGTGTGACTCTGGCCATCTGGGCAAGTTCGCTAAAAGCTCATCTGACCTTGTCTGTAAATGACAAGAAGCATCCTTCCTACCTGGTGATACCTTCTGGGTGTGAAATGAGATACCGCTTAGCACAGCGTCTGGCATTTAGCTAAAGAAAAATGTAGACATTAAATTTAACTCCAGTGACTGCTGCTATTGGATGTTATTGTCATTATTATCTTTAAAAACTCTGGACTGTTTTGGTTTTCTTGATTATCTTGATGGCTTTTCATACCATTAAGGAATATGCTGGAAGAAAATAATAATGGGGCATTTCACTCAGAAATGGACAAATCTGATCCTTAAAATAATATGTCCTGATTATGCAAATGATGGTGTTCCCGGCACTTCCTCAGCTCTCTTCAATGGACTTGGTATCATCACTTTCACTATCAATTAAATACACATAGCGAGGATAATCCTCCAAAGGAGAGGGAAAGCTGGCCCCTAGTTTGGCAAGCCCATCTCACACAGCTGAGCAAAATGAACAGTTTAGCCCAAATGTCCAGCCCTTGTGTTCACAGTGGCCACAGACCCTGTGCTGGGCATATTTGGTTTCTTCATGCCCTCCATTCCGAGAGCTGCCTCAGAGGCTGGCATTATGCAATAAAAGGCCCTGGCTAAGAAATGATGTATTTCTGATGAATAACTCCCAGCACAGCCCTGCTTCCCTTCAGCAAACTGCCCAGCAGGTTTACAAAGAAGGATTCTGTAGGGTCAGCATTTGCCTTCTGACAATTTAGTTTCTTCTTGGTCTGGCTAGAGGCAGACTTGCTTCTGGCTTCAGCTGAGGAGTTCAGCAGAAATACTGAGACCAAAGATCCTCAGGAATTCCTTGTGTGACTTTGAGTAGTCTGGCTGGTCTCGGGAACAGAGAAACACTGTGGAAGAACCCCGAGCTTCTAACTCCTGAAAGGTGAAATTGTTGGCTTCCCTGATGAGTGAGGCGGTCATTGCCAACCAAAAAGTAGAGGTCAAATTAGTGACAAGAACATAACAAACTGAGCCTTAACTTCAAGGAAAAGAAAAAGTTGTGCAGGGCCCTCCCTGGTGACACAAAGGGTTAAAGCACAGCACTGCTAAGCTCTCCGCTGATCCCTGGCCAGAGAGTGACCCACATGGCCAGCAGACCTCTCCTGTCTCCCCACTATACCCCCTCAATGGTGTATTTCAGTAGATCTGTCTGTTCTGTTTCCCACTGTCTCTGGTAACTCTTCTTACCCTCCACCTCCAGCACCTCTGGCCTGTACCCCAGTTCTTATAGCATAAATAAATAAATCCTTAAAAAAGAAAGTTGGGCAATAGAGGGGAAAATTTCATGAACTATATATTACACGCCTCAACTGTGGAAATCATTTATCATGGTGTCATAGTCATAGAGAAAAGCAATATTGAATGATCAAAAATCACTGAGAAGAATCAAAGACAGGAAGTATGTGTAAGGTGGTGGTAGAAACAGGAAGGGATAACCTGAGAGCTAAATTCTCATTTCCCACAAGGACAGACAAGAGCTAATGCCTAAATATGACAAATCAATATGGAACATTATTGGCCTATTTAGATCTTAATGACAAGTCACAAGTGACTTGCCTTAAGGGAGGGAAGTGGAAACATAACTGAGGGAAGGAAGTGAAAACTTTGTAGAACCCTTGGCTTTAAACTATGTGCATATATAATCTTGATTATACATATGTTCACACATATATGTGAGGATATCGTGTGCATATTATATAGATATATATATACACACACAAACATATACAAAATAACATGTGAGTGTGTGTACGTACTGAAGAGTAGTGGAAGTTTTCAAACTTCCTAGTGCCCATGGGGTAAAAATAAGTGGATAATGAGAAGTTATTACAAAGTTTGACATTTGAAGATAGTTTAGAAGTTATAGACTAGGGTTGGCGGGAGCTCTCTCGGTTCTGGGTTTCTTGCCAACAGAGCCTTGGTGTGCAAAAACATAGAAGGCATGTGTCAAGAGTTTTCTGGCATGGTGTCAATATCCCAGATGCTCTGGAGGCGGCTTCAGGGTAGAAGAAGCTTGGCACCCTTCTTCTAAACATCCCTGGTCATTGAATAGGAATCTCAGATTTTGGAAGCTAAGAGCATAAGGTCGAACAAATAGTGCAGGGTCCATTTTCTGTCTCATAGTTTGCTTATTAAGATGTTAATAGGTGAACATGTAGCGAAGCTTCTTGACCAAAGCACATAGGAAAAATAAGTTTACGAAAATTAATATTATAAAACAGTTATGGCAGTGTTGTTAAGCAGCAGTATCAATATAATTTATTTCCACCCTCATTTCCTAGAAATGTTGTTTTTTTAATTTAGGAATACGTGTTCTTTAATCCTAATTTGCTTTTTTTTTTTTGTTCTTGATAAGTTTTCCTTATGAAACGAAAATTAACTTACATAATTTCTGAAGACTCAAGTTCTCTTTTCTGTATGTGTGATCCTTACCCCACTTAAAACAGAGTTGTCAAGGAGACCGGTCTTTAAAATGGAGGTTGGCCTTAAAAGTGCAAACTTACAGAGGAACTCTAAATTCCCAATTTAAGAGAAATTTAAGAGTGTCATTCAGAGAAACACATGTTTCATCAAGATGAAAGTTAGGAGATAATCTTAAAAATTCTTGGAGTTTGGGCCCTCCCTGGTGGCGCAGCGGGTTAAAGCACTGCACTGAGAATCTAAAGCCGCTTCTGCATGAGTTCGATTCCCGCCTGCCCCGGAGGTGACCACATGGCGTGGCAGACCTCTCCTGACCCGCCCGCTGCTCCCCTCAGCAGTGTACTTCGTTGATCTGCCTGTTCTGTTCCCCACTCTGTCTCTGGTGAAGCCTCTCGCCGCCCCTGAGCCTCTGGCCTGTACCCCAGTTCTGTATGCACAAATAAATAAATCTTTAAAAAAAAAAAAAAATTCTTGGAGTTTGTCAGGCCCTCCCTGGTGAAGCACAGCAGGGTAAGCCAGGTAAAGCACAGCACTAAGAAGCTAAAGCCACTTCAGCACCTGTTTTATCTCCCACAGGGGCGGCAGACCTCGCCTAGCCCGCCCGCTGCTCCCCTCAGCAGTGTACTTTGTTAGTTGGCCTGTTCGGCTCCCCACTCTGTCTCTGGTGAATCCTCTCACTGCCCCTGCACCTCTGGCCTGTACCCCAGTTCTGTGTGCATAAATAAATTAATCTTAAAAAAAAAAAATTCTTGGATTTTGTCACAGCTTCCTCTCTCCTGGCCACCATCTTGTGTGAACCGCTGAATTCCCTAACAACGTCCAGAAACTTCCTCCTCATTTCATATTCAATACCACAGCAATAAAGCTCATGGGCGAGTATTTTCTCCCTCCTAAGTGCTGCAAGTACAAATGCATCAGTCATTTGTGTTTTTTTTCAGTGGGGTTTAAAAAAGAAAAACCTCTCAAAAGGTAACATTGCCTTTCTCTTGTTTTTTGGTTAACATTATCATTTAAATTGCACCTCACATGTTACTAGATGAAGGAAGAGAGGCTGTTTGAATAGGTTCGACTTTGCTTTTTCATTCACGAAACTATTTAGATTTTCAAATCAATTCCAACTGACTTTCTAAAATGTGTTGGGGGGAAATATATTGTGATAAATAGTTATTGCAGTGGAAATACCAAAAAGGGACAGTTCTGTCTGTTTCAGCAGGAAACTATTCAATTGATGGAATTGTGCCTGGCCCTTGTTTTCCTCCCACTGGATGGAATTTTAACCATTTGATGCTCACTGATATTTCCAAAGCAGGCAAGGGAAAGAGCCTCTCCACTGTTTAAAACTGAAAGTCTTTTTGACTCGAATGTAGTTAGCACCTTCCCTCAGATCTTGCTCTCCACACCAGAAACCTGCTAACGCAGGGAGGATGCTGCATGTTGGGATTATTTCAATCCCAGCTCCTCCACCTGGGTGATTTTGGGCACTTCCTATCTTTCTAGATCTCTTTCCTCAGCTGTAAAGTGCATACAATAATGAGACTAACTGCAGGAGATGATTAGCAGCAGTATCTTAAAACATTTATGATTCTAATCCATAATACATTGTTCATCAAAGCCCAAAATAAACATGCACAGACATGTATACGCATACAAGGAGGCATCTACTTGCATCTACTTACTCTCTGAAATAAAAATTTCACCAGCAGGAGCTGTCTGGATTAGATATGATGCATCCATCTCCCTTTGAGTCTATTTTGGTTTTCTTTCATGTTTTAAATTAATTTTTGTGGAACACTAAACTTATTTATAAATTTTACATTTATTAACTGTATTCTATTTAATTTATTTATTCTATGACTGTGACATGGATTCAAGGCAGTTGTTGGTAGATCCTGGCTGAGCACATGCATCAGGCCCAGTGCCTGTTTTTGTAAATAAAGTTTTATTGGAACACAGTCATACTCATTTATTTAGATACTATGACTGCTTTCTTGTCACCGTGGCAACAGTGATTAGTTCCAATTGAAAAGGTCTGCTGTGCTAAGTAAAAATATTTGCTACCTGGCCCTTTACGAAAATGTTTGCCAACTCCTGGGTTAGAGGATAAAATGCAAGCCATCTGATGTGAAAGACTGAACACAACGTATATCAGAAGAGTTCAATAAATATCTTTTTCATTATTGTTGTAGGTTGTGTGATTGCCACTAAAGCTAACTAACCATGGAAGGAGATTCCTCGTTGAGTAAGTATGATAGACAAGCTTAACTTAGGAGGGAGAAAGCCTGGGAGGGCAGATTTAAATAACAAACAAGGAACAGAAACTGGAATCTAAGCACCAACAAGCAGGCCGGGATCTAAGCACCACCATGAGAGCCATTCAGTCTCTTTTTCCCTCCAGCTAGAGGCATTACATCAGTCCAGCCACTTCCCCAAATTGGCATTTGTTGCATCCTTCCTGTCAGGCAGAACAGCAGACAGAGAGAGTTTAGGCCACATTAAGCATCCAAGACCCTCAGATCCCTCTGTTGAAGGTGTCCCGCTCTTCTTCCTGTAGTCATTAGAGAATAAGTCTCTGATAAGCAACGTAAATTAGATGCAGTGACATTCTGCTAATTGATTCATCTCCTCCGCTGGGCTGGGCTAGGCTGGGCTGTTAATTACCAGCTAATCTTATCAAGATGGCGGCTGACTGGCAGATAGTGGGTCCTTAAGAGAAGGGGAAGGGCCTCAGTTGGCCCCAGAGTCTCTCATTGGGTGAAGCAGCTATCAAACCTGCCAGTCCCACCTGGAGCCATTTGAATGTGGAGGTGCTATGGCTTCAAAAAGGGACAAGACTATCTTTCAGGAGTCATGCAAGAGAAGCAGAGAGAAATGGCAAGCCTCCAAGTAAGTGTTAAGGGGAAGAAAGAAAGGACCAAGATTACAGAGCATGCATTATTAAAGTTGCATTCTCTCCTCTCTCCATCTTGATCAAATTTTATTTCAGTGAAGCACAGGGGCTTAAAGAGAGATAAAAGACTTTCAAATATAAATTAAGTCCTATTTATTTCACCACCCCAAGCCGAGCAGGCAGGTTCTGTCTGCTGTGTTGCCCAGAAAGGCTGAATGGTTGCCTTTTTAGCTGGATGAATATCTATGATTTGCTGACATCTGGCAGAAGGGGGCTTGTCGCCAATCAAATCAATGCCCCCTGGCATCATTAGGTTCTGCCTAAAGGTCTCCTCCCCTGCTTCTTTTCAGAACAACCCTGATAACCATTTGTTAATCTCCCAAAGAGCCTGAATGAGTGCGGGAATTGGACAGATGTTGCAAGCATTCCTTAGCTTGCATTCACCCACAGCCTCTCAAAGGCCTGTATCCTGATTTTATGACGAGACCCAGCTATAAGAATTTCAGTTGTAAAGAAAATGAAATCCATCAGAAAAAAAGAAAAGAACCTCTCTGGGGAAAAAAAAATGTGACTGACTGATGATAACGCTGAGTACTAGCAAGGGTGGAGGGAGACCAGCAGTCCCAATGGCTGTGGGTGGGAATGGGAATTAGTCCAATGTTTCTTTTGGAGGGTGGATGAAAGAGGGTTGTGGTTGTGATTTGCCAGTAGATATTATTCCCCTCCAAATACTAAATGCATATATCTTTAAAATCAGGAGTTCTACCTTCAGCAGGAGGCTAGTAAGACCAGAAAACTTCTGCATGATGATTGGAGTATGCCAGGCACTGTTCTGGGTACTTTCAGTTCCCTCTTGCAAAGGAAGCCCGGTTATCATAATGCCCTGCCTCTGGGGCTCTATCCTGGAACAGATATCTCTATCACCCAGCACTGATGACAGCTGCCCTTCAACAGTGTGGCTTTGAACTGTGCACGTCCGTGGTCACTTACATGCATATTTTTAAAGATATATACTATATCTGTCTGCTAAGATTTACTCACAAATACTTACAGCTCAGTAAGAGTCACAATATCCCCATGTTGAGGAATATGAGGAAGAGAAAGCACCAAGAGCATAACTGGTGCAAGATGACACAGCAAGTTAGCTGAACTAGAATTCAAACCCAGATCATGGACTGGCAGAGAACCAGCTTCCAACCCTTCTCCCATCCCACCAAAATGCCACAGAGACGTCCCCTGAGTGACAGTTTGGGTGCCATCCACAGGGAACCACCTAAAACGACCAGCAGGGGGAGGTTATGGATGGCTGTGTGGTGAAGCGCTTCCAAGCTATGACAGAGAATAAGCTATGTCTTTCTGTTCTGACAGGGACCGAACTTCAAGACACAGTGCTGAGAGAAACAGGCACGGTTTATGGAGAGTGTGATCTCAGTAACTTTTTAAAATAAGTGTCATTAGGGCCCTCCCTGGTGGCACAACAGGTCAGGACGCAGCGCTGCAAGCCGGCCACAGCTGCTTCTGTGCAAGTTCGATCCCCGGCCCCAGAGGTGATCTACATGTATGGCAGACACTCCTGACCCGCCCGCTGCTCCCCTCAGCAGTGTACTTCGTAGATCTGCCTGTCCTGCTCCCCACTCTGTCTCTGGTGAATCCTCTCACTGCCCCTGCACCTCTGGCCTATACCCCAGTTTTGTGTGCATGCATAAATCTTTTTTTTTTAAAGTGTCTTTAGGGGCATCCCTGGTGCCACAGTAGGTTAAAGCGCAGCACTGAGAATAATCAAAAACCACTTCCACATGAGTTGGATCCCCACCTGCCCTGGAGGTGACCACATGGCGTGGCAGACCTCTCCTGACCTGCCCGCTGCTCCCCTCAGCAGTGTACTTCGTCAATCTGCCTGTTCTGCTCCTCACTCTGTCTCTGGTGAATACTCTCACCACCCCTGAGCCTCTAGCCTGTACCCCAGTTCTGTATGCACAAAAAAATAAATTTTTATACAAAAATAATTGCCTTCAGAGCATATACAGGCTTACAGCAAAACTGGTGGTTTGCCTTTAGACCTTCTCATCCCCACATATGTGCAGTCTCGGCCCTCGTCAATATCGTCCTCTGGGAGAGCCACATCACTCCAAGTTCACAGTTTCCATGAGGGTTCCCACTTGGTGTACATACTGTGGGTTTGGGCAGAGGTCTAGCACATATCCACTTTTATAGTATGACAATGAGCATGTCATTGCCCTCAGCATCCTCTGATGTCCGCCTGCACACTGCTAGCCCTCACCTAAGCCCTGGCCTCACTGAGCTCTTTGCTGTTTCCATTGTCCCTTTTCAGAATGTCATGTATTTGGAATCATACAGCACACAGCTTTCACAGACTGGCTTCTTCCACTTAGCAAAGTGCCTTTCAGCTTCTTTTCCTGGCTCCATGCTTGTCTCCTCCTCTTCAGTGCTGAGTGATACTCCATTGTCTGGATGTACCACAGTGAATTTATCACTTCAGTTGTTTCTAAGTTCGACAATCATTGATTAAACTGCTATAAATATCTATGTTTATGTTTTTTGTGTGGCCTATTTACATTTTACAATAATGTGTTTCTTAGTGCTCAGGGATCTGTTTAAATCTCGGAATTAATCACATCAGCTATGAATTTTAATAACCTCAGATCGAGTGCAAAGTTACTAAGTTTTCTTTTTATTCTTTATAGCTTCATGTCATTGTAATATTGGTGTATGGAACTTGTATTCATGGAATTACTTGATTCATCAGATGAAAATTAAAACTGGGAAAAAAAGATAAAAAAATATTTCAAGCAAAACCACGAAAGGTGAACCTTCCATTTTCATCTTCACAAGCAAATGCTTAGAAGCATTTATTTCCTGATGAAGGTTAAAATGTTCAGGGACTTTTCATTATTCAAAGATAGTGTTTTTGTGAATGTATTTGGAATGTATTTGGAACCCCCAAATTAAAATTCTTGGTGTTTACACAGTTGTTGATAGATGCGCATCTGAGGAAACGGAGGCTCAGCAAAGTGAGAGTGACTTGCTAGCGATCACAGAGCCTGGGAAGTGAACGCAAGACTGGCTGGTCTCAAAGTCCATCCGCTCGCTGGCCTCTATGCAGACTGCCACATGGAAGAGGCGCAGAAAAGGGGACCGAAGAGCATCTTTGGAAGGGACGTTATGCTGCATGTTGGAACAGAGTCTGAGTGAAAGACAAGGAGTCAGTGTGTGTGGTGATCAGACAGTTGCCCACAGAAGACTGGGCATGAACAAGGGAGAAAGAGAGAAACCTCTGTGCTCAGGATGCTCTTTGGGGATGGGAGAAAAGCTCCGTCCACAGCCCTCATCAAATCCCCGCCCCCATGCAAGCATCTGGCTGCTGACGGCCAGCAGGGAGACACCCCCAGCATGTCCAGCTGTGCTCAGCCTGTGCCCACCCCTAACCCCAGGCAGCCCTTGGCCTACAGAAGGCAAGGACTGGCATATAAACCATCCAGCTCCCTTGTCCTTCTGGTGGCATAACTCTGGACCTGTGTCTAAGTGGCTCCTAGAGATTCCCAGAGAGACCAAGGCCTAGCACCTGCACGGTCCCGACTCAGCAGCGACACCACCTGTGCAGACTTACAGAGACCACCCCTCCTCTCCTTGCCATGTTCCTGGGATCCTTTCCCAAATAAACTGCTTGTGCCCAAATCCTTGTCTCAAGTTCTGCTCCTGGGAAATAAGCTCCAAGCCATCAGCTACCAGCCATGTGTGACAGTATAATATATTGACAATTAATTACAATTCTGTTCTCATGCTAATAAATAAGTTGGCCTTGTTAAGAGGCACATAGAGAACAATCTTTATCTTTTCCTCCATTCTTTAAGCCTCTTGTCATTTTTCAATTAGCATTTGCCATATACAACCGTGTGCAGAGAATAACAGGCTATAGAGAGAACCTAGGGCCAGCCTGGACCTGCTACCCCAGACTTCTTCTTGAGGGGCTGATTGAGTCTTGTTTCTTGCATCCAAATGCAACGTCTATTGATACAACTCCAAGATGCTTTATGAAAGCAGTAGGCAATGCTGTTGTGGTATTTCTTCCCCAAATATACACCTGTTACCTAGTCATGAGGAAATAGCAGACAAACACCAAATGAGATTTATTTTACAAAATAGCAAAAATATCAAGCTCAAGAAACACACACACACATGAATGCCAGTAACTGGTCCAATTGATGAAGATTCAAGAGATAAGACACATGATTCAAATCCATAATCCCTGACTAGATCTTGAATTGGCGGGGGGGAGGTGGGGGAAGGGGGGTTGACATTTGATGAAATTTGAATATAAGCTGTGGGATAGAAAACAGTACATCAATAGTTCTGACTTTGATAGCTGTGGTGATATAAAAGAAGGACCTGGTTCTAAGAAATTCATACTGAAGTGTACACGTGTGTATGTAGAGAGAGAATGACAAAGCAAATGAAGCCAAATGTAAACAATAGATGATGCACGGTGAAGGTTATAACCAAAGCTCTTTCAATTTGAAAGTTCATCAAAATAAAACAGCACCGGCCCTCCCTAGTGGCGCAGCGGGTTAAAGCACAGCACTGAGAAGCTAAAGCCACTTCCGCATGAGTTCGATCCCCCGCCTGCCCCGGAGGAGAC
>NW_004567133.1:11426964-11434801 GCF_000260355.1 Condylura cristata | reverse complement strand
TCTCTGGTGAATCCTCTCACCCTCCGCATCTCTGGCCTGTACCCCAGCTCTGTACGAATAAATAAATAAATCTTAAAAAAAAAAGTGACTATCCTGTTCCTCATCATATGTACTCATTTAATTGACAAAAGTGAAGTCGTAGGGTTTGCAAGAATATTTTGTTAAAGTCAATGGCTAATGAAGCTAAAAAGCTATCATTTCCTGAGCCCTCACCTGTGCCAGGAAGGGTTCTGAGTATTTGATATGACTGTCCAGAGAGTCAGTTAACTCTTACTGTAGCCTGGGTCCCCAGAGCCGTAATTATCCCTTTTTTCACACTCACAGAGTTAGCGATGCAGTAGATCAGTCAGATTGTCATGGCTTTAGAGCCAGCAAAAAAAAAAAATGTCTTTTAAACACACAGTATTATGGGTGGTGCTGCACTGAGCTTGAGTCCACTCAGGTCTGTGGTTTACTGAGACCTAGCCCAGAGGACTGAGACTAAATAAGAAGAGGTAAAGTCAGGTCCCCTGAGTTGTAGGATTCCTGGACCTAATTCTATGGACCGGTGGGCATGGGGCTCCCCCTTCCTCCAGCAAGCAATATCAGACGCCAGCCAAGTGTCTTGGAATTCGACAAAACTCTGACACTCTCTACCCAGAGAGAGCATCAGATTGCACAGGTTAGAAGCTCAGTCTCCCAAAACCACATGCCACTTCAGATAGGAATTGCAAGCAGCGAGTGGTTACCTGCCCTTCTGTCCCAGTAGCTACCAGTTGGAGGCTTCCTTCCCATGCCCCTCATGAGCCCAGGTCATTGTGCTTCTGGCCATCTCACTGTAAAGCAGGACACCCGTCTCAGGTTCCATCTATTTTCTAGAGCAGCTCACAGTACTTGAGAAACCCTTTACTCACAGGATCACCACTGAGCAAGAGACATTGACAGATGTGAATAAAGAGCCAGATGGGGCCCTCCCTGGTGGCGCAGCGGGTTAAAGCACAGCACTGAGAATCTAAAGCCACTTCCACATGAGTTAGATTCCCGCCTGCCCCAGAGGTGACCACATGGCATGGCAGACCTCTCCTGACCCGCCCGCTGCTCCCCTCAGCAGTGTACTTCATCCATCTGCCTGTTTTGCCCCCCGCTCTGTCTCTGGTGAAGCCTCTCACCACCCCTGAGCCTCTGGCCTGTACCCCAGTTCTGTATGCACAAATAAATAAATCTTAAAAAAAAAATAGCCAGATGGGACAGATGCATCAGGCAAGACATGGGAGAAGACTTGCAGCCTCCATGTCCTCCCCAAACCTCCATGTGTTCCCCAGCCTGGAAGCTCCCAGAAGCCCCTCCACTTGGGTTTAGAGGAGGCAACATTGCATAGCAATGACTAAGCCACTGACCACTGGCAATTGAACTGAACTTTCCTCTCTCCTCTCCCCAGATGTTGCAGGTTGGGACTGGACGTTTCACTCCTCTAAACATGTGGTTGGTTCCCCTGGTAACCAACTGATATCCCCAGGTGTTTTCCTTCATCGATGTAGCAAAAGACAAATTCTATCACACACAATACTTAGAAAATTCCAAGACTTTGGGGTTTAGGGAGAAGCTGTGAGCCAAAAAGTGTGGATGAGGACCAAAAATGTATTTTGGTCATCAGAATAAGCAAATACAGATTACTTATACACCTAAACACCACAGCCCATTTGTTTCTGAGGAGCTCAGAGTCTAGAAGCTCCCCCCATTCTGAACCCCAGGTGAGAGGCCCTCGGGTCTCTGTGCCAGCATTGCCAAAGAACAGCTTGAAGTCTGTTGTCCTGGGCTCCTGATTCTCATGCTACACAAAGTTAGAATCGGCTTCAAAAATGATTTCATCCTTATGATTTTTAGGAACTTCCAGGGCTTATAGGGAGTGACATGTGTGATCCTTTCTGGTGAAAGCACCACATCTAACTTGGTTGAGTTTCAGCAAACTCCACAGATTCCTACAGTCTTAGGATAAAAGGTGGCCAAAGGTTAAACCATGGTCTGTGAACAGTGCCTTTCACAAAGCACCTCAAAAGCACCGCTATAATGCTGACAGCAGACACATTTAGAACAGAGCTTTTGCTTCCAGTAGCATTTCACCATCTTTTCTGTTGGAATTTGCTTTTATTATTTATTCTTTAGCTCCAAGCTTGGAGATTTGTTTTGTTTAATGTACTCCTGAGTCATGTCTCTCCCTTCTCCACTCTTCCCTCTTTCTTTCCCCCCACCTCCCTCACCCCCACCCTACTGCCAATTAAAAAATAGAAACAATGAAACCATCAAGAGATTGCCATCCCATAAAACTTTACATCCTTTCTGATGTCAATTCTAAAAGGAACTAGGTAATGATAAGAGCTAACAGTCAAAAACGAACATAAATACCCAAGAGGTGAAAGGGATTTTCCATTTTTATGGGTTTCCAGCTTCCCTGACGTCCTTTGTGGGCCTGGCTTATGTGACCTTGGCCTACATGCTCACGGCAGCTGCCTAAATAGCAGGACCAAGGGGAGGGTGAGACAAGGGGGCACCTGGGTCCGGCAAGTGTCCTTAAACCACACCCCAGGCCAAGCTGAAGGTGCCTAAATCAGAATACCCCAAGACTCTCAGAACTTTCTCCCCGAGATGTCTCACTCTGGCACACAGTAGATCCTGAGTTATGGGCCACAGAGTCCTTGAAGGTTGAAGAGAAGCTTCTGTCCTTGCCTGAGTGCTTTGCCCTTCCCTACTCAGAGAAGAGACAGCTGCATCCTAAGCTTCCTCCCTCTTCTTTATCAGAGAAGCAATCAGTGCTCCCTCTCTCATGACCCAGGAGAATGTGGTTCGGAGGGCGGGGTCATCCAGCTCTAAGTCTATCAGTTAACATGTCCTCTCTAAGAATCTCCTCTTTACTCTGAAGTTAATAAATAAGGCCAAACCCTCTTCTTGTCTTAGCCTCTCTCAGTTTTTGATAACCCAGCTCCCTAAATGCAGGATAAACATTCCCAGTCTACTCCATTATGCTTTAGAATTACAACTTGTGAATTTTCCATATGCATGTTGTCAAGTTTTGGTCTTTTCTCCTACTTGTCTCTCTGATGTTAACTCAGCCAGCCAACCAGCCTTAGAAGAACCCAGAAAAGATGGGGGAAATTTCCCTCATCTCTCAACATAGTCCTGCCTAGTAGTGCCCGACCCCGCTCTGGAACATTTTCACTACTTGTCCCCAGCGGCTCCTCCTTTGCCAGTGATCATTCTAGAGCATAAGTCTGATAAGTCTGACCATGCCACCCTCCGAATGTTCTCCAGGCCCTCATGGTAAAAGCTAAGTTCTCTGGGAAGTCCTGCAATGTTCTTCTGCCAGAGCAGGAGCCAGACTCCTGCCTGGTTCACCCCAGCACCCTGCCTCTCCCCTCAATCTTCTGAAAGGCTCCCAGCCTGGACCCTGCTGTGCCACCCCAGGGGTCTCACAGCCACTGCCCCCTCCTATTCTTCCAGCCTACCTCCAGATTCACTTTCAGATATCCCTGGTGGGAAAAACATCAATGCAATAGATGAGGAGAAAGGGGTTGAATCAAAGTCACAAGCTGATGTTTGAGTCCAACTCTTCCACTTCCTGTCATGACACAGAACAAAGCACCTAACATTTCTGGTCTTGATTTTCTTCATCTGTACATGAGTGTGAGAGTCATGAATTGACTATGGGTGGAAGACTCAAAAAGGTGATTTAGGTACGTCACCTTCACCAGGTGAGGATCCAGGTCTGGGTGAGGAGCCACTCCCAGGTACTCTGCACCACCTGCTCTTATTTTTTCCTTTGTTATGATGATGTTTGCTAAGTTCTGCCAGGCTACAGGGACCCTGGCAGGCAAGAAAAAAGGAGCTGGGTCTGTGTGTTCTCTGCTGTCCTGCCAGCTGACAAGCATACAGTAGGTACACAATAAACACGTCAAAGGATTGAGGCAACAGTACAAGTGATGCATCTGCTGGAACAACACACATCTCTGGGATAAGGAATGGGAGGTCTAGAAAATTCCTCATCTGCTCTGTGAGCCGAGGGCAAGGTGGACAGCCACATGTGCCGAATATGAATTCAACCAAATGTGAGCAGACTGTGGGCCAGGCAGACATCGTGCTACACACCAGGAAGTACAAACTGAAGAAGTCCCTGCCTTCCGCAAGGAGCAGGAGTGGTGCGAAAGCCGGAAGCCGGAAGTCGGAAGTCGCCATCTTTTCAAGCCACGAGGGAAGACTGCTGATGTGATCTGCAGTCCGGAAGCACCAGTTCTGGAATCAGACACTCCCAGCTCCCAATCCAACAGTATGTGACGTACTTGACCTCCCCGAACTTCAAGGCCTTTCCTTTGCTCAAGGCAGAAGCACAGTATCCACCTTGAAGGCTTTTTTTTGGAGGACATGAGAAATCTGTGCCCTCGCACAAGGTCTGGCCCATAGAACACACCAGCACACTACACCGCTGCTGTAACGCCGTTTTCAGCCCCTCCTTGGACTAATTCACATACCCTGATTTCCCCCCAATCTCTTCTGTGAGCTTTCTTTCTTCTTTTACTGCTTCAACTTAAAGATGAAAAATACACATTTGAGACTTCAAGCTGCTTGGCAGCACAAGACAAAGCTGGGTTTTTTGCAAGCAGAAGAGCCCTGGAACACTTTTATTTCAAACCAGCTGCCAGCACTGAGCAGCCGGCCAGACCAGATCTGGGGGCTCAGCCTTTCTCTTGCTGTGTTGGGGTAGAGGCTCAGATTCTATACCCTCAGATGACCTGTGGCCTGGGGCCTTATGGCAATCCTATGGGGATAATTTGTTTTTGAGGTGAATTTGCAGGGGGTTCAAGACAGTTGATACTTCTCACAGGAAGTTCTTCTTTCTCACTATATCGTGTCGCCTACCTAAGACTTCAAAAAAAGGTCAAAAATGAAAGAAATCAGCCTTGTCTCTTATGCTGCTTCTCATTGATTATTGGTATGTGCCTGGAGCAACGTTTTAAGAAGCAATCTGTTGTAGCATGAGGTTCGGTGGGAAAGGGCACATTGACTGGTAGTGCCAGGCCTGGGATGGGGGTTGGGGGTAGGGAGTGCCAGGACCAAACATCCTGAAATTAAAAACAATTTTTCCAGAGGTCTGGAGAAACTCTTCCCCCTCTCCTGTATTTCTCTGCATCCTGCCTTCCTGTCTCATTCCACTGCAGTACAGTAGTTCACAAATATGGTTATTATTAGTTCAAATTGATTTCTTTCCCTTTGAAAAGAAGTATGTTTCCAAGATGACTCACAGAAAAAATCCTCTTGGTAAAATTTAAATAGGAGCCATACATTGCCAGTGAGATTGAAGGTCCTCTCCCATTCAGAGGGTCCCTTTTCAAAACCAAGACACTTAAGCAGACAAATTCGTAATTTGAAGAATATAAGTAACAACAACAGCTAAGTTGGTTGAACAGGACTATTGTGCTAGCCCAATAATTCTCTATGGAAGCTTCCAGAAAAAGAAGTGGCATCATGTTAGCCATGGTTATCCACATAAGCCCAGGTTCCTGATTGTGTAGAGTAAAATCCCAACCTTTCAGGTATCAGCTGTTAGGCAAGTTATTCTTTCTGTCTAAGGCTCAGTTTTGGGTTTTTTTTTTTTTAAGATTTATTTACTCATACAGAACTGGGGTACAAGCCAGAGATGCGGTGGGTGAGAGGATTCACCACAGACAGAGTGGGGAGCAGAACAGGCAGATCTACGAAGTACACTGCTGAGGGGAGCAGTGGGTGGGTCAGGAGAGGTCTGCCGCACCATGTGGATTTCCTCTGGGGCAGGCGGGGATGGAACTCGTGGAGAAGTGGCTTAAGCTTCTTAGTGCAGTGCTTTAACCCACCGCGCCACCAGGGAGGGCCCTAAGGCTCAGATTTTCCATCTATAAATATGTGGGTAAAATAGTACCCACATATGAGTTATAATCCCGCTTCAATGAGATTGGCTGGTTGCTGCTGAGCTGGAAAAAGCAGAGGAACGAAATGGTGATCTCAGGACCTCAAAGTCTCAGTTCAGTCTCTACATAAATTACCCAAAAGCTCTGTTTCCCACAAAAGGAACCCTTACATCTTGTGGGCTTGAGGTTGCAGAAAGTCAAACAGATTCTTATCTTGAGATTCTTCAAATGACAATACAAATTGAATTCACAGTTGCAAAAGTGTCTGCTGCTAAAGACAGGGCATTGATTAGGAAGGGGTTGGGGTTGTCAAACTGAAATGGGCACCTATGAACAAATCCCAGTGAAGTTGGGGACATGGGACCTCTGAACCTTCTTTGCCGATAAGAGTAGCCCTTTGCTCACCCCTTACCCTCTATAGTCTGAGGAAATAAACCCTGCTTCCCTAAGGAACCCGTCATCAACTCCCGTAAGGTGGCTGGTTTGCAAGACACCAGGAATTCTCCTGAAGACCCACCCAATAGCCCTCTTTACCTTTAAACCTATAATTAGACCCAGTTCCCAACAGGTCCAAAGTGTGACCCATAAGAAGTTGTACTAAGTCCCCCAAAATAACATTACTTATTCTGAGTTATAGAGAGAAACCTAAAGAAGAGATAGGTAGGCAGGTAGGTGGATGGATGGATGGATGGATGGATGGATGGATGGATGGATGGATGGATGGATGGATGGATGGATGGATGGACAAGAATAGCTATTAATGGTGTGGAATTAAACTGAAAAGAAGATAAAGTGGGAACAGACCATGTTTACTGCTGTGAACCCATCAGGTAGTGATTCTGGACATAATGTTGCAGCGTGGGAAGATTGGAAAGGGGTCCAGTTTGGCTGAGCAGCTGAAACATGGAGCCAAAGGTAGCCTCCACCAAATGAAGTTGAAATGCCGGAAGGTACAATGCTCTGGTCTGCTGTAGAGGAAGGTATTCAAAGGCTTGGGGAGACTGGAGTGGGAAGGTGCATTTACCACTTATGGCTAGCTCTTTGCCTGGGGGGTCGCCACAACCACAGAAATCACTTATGAGAGGAGCCCACCTACCTGGGGGGTTTCATGGGTGCTCTTCTCTGTGTGTCAGAAAGGACAGTGGGAGCTGCTACTACTAACCTGGGATTCCTAAATGCAGTGGGGTAATTGGCTCCTGGGGTGTCAGGGGCAACCCTTAATCACCAAAGGCAAGGTGGGTGTCATTCTAGTAATGGAGTCTAAGTAGTAATCAGAATAGCCTGACTCACAGAGCTGGCGGTGCTAGCTAACTAATCACTGTGATTAGCTACTTCATTCTTGCTTGATCTGTATAAACAGAAGAGTTTTAGGTCAAGTTCACAGATGTCTTGAATCATCAAAACAAAGAGTCACAGACCCTCAATCAAGTTCCTGATTTGAACCAGTTTGGAGACCCAGCACCCTCGGAATGAAAAGGACGTTGGTTTCCTTTGAGGAAGGACCTCACTACACTGCCATCAATTCACATGGTTCCCCTCTCCCAGCCCTCCCCAAGGGAACCTAAGCTTGTTGGTTTGTCTTTTTTTTTTTTTTTACAATGTTGAATATACATCAGATAAAAGGAAATAATCAGATTTTCTGAACACTTACTCTAACACATAATTCTAAACTTCAAAAGAGCACTGGAATCCAGAAATTTATTATATGTGTGGTACTAATGTTCATAGGCTGGCAAATCCTGACTCAAGTAAGTATGAAATTACCTGTTTTTATTTAACCCACTTACTGTGATGTCTCATTATAGGCTTATTAATAGTATTTGCTTGTGGGATTCTGTCCAGACACAAATTCAGTGCATGAAGCTGAATGCCTTTCTAAGATATGGAAACAGCTGAATCATATATAAATATATATATATATATAT
>NW_004567133.1:11369636-11426859 GCF_000260355.1 Condylura cristata | reverse complement strand
ACACACACACACACACACACACACATACACATGTGTATAGGCTTTTTGAATGAAGAATTATACACCTGTACAATGAATAATTATATACCTTCAACTTAAATTCAGAAACTTAGCATCTAACATATTTGCTTTCCCATTAGTTTAAAATGGATATGTTGTAGAGGTGTAGATGTAAATAGACTTGCTGATGTAGATGTAATACTAATATAGATATATAAATGGATACTGATGTGTTCCCCCCCCACACACACACACACAAAGACATGTCCACACCATGTGCCTGACCCTGTGAATGTTTCCTGTTTGTTAAAAAGATCCTTGAGGATCTTCCCTGGTGGCACAGTGGGTTAAAGCACAGCACTAAGAAGCTAAAGCCACTTCAGCATGAGTTCCATCCCTGCCCCAGAGGTGACCCACATGGCGCGGCAGACCTCTCCTGACCCGCCCTCTGCTCCCCTCAGCAGTGTACTTCATCAGTCTGCCTGTTCTGCTCCTCATTCTGTCTCTGGTGAATCCTCTCCCCACCCCTGCACCTCTGGCCTGTACCCCAGTTCTGTATGCATGAATAAATAAATCTTAAAAAAAAAAGATCTTTGAAGATTTAATTGAGGATTTTGAGATGACATCATCCTGCATTACTTTGTGTCCCCTAAATCCAATGACAAGTGTCCTTCTGAGAGAAACTCAGAGGAGAGGCACACAGACAGAAGAGAGGAGGCAGGGTAAATATTGAGAGACCCAGGTGGTATGACCATAAGCCAAGGAAAGCAAGAAACATTGGAAGTGGAAGAAGCTAAGAGGGATCCTTTTCAAGAGCCTCTACTTGGTGTTTCCTTCTAACACCTCCCCATCTCAGACTTCTGGCATCCAGCCCTGCAAGACAATAAATCTGTGATGCTCTGACCCATCCACTTTGTGACAACTTCCTGGACCAGCCCAGGAAACATCTGCAGACAGGCTGAAGCATTTAAAAGTACGTACAGCCCTCATGATGCTTCTCTCCTAAAACCTTCAGTGCATGCATCTCCATGAACCTTGTAGACACCTGGGAGATATAGACCTTCCTCAACTTTCAGTGGGGTTACCTCTTGATAAACCCATCACAAGTTGAAAATAGCATAATCTGAAAATGCATTTAATACACCCAGTAGACATTACAAGCTTAGCCTAGCCTAACTTATAGGTGCTCAGGACATTTACAGTTGCCCTTACAGTTGGGCAAAATCATCCAACAGAAAGCCCTGAAATTGTTGATAGCTCATTTAACTTACTGACAAAGGGTACTAACAGTGAAAGCCAGAACACCCTCATTGTAAATTAAGACTGTGGTTTCTACTGAAGATATGGAGTTTTCACCATCATAAAGTCAAAAAATAAAAAGTCAAGCCAGTGTTAAGTGAGGAACTGCTCTCATTAAAGTACGCATCACGGAAACCAGGAAAGGCAGGCACAGAGGAGGTGTTCCAGTCCCATCTCTTGTATTCCTGAATCAGATGCAGTGAAGGGGACAGTGCCTGACCTGCCCCATTAGGCACAGCAGGCCTTCCAGAAGAGAATTTAGGGAACTCGGACACTCCAGCAGGAAGAAAGGCCTGAGGACGAGCAGCAACCTCACTCCTTTGAAAGGCAGAAGTTTCTCGAGGATCCTCAGCCAAGAAGCACTTAGGAAGCTCGGCTTCCCGGCCTTACTCAAGCCAGCAAGGAGCCACGGCTGTGCCACATTCTGATGCTTGTCCTTCTGCCCCGGTGTCCAGAGTCACTGGGCAGTCAATGCGGTGCCAGGCCTGGATGGGCTGCCCCCTCAGCGGGGACACCTGTGTTTGTCTGAGTGAGATGGCACAGGCAAATATTCCTACAGGGTCAGCTGCGCTGAGGTGGGAACTGGCTGGGCAACTAATGAGCTCGTAAATTGGAGAGGAATTAGATTATCAGATGGCAGAGGCAGGACACTACACTGCTACCCACTGGAGTCTCTGCCATAACTCAGGGAAAGCAGAGCATTTTCCCCAGGACGAGGTCACCTGAAGATCAAATCAAATCAGGATGCTCATTAAGAGGGGGGATTTATGGCTCTATTAGCATAGTGCCCCGTGAGGCTGACTCAGGGTGAGGAGCTAGGAGGACAGGACACATTGTCTGTCTTTCAAGCCACAAGAAGGCATGCCATCTGCAGTGAAGAGGCCTTTCTGTCCTTTCAAGGCGAGGACGCAGAAAAGCTTGCCATTGGCAGCTGAGAGGTGCCTTGGGGTCTTGCTGGGGGCAGCAAGGTGAAGGCAGAGCAGGCAGATTCTCCCACTCACTCCCCAGTTGAACCAGAGAAACAAGTTGGTTTATATTACAAGTCTTTACAGTTTCATTTAGTGACAGAAGCTCTGCTATATTTGTAATGTTTTGGGGAGCCCACAGCACACCATTCAGCCGGGCCAGTGCCGTCAGGAAGCAGATCCACTCAAGGATCACAAATGAGGTAGGTGACAGGCGCTGTGCCACGTACTGAAGACCAGGGGACAGCCAACAAGCTGATCCTCAAGCTCTTGGGGATTACAGCCCCCTGGGCACAGTTGTTAGGAAGAATGAGCTCACCAATGAACAAATACAAGTTGTGATGTCTGAGCTCTACAAAGGGGATTATGACACAGAATAGCACCAGGGAGGGGCTGGGGAGCAAGGTCTCCCAGAGGATGTGACACGAGCTCAAACAGAAGTGGCGTGGGGATTCACTGTGAGGAAGCTTGGCTGTAGCTTTCTGAGTGACCCGTCGTCATGTAGAGGAGTAGAGTAACTGCTGGAAAACAAACACTCGCTTTTTTTGGCTTTTTTTTTTTCAGCCTTTCTATGCATTCCCATATGCCCAGTGCCAACACCCTGGATGGCAGCGAATGAGGTGAAAGACTCACATACAGGAACCCTAGCACAACACAAAACTTGCAATGTGCCTTGTAGAAACCTTCGAACACTCAGCCATCCATTCATTCGTTCCATAACATTTGCTGTTGATTGACGATGGACCAAGAGTTCTGCACAAAAGGAAGGGCAAAGAAAATGTATCTCCAGCTCCAACACAGTTTATAACAAAGTAAGGAACGGTAGGCAAGGAGGTGGTGTGTGAAGGGCATACCAAGGTCCTGGGGAAGGACGACAAGCTGTGGACAGCTTGTGGTGGGGGCCAGAGAGCGTGGTCGGGGGTGCAGCGGTCGGGTACAGCTGCTGGGGCTGCAGCTTGGCTCTGCTGGTTACTGAGTGAGTGGCTTAACCCCTCCTGCAGCCATCTCCTCACTGCTAGAATAGTACCTTGTGAGGTTGTCATGAGACTTGAATTATTAATATATGCAAAATGTTAGACATAGCAAGGAAACAAAGGACTGTTTCATATGTAGACTGCAGACAGATAAAAATAAATGTTTTTCACTTTCAAAAAGTTTACAAAGAGGCCCTCCCTGGTGGCGCAGCGGGTTAAAGCACAGTACTGAGAATCTGAAGCCACTTCCGCATGAGTTCGATTCCCGCCTGCCGCCTGCCCCGGAGGAGACCACATGGCGAGCCAGACCTCTCCTGACCCGCCCGCTGCTCCCCTCAGCAGTGTACTTCGTAGATCTGCCTGTTCTGCTCCCCACTCTGTCTCTGGTGAAGCCTCTCACCGCCCCTGAGCCTCTGGCCTGTACCCCACTTCTATATGCACAAATAAATAAATAAATCTTTAAAAAAAAAAAAAAGTTTACAAAGAATGATATATAAAAAAAACTATGTATTCACAAAAGTTGAAAAAAGTGAACATTTTATCAGGTGTGTGTGAAAGATTGTGTGTGTGCGTGAGCACACATGCTTGTCAACCAGCCCAGCGCCCTTTGCGTTACACGTGATATGTATGTGTTGTTCTATTCAGTGATTCTATGACTTGTTACCAACCATGATATTTAAAATTTCCAAAAGCATATACATATACATTATTTTGGAATCTGGCTTCCCTCCCAAAGTTTCGCCATCCATGTGTGTTGCTAAACATCTAGTTCATTTATCTGAGTAGCTGTTTAGCTGTCCATTGTGCGTGCTCAATTCCTAGTCCACTGCCCTTTTAGTGGACACTCAGGTTGCTCTCAGTTTTTCATGATGACAAACACAGCTGCAATAACCGCCTTTGAGCTTGGCCTTCATGAGTGTACACAAGAATTTCGCAACTTGCAGCTGCACTTGAACCTGGCGGTGTCACCGACCGGTGAGGGTCAGCGGCATCTTTAACTTGACCCAGGCTGCCAACTGCTCTCCGCAGTGGCGGCACCAATTCCCGCTCTCAACAGCAGTGTGTGTAAGGACCAGCCCAGACCCTTTCAGTCTGGAGTCGCTGTGTTGCAAGTCTCTTCCAAGGACACATACCTTTGCATTTGTCTTCGTCTCCGTACCTCCCCACACCTTGCTGAGATAGGAAGAGATGCAGTGCAGGGGCTTAGAAGTTCGGAGGGACTGCGGCCCACAGTGGCCAGGGTCTGGAGAGCCAGCGTGTCCTGCATTCCTATCGTGGCGCCTCAATGTGTGCCTTAGAGCATCGGGCCCATGGTGCTGTCAAAGTTCAGGTGAGGTGTGTGTAGAGAAGCAGATGGAAGGGAAGGAGGCAAAAATGATTTCTAGGCTTCCTCTCAGTCTGAAAAGTTCTGGGCTGTCTTGATGTTGAGGAAGCCTCTATTTGGAGAAAAGTTCTGGTGTCTAAAGGGGGGTGGGGAAATCTAAATCTATGAGGTAAATTGAATCAATAAATAATAACCTCCCAAAAGAGAGCACGGGCCTATGTCAGTTCTGCCAAGTGATATACTCCACCAAACACTGGTGGAAACTAATCCTCTACTATCTCTTTCAAAAGTCAGAACCAGAGGAATCCATCCTAACTCACTCTCTGATGAGCTAGCTTTACCCTAATACCAAAGCCAGACTCAGACATTATACGCAAACGACAGACCAAAATTTCTCACACGGATCAATCAATATCCCTTATGCAACATATTAGTAAATCAAATCCAACAATGCATTGAAATGTATATACCATAACCAAGTGGAATTTGTTCCCAGGTATGCAAGGCTGTTCCAACGCTGAAAAATCAGTTCCTATAACCCATCATATCAACAGACTAAAAATTCTTAAATCACATAATCATATTGATGCGCGCAAAGTATTTGCCAAAATCCAACACTTGTGATTAAGTTTCAATCACAAAATCCAACATTTGTGATTAAAAGCCCTCAGGACACTAGGAATAAAGAGAAATTCTTCAACCTGACAAAGAAAATCTACCAAAAAACCCTGCAACTAGTGTATTTAATGGTAAGAAACTTGAAGCTTTCCCAGTAAGGTCAAGGATGAGGAAATACGTTGCCTCTCACCACACTTCTCAGCAGCGCACTGCAAGTCCTCGCTAATACAATAGACAAGAAAGGCCACAAAGGTACACAGACTGAGTGAAAAAATAAAACTGTTGTGCTCAAATGCCATAATTGTCAGTCCAGAAAGAAATCTACAAAAAATGAAACAAAAACAACTCCAACAGACTGCTTAGAACTTAGCAAGTTTCCGGCCCTCCCTGGTGGCGCAGCGGGTTAAAGCACAGCACTGAGAAGTTAAAGCCACTTCCGCATGAGTTCGATCCCCGCCTGCCCCGGAGGTGACCACAGGGCGCGGCAGACCTCTCCTGACCCACCCGCTGCTCCCCTCAGCAGTGTATTTTGTCACTCGGCCTGTTCTGCTCCCCACTCTGTCCCTGGTGAATCCTCTCACCTCTGGCCTGTACCCCAGCTCTGTAGGCAAATAAATAAATCTTAAAAAAAAAAAAAAAAAAAGAACTTAGCAAGTTTCCAAAACGGTGACAGAGGACAGAGGAAGAGTTGGACCAACCAACTGCACAAAGGTGACAGGCGTCACATCTCTGGCAGTCAGAAGACCTCAGAGGAGCTCCTGCCACTCAGGCAGGCCCCATGTGCTTCCAGAGGCCAGCAACCTCTTAGCAGGGAACTGGGTGCCCCAGGCACCTGAACCAATTCCCCCCCTCGCACGCACACAGACCCAGCCTCCGTGTCCCCCAGGGCCCTGGAGACACTGTTCTCAGACAGGCGGCTTGCTCGTCATGCACCATTCAAATGACGAGTCCTTTCAGCTGCATCGCTGCCTACCCCACCCACATGACAATGGGTGGCTGCGAAGAAACCCCTTGCTCCAAAGCCCGAGGGGCAGCATGGATGGAACCCATCCTTGAAGCACTGGAGGAGACCAAGGAGGATTTGAAGTCAACAGGTCACTGTTCCCCACTGTAAGGAAGGCGGAAGAGGCCTGTTGAGGTCACCCAAGATGTGTTTGCTAAAGCCAACAGCTGAGAGATGGCTGGGGTTGGGCTGGGACAGGACACCCCAATGTGACCCTGCAGTGGAGGACCTTTCAGAGTGACAGCCCCTTCGGGAGGTCCTGTTTTCCATTTGATTTCTCAAGGATGCTACTTTGCCGATGCATGTATGTATACACTCTCTCTCTCTCTCTCTCTCTCTCAACTATCAGCCACAAACTCCACTCTGGACATTCATGCACAGCTAAAGCACAGCAGGAGCTGTCCAAGAATTGAGGTGAGAAGAACACAGACTCACCCCACTGTTCCCCCGTTATCTCCTCCAGGTAGCGGTTGCCATAGCAAAACTTGCTTAGCAAAGTGAGATAGAAAGCAAAGGGGTGCAGACCAGCCTGCTCTGCACTTACACACTGGCGCTGAGGTACAGAGCAGGGAGCTGCAGCCAGGCGACAGCAGGTGTGTTTCAAGCAGGGACACGCAGCTTGGGTATGCAACTCAGCAGGAATGCTCAATCTTAGGTGTCCTGTAAAGAAGCCATTTTGGGGGCCCTCCCTGGTGGTGCAATGGGTTAGGGTGCAGCACTGCAAGCGAGCCACGGCTGCGTCCATGCAAGTTCAATCCCCAGCCAGGGAGCTGACCCACAGGGCACAGCAGACCTCTCCTGTCTCACCCGCTGCTCCCCTCAGCAGCATATTTCAGTGGACCTGCCTGTTCTGCTCCCCACTCTGTCTCTGGTGAATCTTCTCACCCCCTGCATCTCTGGCCTGTACCTCAGTTCTTGTGTGCATAAGCAAATAAATCTTATTTCTTAAAAAACAAATAAAACTTGTCTTTTCTGAAGATTTGCATGCCCACCGTGAGTGTCCCCGCCATCAGCAGCCCCCCGAGATAGTTCACATGCTGGCAGTAGAGAACCAGATGAAATGAAAAGGGACAGGGCAGAAGTCCTTTGTACCCTGCTCCCCTGGGGTACAAAGTCTAAAGATTTGAGCTACAGGACAGACCCATTCTCTGAACTCCTGGAGAGCTTTGGGGACAGCTGTGTTGTTCCTACCATACAGATGAGGAAGCTGAGGCCTGGGACAATGGAGAGCTTAGGGCGCTTTCTGGTAGTGGACTGAGGCAGAGAACTGAGGGGGATTGGTGGTGGGAGAGTTACAATGACCATACCCCAAGGAGAGATCCTACACTATCAAAAAATTAGCAAGGATGTAAAACAATGGTACTCCTCTAAATAATAAATAATTAGAACTCAAAAGTAAGTAAATAAGCACATTCAAAAGGATTCTACGCCAGAGTCCACAGCAGGAGTGACAGCAGAGAGAAGAAACCTTGCTTGATCCCACGATTTTAGGGCCCCCGAAGCTTGACTCGAGCCAGCAAGTGGGACAGCCGAGGAAAACAGGCCTTCAAAGACCCTCATGGCTCCTCTCTGTCTGATCTCACATTGCCTGCAATTTGCGAGGCATTGGGCTTAATGAAAAGATCCCTAACTTGGGTTCAGAAGACCTAGGTTTGAATCATGTGTAAGCCACTTACCAGCTGTATGACCTTAAAGTACTTAACCCATCGATACCTCATTTTCTCACCTGTAAAATGGGGATTATAAGCTCTCCTGGGATTGTGTAGGGACTAAGTGGCTTGTGGGAGCCTCAGTAAATGGCAGCTCCCGTTATTACTCTGCTTTTCTTGGTCACCGAGGTCATTCATTGCAGCTGCCCATGAGCATAATCACAGAATAAGTGGAGTTTATTAAAAAAGCCTCCATTCCAGGGCTAAGCCACATGGTTTTCAGAGAATCAATATGTTAAGCCTCCCAGTATAAGCAATCAGGCTATAAATAAAATTAGATTCAAGGGCTGTCCCAGGTGGAAGGGACAGCCACTGCATGTTGCTGCTTCTTGCTGTTATCACTGTTGCTACTAGCAATCACAATCGCTGCCATTTGTCAAGCCCCTCCTGTGCTCAGGGCTTTTAACCCTCACGACAGACCCACGAGAAAGGTTTTCTCTTTCCACTTTCATAGGTGAGGAGACTGAGTGCGGCAGGGAAAGGTGATCACCCAGAACCAGCCTGGTATCACAGCTAGCTCTAAAACACTACTTATTTATTCAATTGCTCCTTTTCATACCCCTGGATATGAAAGTCCCCCCAAAACCATAAAAGTAAAAATCACCCATTAACACACCACTTTGTCCTTTGGATATCTATAATGAAATAGACAGAAGCCACCCCGTCTCATCAGCCCTCCCCCCAGGGTCAGCCACTATTAGCGGACTGTTTTTCATGTTGATAATGTTTGATATTCTTTAAATTGTTGTTTCCACTCTCTTTCAAACAAGTTATTTGAAATAGGAGGAGTTAAAACTGCTGTGTTAAAGCTTTCCGAGAGAAATGGCTATCACGCCATTGCTAATGCCAGCTTCCATAGTATCTTTCACTCATTCGTTCATTCCACAGATATCAGCTAGGTCCCTCTTATTTGCCAATATCTAATTAGATACTTGGAATCCAAAAATTAATGAGCGCCAGATCTTTTCTTGGAGAGTCACCAGCATGGAAGGAAAGCCCATTATCATTGAAACACAAAATGAAAGAGGTTTACCAAAGATGATGGCTGAAAAAGGAAACGTCCAGGACAAGAGATGTGAGCATGAACACTTACAGGTTGCACCGACTACATCCAAGGAGAGGCCAGTAAGTGGGAATCAGACACCGAAGGAACGTCATGGAATGCGGTGGGAAAGTCACTCTGACCTTGAGTGGCATGCTTAACTATCTGAGGGCCTTTGACATTCCATGCTGCTACAAAGCCTCTAGAAGATAGATATTCAATGTGTGAAAATGTCAACGAAAAAAATTTATCATCCATCGTTAGTGATATTATTTGGCAATTAAAAAAAATGAAGTACCTTCACATGCTACAATGTAGATGAACCTTGAGTCGTCATAGGAGGCAAAAGAACCCACTTGAAAAGACCTAATACTGTTTGATTGTTTATGTGAAGTGTCCAGAGTAGACAAATCCATAGACAGAAATTGGACAAGGGATGGACTAGGGGGTGGGGGTGAGGGTAGAAAATAGGGAATGATGGATGCAGAGATTTAAGAGGGGGGAAAGAAACTGTTTTAAAATTGATTGAGGTTCCATAATTGTACACTTTAAGTGGATTGTATGGTCAGAGAATTGTGTCTCAACAAAGATCTTTTTTAAAAAACAGTGAAAAAAACAAATAACTCCATCACTAGAAAACAGTGCACTTCTGGGACACTGCCAAAAATAAGTTGTGTGTTCAGAGGCAGCTTTTGTAAGCATGCTGCTTTCCAACACCTCCCAGGGAACACAGGCACCATCCACCTGAGCTTCAGTTACCCGGAGAGTTCACTGGTCAGTCAACAACTCCGGTCTAGTTCTTTCCCTTCCCTGTTTAATCCCAAGGTCACCTGGAGGACAGGGGCTTGCAAGCCTGGTTCTTGTACCTCCCCCCCCCCCCAGAACTGCCTGATAATCAGGTTATAAATGCAGGTTCCTGGCCACCACCCAGGCTCCGTGAGTCAAAACCTCTGTCGGGGCAGGAACCCCACAGACAATGATGTTCATTCTGACCAGCATGGATGTTTGGGGACATCTGCTCCAGATTAGAGGTCTCGGTTTATACTTTCCTCAGTTGCACACCATTGGTACTTGCCTGGCTTTGAGTCTGAACTCATCCTAAGCCAGACTGCTAAGGTCATGGAACCATATCAAACCAAGCTTCATGTGGAAGCACCTCCTCAAAGAAATGTGAACATAATACAAACTATTTCTGTCATGGGCGGGACAATGGATTGAGTCTGTAGGGGTCGAGGGTAGGCTTCACAGACATGTTGAGAACAGAAGGAACTGGATGGCCAAGAAATTTAGGATTTCATATTTGAGACTGACCAGCTTGGAGTGATGGCTGGGCCACACCCCCATCTGAATTTTTCTAGTTACAGTTCAGCCTATGACCTCCCTGTCTCTGACCTCTTCACCTCTCCACTCTGACACGCTGTCTCTTCATGCACAAAGTGACGGATCCAACCCTCATTGTCCAGAGATTCTCTCCCAATTCTGACCCCATGGCATACAAGATCAGACAACTCATGAGAAAGGTTAACTCTGATCCCTGGGATTAAAACAAGAAAGAATATGACTTGTGTGTCTCTAGGTCCATTTATATATGAGGTATAATTGATATATGATAAATACACCGTCTTAAGTGTCTATTTTGGTGAGTTTTGACAAATCCAACCTTTGTCCCCACCACAATAATCACGATGTAAAGTGTTTCTATCTCCCAAAGACTCTCCTGTGCTCTTTCCCAAACAACCCCCTCCTCCATGTTCTGTCACTGTAGACTGTGTTCACTTTAGAAATCTGTCTAGTAGAACCAACCAAATGCACTTCCTGTGTGCATCCTTAAGACCCACCTGCTTTGCCGGGCATGGAGTGCTTCCTGTAGACGGCCAGCTTTGTTTTTCCTGACCTGCCTCCTCTGACCCAGCAAAACCTCACGCTGGATCCCACAAAGCAAACACTGTGGTCCTTGCCACACCTTTTTGGTTTCAACAAAGCTGTTCAAGAGTCCTCTTGGGAAATCGAGTATTTGTAGGTGTCCCCACAACCCAGGATGCCACTGCATTATTTGCATTGTGCCTGGCTTTAATATAATGGTCAGTTGGTCATGATGCTTTCCCAGCCAGGGGATTCTTGTGGTTGTGTTCACACACCAAGTCCCAGCTTTCAGGACTAAGCAACTGAGCATTGTCTGCTAAGTGGAAAGTCCCTTTCTCATGTCCTTTCTCCAGCCAGAAAGATCCATGCACACAAGCGAACTCCAGTCCCTTCTTTTCCTGTATATTATCTATAGGGAGATGTTACTGCTCTGAGGCAGGAATCTATGGCTGCTGACTAGGAAGTAAGCTCACAATTGTTAGCTTGATTTTTCAGGAGACTCTGAACAAGCCCATCATGAATGTATTGGTGTCTTTCCCCAACAACACTGCAGGCTTCAGAGGGAGGCACGGACCAGTGAGGTATCTATTGTGCCCCCAATAAGCAGCATCTTGCGCCTACAGATGATCACCAAGAACATGTTGGGAAAGGAGAAGAAGTAAAAATAACAGTGGATGGAAGGGAAGGAAGAGCAGCCCCATCGTGGGGATTCGTCCCATAGCCCATGTAACAAGGTGAAATCTGATGAGTGAGGATCTCAAGCAATCCTCGGCTGATGGGCTGGACTGTTCTCCCCAAAGGAGCTCAAATCCTAAATGCTGGTAGCACTGAATATGACTTCCTTGAAAACAGGGTCTTTGCAGATGTGGCCAAGTTAAGATAAGGTCATCCCTAAGCAGGTAGATTCTATGTTCATTGTGATTGGTTTCTGAGAAGAGACAGCGCTCCCTTGGGAAGATGGCCGTGGGAAGACAGGGGCAGAGATGGGAGTGGCGTGTCTACAAACCAAGGAGCCTGAAGCATTGCAGCAACACCAGGAGCTGGGAAGAGGCAAGTGGATCTTCGCAGGCCTCCAGGGAGAGCACAGTCCCGGGACCCATTGGAGTTGGGCCATCCAGCCTCCAGCGCTGCAAGGGAGAACACTTCTTACAGCATCCCGGCTTGAGGGGCGGGCTACGGCCACCTGAGGAAGCTAATACAGACACTCCTCATACAGGGCTGTAACTGCCTATGTACTGGTCTGCTTCACCAACAAGAGGCAGAAGCTACGTCTCGCTCATCTCAGTAACCCAGGAACCAGGACAATGTGGTGCGTGCCTGCGAGTTGGTGCTGGGTCCCCATTTATTGAGCGGCCAGAGGGAGGAGGCACCACGCAACTCTGTGGGGCCCCCTGAGCCTCTGTCAGCAGTGGTGGCCTGTTGCCCACAGTGGCCACCTCTACAGCACCATCTCTGCACGTCCCCTTGGGTTTTCTCGTCCCTGGAAAGCGGACCGGAGAAATGACGCTACGCTATCCCAGGGAGGATAGTGAGTCTGAGAAACAAACCCACTTCCTCTCTGGGCTTCCCCCCATCTCCTCCCAGCCCAGTGCCTCTGCATGACAGAAGCCTCCCCACCAACTTCTCCTCTGACCGATAACATTCCTCACAGAGACTCGGAGCAGAATAGCTCATCAGCACCAGGTTTGCAGGTGACTGGTCTGCACTGAGCATCACACTTCCTTTGGAGGAAATAAACTCCAATTAGCAATCTCAGTTGCTTGTTCCATTTCCTGGCTGTTCATTTTTCACTCATGCTTCTGTTCTTGCTGATGCTGCAGCCGCTGCCCCCATCTCTAGTCTTCAGACCTGGAGACCCTGGGGAAACGTGGGGTTCTCAATCTCCAGAGGGCGCCTACACATGAGACCTGTGAGGTCTGAGCAACAGAGCTCACACAGGGGACAGGTGTCAGGCCACCCTCTCTATGTGCTGGGGAGAGGTGCGATATTGGCCTCTGGTTACCAGGGAGGAAACTGAGGCTCAAAGAGCTGAAGGATCTTTCCTCTCAAGGAATGTCACTGTAAACCAGAACACTAGCAATCCTTAACCCTCAGGCAATCAACCAGGAGTTCTTTCCCTTTGTTCTGTAACTTCAGTCTGTGAAACACAAAATATCCAAATGAGGATGGAGTTCAGACATGACCTGTCTCTCAGCCACATTCAAATGATGAAATGGAGGTTCAAGGTGGGACACGGCCCCCAACTTATGCAGAATTGGAGCAAACCTGGGCCTGGAACACAGGTTCCTTGAAGCAGTCCCAGCAAATGAGCAGGACCGCAGAGAGGCAAAGGCTGTGTGTTTAGTCATCGCAAAGGGGCTTGAAAGCCAAAGTCCCCAGTGCTCCCAGGCTCTGAGCCAGCACTGTGGAGGAACGATCTCTGCTTCCTCATGGAAACTTCCTCGCCAGGAGGGAAAGATGAATATGGACACACGGAGGGTGAGCACCATGGGTCCCTGCAGGGAAATCAATTGACTTATCTTAGTCATCGCCCCACAGGGAAGAGGAGAAGAAAGAGAAAGGAAACTGACCTACTTGCAAGGCTACTTACGTCCATCTCCACGGGGAAGGAGTGGGGAGGCAGGAGGTTTTGACGGACTGAGTGACCCCATCAGCTGGCCAGGTGCAGCTGCTAGGAAGCACGCTGCAGGTCTCATCCCGTTACCTGCTAGCAGCCCAATGGCACATCTGCCCACAGCTGCAAAACCAGTGCTCAGCTGGAGTCTGACCTCACATCTGGGGTCATTAACAAGATGCTATATTGACTCTGGGTCATTAGAGTTGTTGGCCAATGTTTGATGACCACTCATCAAATGTTGCCTGGTTTAGAACTATCCCATGTTCCCTACAAAAGGAAGTCCCAGAAAGAAAAAGAAAGACTTTCACTGAGGTCCCTCAGGGACCCCCACAACTTAGAAATGACCAAGTTGTCATTCAATCATGAGTACTGAAAAAAGTATACTCTACACCATCTAGAAAGTTCTCATCTATTGAGATAACGGAGACCACTACCAAACACCTGCCAGGCACCTCTGGTTGCATGTGGCTGATCCTAGGAGATCATTACCATCTTGTACAAAGCCGGAGACAGTTAAGATGCAAGCAGAGGTCCACCTGTCTCCAAAATCCTTGCCCATAACCTTCATAGGTTGCCAAGTTCCCACCTTAGGGAACGTGATGTGGGTTTGAGTTCCAGCATCCCTCCCTCTGAGTCTTGACTTCCTCTGTCAAAAAGCAGCCGACACCCATTGTCAGACAACCTCAGAACAGATGGGAGATATGTTCCAAGCTCTGCTTTGGATTATTATTATTCATTGTCCTTGGAGAGAAAATAAAGGAGGGGAAAGCAATTTATTGTGAAGCCCCCAGCTGGTAAAAGACATAACTTGGAAGATAATTGGTGATGGGGGTGGGAAGGGGGTGGAGGGTTGAGACAGAGACCTCATGCTGTAATTTGCATAAATGCAGATTCCTGAGGAGCAAACTTGCAGCGTTTGCTGATTCTCACCCTGCAGTGAAGGCTCCTCCACTCAGCACCTCTGAGTGGCTCATCCCCCAGCTCACCAGCCTTCCCACTCACACCCAGAATCCTTGGGAAGGTTACCATCGCAGAGTAAAATTCAACAGGTGTCCTGCAGCATCTCAAACACCAGCTTGCTTTTCCCGGAGCCAGTGGCCTGCCCAGAAATTCCAAAGTGGGAGACCGAACAGGTCAGGTTTCTTTGCAGCAGAGGCAATCAGGCTGGGAGCCAGACAGCTCCCTGGTGCCGGCCCTCAGTGATGGGCCTCCTCATGGGCAGGGGCAGGGGAGGGAACGGGATGGGAGGCTAAAGAGCCCTCGACAGCCTGACTGGGTAGAGTGGCACCACCAGCCAGGCGGCTTCGTGGTCCAGGACCTGGACTCTGGGGCTGGTCCGACTGGGTTCAAGTCCCAACAATTCACTGCATGGCTATGGGACACTGGGCTGGGGGAGGGGAGGACTCAGAATGACATGAATGAATGCCAGGCTTGCGGTGCTGGCATCCGTCAGCTCAGGCTGATAAAATACCCCAGACTGGGTGGCTTGAGCAGCAAACACTTCCTTCTCCCAGCTCTAGGGGCTGGAAGCCCAGGACCCAGGTGCCGGCCCTGCGCTTTCTGGGGGGGCCTCTCCTGCACCTTCTTACGCAAGCTCCTCCAGCCTTTCCCTGCGCAGGGAAAAAAAAAAAGCAAGCTCTTGGGGTCCCCTCCACTTCCCACAGCAATGGGTCTGTGGATGAGAGTCCGCCCTTAGGAATTACTGAACCTGAATTACTGCCCTAAAGGCCCTGCCCCCCAAAGGGATCACACTGGGCTTAGGGTCCCCACACCTGGCGCTGTGGGCACAGGATGCAACTGTCTGCCCCCTACTCTCCCACCCCCGGGTATCTGTGTTGCCAGCCCATCAGCCGAGGGGCGTAGCTGGTGAAATATAAAAGGCAAATGCTGGTGGTGTCCCTGACCTCTGCCATGTGGACTTCTGTCCAGGCCCCTGCTCGTGGCCGGGGAGCAGCGGGAGACCCTCTGGACAGGCTATTTTATCCCCACGCTGGGATGCTTCTACGAACTCAAATCTTCTCTCTGTGGCCACCGTGGCTGATGGGGGACCTGCTTTCTCCTTCCATGGCCCTGGGCCAACTCTTTCACTTCCCAAGGCCCGAGGCGAGATGACACCACTCATTCACACAACTGTCCCGAACAGCTGGCGGCTTTGCCTGGAAGGAAAATATTTTGCCAGTGGCAGATGGGAAATCGGGGGAATCCTGCCTAGTTCCAGGGAGTTGGGGAACTGAAGGACAAGTCTCAAGAGTGAAAACAAAGGTCGTGGCAGGTTTCATGTGCAGGTTTGTAAATACAGTAGCATCTATGACTTGTTGAGCAACTTCGGGTTGCATTATCGCCTCAGGGCTTTCTACTGGCACCGCTGGGGCACTAGCCAGTGGCTCTCCTGGGAGGGACGCAGGACTGTGCTCCCAGGCGCCACTTGGCAATTTGCAGTAGTGAAAACTGGCAGAGGTGGGAGACCATGTTTCTGGCATCTAGTGGCAGAAGCTGGGGTGCCACTCAATGTCCTACCATGTGCGGCGGGGCAGCCCCAGGGCAGAGAATCACAGGGCCAAAACTCCACTAATGCAGAGCGGGAGAAACCTGCTTTTGGGACAGCCACTCTCATTGTCCCCATTTTACCAACCAGGACACCGAACACCAGAGGAATTAAGCAGTCAGCTCCAAATCACACAGCAGACCAGGTCTGAAGCCACCACATATGATGGATTCCAGAACTTTCCTCCACCACACACCTATAAACAATCTTGGTGATGTGTCAGAGATAATTTCTGCCATCAGTGTCCCTGGGAGTCCAAAGCTCTTGCGTCCACACTTTGTCATCGACAGGTTGGTGGAGGCATCTGTGTGACGAGTCCCCCCCGCTCCCTCGACACCGGCTCCCACTTGATTCCAAACCACCCCCCTGCTATCCTAACAGTTACCCTTCACAAGACAAGACAAGAAACCCGGATTCATGAATCCGCCAACTGTTTGCCCCCAGCTGCAACTAATATAGGTTATTTGCGGTGATAGATTATGTTGAACTTTCAGGGCTGAAGAAAATCTGTTTCAGGTGCTGGGCTACTAAGACTGAGTTTTAGAAGAAGGAGAATGATCTGTCCAACCTCTCCACAGTCACCCTCATACTTTGGCTCAAAGAGTAATTGCCAATTGTTGTCATGTTAAGAGAGAGGAAGCTGTGTAGGTCAAACTTTCTGATTTCTTATTCAGGGAAATTTTCCATTCCCCAAACTCTCATATAAAAGCCCAAATCTAAGAAAGCTGAACCGCCAAACGGGGCTGAGGAAACGCAAATGATTTTCTTTAAAGACGCCTTTGTCCATCAGAGAGCGAGCAACGCGATCAGACTAATTACTTCCCAACAAAGACATAAGGTTTCCTTTCAGGAGCTGCTTACTCCGCGCTATCAAAGGAGCATTTTTAAAAGACGTCTCCCGCACAAGGAAGATCAAAAGAGAGATGCGTGTCCAGGGCGAATAATATTTTTGCCCATTATTTCCAGTTGAATTTGCTTAAATCTCTCATATGTTACTACTTGTCATTATTTGAAATCTTCCCCCCTGAGTTACGGCTGGTGAGGGAATAGGGCGGCACTCCAGCACACCTGCCGGGGAGCAGAGGATGAAAAAAGACAAAGACAAGCCCCAGGGTGACTGATGAATAAAGGGAATAAGAAAGAGGCAACCGCTGTATCTCAACAGCGTTATCAGTACCCACGTCTGTGTTGGCGGCATGGAGGGATGGCGCTTGTGAACTGGGAAGGAATTACTCCACAGGCAAATCAATGTTTGGATTAAAATGGGTTTATGAAGTTATGTCGAGTGAGCTGCTTTTATGTCTTGCCTCGAGATTTCCCCGTGAGGCCTTGCCTGGCGTACCTGAGTACGGTGGGTCAGGCAGGGGAGGGGACAGGTGGCCTTTTAAGTCTGATGCAAACTGAAAATGGTGATGAGGAAGGTGACCCAGAATGGAGCCTTCTGGGCCAGGCCGCTTCCCAGCTCTTTGTGTGCATAATTCATTCTGTTCTCTAAATAACCTGAGATGGGGTATTATGACTATCCTCATTTTACAGCTGGAGAAAGTGAGGATACAGGGGGCGTGGTTAAAATCTGGGGTGGCCATGTTTATTGCTGCATTATTTACAATAGGAAAGACATGGAAGCAGCCCAAATGCCCAAAAGTGGATGACTGGATTAAAAAGATATGGTACATATACTCAATGGAATATTACTCAGCAACCAAAAAAAATGAAACACATGTCCTTTGCAGCAACATGGATGGAGCTGGAAAAGATCATGCTTAGTGAAATAAGCCAGAAAGAAAAGGAAAAATACTGGATGGTTTCTTTCATAGCAGGAGTATAATGGAATAGGCAAGAAAATAATAAAAATAATAATGAACAGTTATATACCAGAGACAATTTATGGGGGTGGAGAGGGGAATGGGATCAAAAACAGTGGGGGGAGGGAAATGCACTGGACTTTGGTGATGGCACATGGGTGATTTGGTAATGGGAAACCCAAGGGGATTGCAAATGAGATGGAAAAATGCATACAATGATGTAAAAATAAACAATTAACAACAACAACAACAATAAAAATCTGGGGTGGCTATAAGTACAAGCTACCTGGGTTTAGACAGTGATCAATTCTGTATTCACTAACTTTGTGATCTGACCAAAAATAAGTCAAGTTTCCCTTGTGAACCTCAGTGTCTTCATGGGTAGAAATAACAACTACAGTGTGACGACGAGGAGGAGAGTAACCTTGCTCAGTATCATAGGATTATTCTGAGGATGAAATGAGAAAATCCAAGTAGTCTTAGCACCTGCACTGCAGAGTACATGTTGGTAAATACGAACTCTCTGCGCTCAGGTTTTGGAGCTGACGATCAGTTGCCTACCTCAACACTTGGGAAGATGACGATGTCTGTCAGCAGGAAAGATCGTTGCCTTTCAGCCATGTAGCTTGTAACGCCAGCTCGGGTGCTGGGGGACTCTGAGCCTCACAGCACGGTGCCTTGTGCCGTCGGACCTTGTGCCTGGTGAGCTGTGATGGTCATTTAGTGTGTGAGAGCTCAGGCGAGCTCAGCAGTATTCAAGGAATGCTCTGGATCTGTCGAAGACCAGGCCCATGACTTCAGGCCTCACTTGACGCTATTTTTCTCAGCAGCAGAGTTCCCTGCTCCCCACAGCTGCCAATCTTCCACTCCCGCGCCCCCACCCACCCCCAACATACACCTTGCTAGCGCTAATCCCCCAACCTGCTGCTGACATCTTGTGACTTAATCCCCACAGACGGGTGTCTACGTTTAAGAGCATGTATTGTTGTCATTGAAATAGCAGGATGCTGAAACCTTTATAAATTGATATGCCAGACAGGAGGGAGGCAAAAATGAATGCTAAGGTTCCTTGCATAATACTCTGTGGGATGTGTTTTTCCCCCTAAGAATATTTTAGCATTAATTAAGATAAACAATGATATATGCTGAGAGACAATTGAATCTGTTCTCAGTTAAAAATGGCTTCATTGTGTAAAAATAGTACCCAAATTATAGCATATAAAGATGCAGGGAGAAAAATACTGTAAACCTATAACATGATTAAAATAGAAATGCAAACGGGTCCTGATGAGGCCTGGCACCAATATGGGGGAAGGAAGGGAGGCAGGGCAGGAGCAGGACATGCCATCATGCTCAGTTTATTCACCTCCCTCTGGGCTCCTCATTACTGTTCGGTAACCACCACTGATCACGGCATGGTTAACATATGTTCTCAGGGAAGCTGCTATTGTTAGTACCACTTGCAAGTAGGAAATCTGAACTTTAGAAAGTCTAAGTCAAGGTCACACATTTAGAAAATGGTAGAAAAAGGCTGCAAACCGGGTCAGCTTACCTGCCCCGCCAGGCTCGCCCCATCTGTCTGCACTGGCCCCGGCTCCCAGGGTCTCTTCTCAGAGGGCCTGCGTCCCCTAACCAGCTCACCTCCGGAGGAAGGATTGAAAATATAGCTCGCAGCAATATGCAGAAAATACACGATGGTCACCCTCCAGTATGAACTTGCGATGTGTGTTTGCATGTATTTTTTTTATGAACATGGATCAAAGCAGGGAAAGATGCCCCTTGCTTCCTAAGCTTGTTTCTCCCAGGAGAGAGAGAAGGCAAAAAGGGAAGAGAGGAAAAGGAAATAAAAATATTCATTCCATCAGCAGCAAATGTGCATCTCTGGTTGGCCAATTTGCCCTCCTGCAAAGGTTGAGCTGTCTCCAAATCCAGGAGCTCATGCCAAACTGATGGGGCTGCTGGGGAGGGGCACGGGGTCACAGACCTCCCTTGTTCTACACACACATCTCTGTATTGTTTCATCTTCTGCATCACTGAGGCATTTATTGTGTCTCTGATACAGCAAGAGATGGGATGATACTACCACCAACTCCAGCAGTCCCGATAGGTACCCAGAAGTTCAAGAATGTTTTAGTTAGCAAATTTCCATATGCTTATCTAAACTGCTCAAATTGTTTTTTACAAGGCTCATGAATTTCTCCACTTTTAAGCAGGCAATAGCGGCATCCATCTTAAAGATCATATACGTAATTTACCGATTCCCAGTAGGCACGAGATAAAGCATCTAAGAGGAGATTTCAAGATCCAATCAAGAGTCGCCATTGCGAAAATGAGAACTTTACTGAGAGAAGTCCTGGGTGGCTGAGAGGAAACCTGCAATCTTTGCTCCTCGGAAAGAAACACAATTGCAGATGGATTCAGGAGTCCAAAACATGATGACCCCAAGAGGACAGGTTTTCAACCTGCTACTTTAAAACCAAACTTCGCAACAAGAACTGTGGATTCCCACCCTAAGGTGCTAAGAGTTTACTGCCATAAGCAAAGCTAGAGACTCGAAGGTCCTTCCATTTGCTGCTTCTGCTTCAAGTTTGCAGGGCTTGGAGGTGGCAAAAGGGAGCAGCTTGATGCCCCACGAAGCAGGGAGATCTCTCCTGTCATCCCCCAGCCCACTCGGTGAGTAGGAGCAGGTGATACACAGCATCATATACCCAGGGTCCAAAAGAGCCTCTGGGGGCCTCCTGACGGCAAAGGGTTAAAGTCTCAGTCTATCAAGCTATGGCCAGCCACTGTGACACAAGTTCGATCCCCGGCCAGTGAGCTGACCCACATGGCGCAGCAGACCTCTCTGGTCTCGCCTGCTGCTCCTGTGAGCAGTGTATTTCAGTAGATCTGCCTGTTCTACTCCCCACTTAGTCTCTGATAAATTTTCTTACCTCCCACTCCCACATGTCTGATCTACAGTGCTTGTATGAATAAATAAAAATAAATCTTTTTTTTTTTTTTAAATGAGAGAGAGAGAGAGAGCATGTGGCAGAGGCAGCCTCTCTGTGACCATGGGGCAAAGGCATGCATAAGTGCAGGAATGGGCAGCTGAAGGGTTGAATCAACAGTGACCCACTAGGTGATACAGTGGATGGATGAATACATCTGTATGTAAGAAGAAACATCCACCCAGCTAGAATGATTCCTCCAGGCGAAGGTGGCTTGGTGGGAAACCATCCATCACCTTTGCCCGGTCTCTCCCCACACAGAGGTGCACTCAAAGATAGCATGCAGGTGGCAAAGTTAACTAGTTCCCTTCAATGCCTCTTCACACACTGCTGATGTGCAAGGTATCAACTAGGAACTTCACCAATGGGAGATGGGAGGGATTCTGGAAGCCCTGACTCTCAAGGACATTTCAGACTGTCCAAGTAGCTGCTATGGATAGGTATCCCTGCAAAGAGGCTGGGAAAATGGGGCCGGGGGAATCAGAGCAGCAATCACAAAAGGTTCCCCCAATAAAGAGAAGGTCCAGGGTAGCAGTAAGGCATTCTGACTCTGCCTAAATGCACCTCCCACCACTGTCTGGCCTTGCTCCAACTGCTGAATTCTGCTCATCTGTCCAATGGAGATCTTAACGGTAATGACTGTCCTCATATTGTTGTGAGGATTAAGTACACTAACACATATTTTTTAAAAAGTCTGGCACATCATAAGCATGATATTAGTGAGTTATTATCTTTATTTTCATTCTACTCCCAAAAGACAAACTAATGAGATAACAGATAACATAGGTAGTACCCTTACCAGATGACCTGGTTTAGACCTACTGCTTCCTATTAAGGGCTGCATAATGTTCCCCCAGTGCTTCCTTTTAGTGGCTGCATAATATTCCATAATATGGACCACTGCTGGGTATGTTTTTTCCCTAGAAAGCATCAGGCATAGAACTTCTAGGTCTTCTCCCTCCTCCATTCTCATGTAGTAACACCGTTTCTTCTCTGTCCTATTTTTTTCGATTCTATTTGCATATGTTGAACATGTAAAAGTCAAGAAAAGCTTCTTTCTGCTGTCCTAGTCTCTCCTGATGGATTGGATATAGACTGGCCTGGCTGAGTGATGGGGGGGGGGGCGAGTGGGGACAAAGGCCATTGGGATGGGAAAGCGAATGAGGGAGGAGAAAAAAACATGCTAATATTTCAAAAATATCCCTCCAGCACAAGGTCACGGCATTTGATGGGACGTTACAGTCTGCAAAGCCCTTCCCACACTGCGCCTGAGACGCACTTACCGGGCTCTGCCCTCGTCCCTCCCCCTTCACCACCACAGAGCTGTCATTAGGCCAGGAAATCTTTGCTGACAGGCCCCTTGGGGACATGGCCATTGCCACCCCACCCTCAAACCCTTGCTGAAAGGTGAGTGGACCTGACGTTATTGGGAAGATAGATTTTTGTTACAAAAATTATCAAATGTTGACCAAAATGGACATGTTTACTTATACCCATCTCTGAGGATACCTCAGAACCTGCGGAGTTATTTTCAAATATAAAACCCTTGTACGAATTCTAGCTGATATTAGGAACTCACACCAACCCCCACCGGAATTCCTACCCGCCTGCTGCTCAAGACCGTGTCCAAGAGCCGTCAGGAATGGACAGCTGTTGAAGCAACAGACGCAGGTTTGATTCGGGACTGTTGCAACCGGGAAAAGAGACCTCAATGTAAAGTGGGCTGAGTTTGAATACAACACAGAGCAGAGTGATGGAACATCAGGAGGGGACATCAGAGCTAAAGCAGGGAGGGAGGAGGAGCTGGCTAATCGCAGTGGACTGGACTGTTGCAGGGGGGCGGGAAGGGGGAGGGAATTTGACAAGATCGCAAAGTGTTCAGACAGCAAAGGTTTTTCACTCTGAAACTACTTAGCATCAAAACTGGGTAATGCAAAGACAAACGAAGAAGTGTAGAGCTTGAGAAATGGCGCAGAAGAGCCTGGCTACAGTGTGACTGAGGTGAGACTTTTCACTTGGATGAAGACTCGGTCCTCATGGACTGAGTCATGATCAGTGACCCTCCCTGGAGAATCAACCCTCCCCAATTTCAGCCCAAGTGGTCCAAGCGGCACTGGCCTCCTGCAGAGGGGGTGGGCAGGAGGGGAGAGGCCAGTCTCTTTTCCCAATTGCACAGTACTGAATCAAACCTGCCTCTGTTGCTTCAACAGCTGTCCATTCCTGACGGCTCTTGGACAAAGTCTTGAGCAGCAGGCGGGTAGGAATTCCGGTGGGGGGTTGGTGTGAGTTCCTAATATTAGCTAGAATTCGTACAAGGGTTTTATTTTTGAAAATAACTCCGCAGGTTCTGAGGTATCCTCAGTATGCATTTCAGAGTCACATGACCACAGAGTCACATGGAGACTTTTGCTGAGCAAAGGGGGCAGAGGTAAACTCTGAAAGCTGGAGCTCCGAGCATCTAAGCTGAGCACTGCTGGCCGCTGCTCTGCCATGAAGAGAAACGGCTCTGCTGAGCTGGAGTCAACATAATGGAGAACTGAGACGGCAAGAAGTGGGGTCCTGATGAAATTATGGAAGTCCCTGGACCACAAAATGCCTAAACCCACCAGTTATATAAGCCCACAAACAAGCCTGCTGTGCGCATGGGCCAGCTGGAGCTACCTTACAGTTCCTGCTAAGGACAAGTTCCAATCCCCAAGACTCGGGGGGCAAAGAAGAAGCTGACCAGGAGCCGGAAGGGCAGAGCACACACGGGACAACTCCATGCCAGTGACCGGTGCTTTCCCATGACAGGATTTTCAGGGGTTGGGTTTGGGGTCTAAGAACTAGTGGAGGCAAATGGCAGGGACCTCCTGACCCCTTGGCCATTGTCTCCCCCAACCTGACTCCATCTGCGTAGGTCCTGGGGTGGGGAGCGTCCCTCCCGGGCAACCTGGCCCCTGGTATATTTCTCTCCTTCGCCACCACCACTAAGGTGGCTCTTCTGGCCCTGCATGTCTCTGTCAGTCTCCGTGGACCTGAGATGGGGCTGCCATCACCTGTCGGCCGGCCAGTCCGGCCACACTGGCCATGGGAATGCACCCTAGTAAGCCACCCCCACCCCCACTGTCCTGAGGTAGCCGTGAAGGCGCAGCTGCCACAGCTGCTGCGTCCCCGTCACGTCTCCAGCACCGAGCCGCTCGCTATCTGACAAGAGAAATGGACCCCACTATTTGATGTCAGGGTTGGGCTGCAAATTGCCAAGCAGTCATCTTGGCTGGTGTGTTCCAGAAGGGCCTGGAAGATGAGGGGCAAACCTTCCGTCACACTCAGAGATGACAGCCGAAGACGCAAGCTCATTCGCCTCCTGTAGGAAGGGAAGTCAGTCAGGTGTCCACAGGAATGCTGCTCCCTGTGTGTCTGCAATCAGCCCACGGCCCTGCAGGGAAAGCCGTGTCCACCACGTCTGTCCACCACATCTGCCCAGCAGGGGAGGCAAACCCTTCCTATTGCCAAACAACAGGTCCTCCAGCTACACTATCGCCCTCCACTCAGCCCTGGACGGAGGGCCCAGGGCATCTCGAGCCCCAGAGTGGGTCTCTCTGGCTCTGTCCCTGTGACCTTGCAGCCTCTCCCCAGGGAAGCGCTTGGGGCAGCTTCCCCATGGAGGAAACAGGAAGGGCTATTAGTTAGGGCTCCCCAGAGCTTGCTGCCCCAGAGGCAGGGCACTCAAGATGGCTTCTCTTCAGCAGATTAAATTAAGCCTTTAGTTTCAGGTAAGACAGAATCCCAAGAGCTCTCTTCGCCAAAGACTACAAGCTCCAGGAGGAAGGTCCAAAGGTTTCCCTGTCTATGACTATCTGGCAACTTTCTCACGGGTCTTTAAATCTCATCCATCCCTCTCAGTAGTTATCTGTTAAAAATTCATCTTGATGTTTAACTTGTTCTAAAGTGTTTTATAAATTCCATTGTTTCAGACAAACCTAGACTTAAATATACACCCTACCCCTCCTTTCTCCAGCCAGCACTTATCAAAGTGGCCCCAGACAGTCCCCTAAGATGGGGGTGGTCACTCCTGCTCACTAATTGCCATCATCTCAGGCCTTGCCCATGGGGTGAATGTTGTGATAATGATCTTGGGAGGTGGTGCCTTAACAGGGGTTCAGATCCCCTCACAAAGCCAATCCCACAGAGTTTCCACAAGCTTGTCCACTGAGCTCAGTGGTTACCGGTCACTCTCTTCTCAGTCTGTATGGCAAGACTTTGACAGTGAAGTTACTCACAGCCCCCCATAACTCCTACTGCCCCTAGTGACGCCTCCCACACAACTCCAGCAGCAGCTCAGTGCAGTGGCAGGTATTAGCATTTGTTTAAGGAAGGGATGGCAAAAACCAAACAAACAAAAAAACAGAGCGAAGCCTATACTCCAAATGCCCAAACTTGGGCTTTCGAGCCATAAAAATGTACCTCTAAAGAGAACTGAGACAAAAAAAATTGTTCTTGAGTCAACTGGTTTACCTCATTGTTTGTGTTTTAGAGGTAAGGGGGTCTCCCCCTGCACATGCTGTTTCTGCATCACACCCACCCACAAAGCACCACAGTCCATCCCACTATGCTCCATCTCCACCTTGTTCTCACACCCTCCCCTCTCTGGCGGTATAGAGCTACGTGATGGAATACACATAGCTCTATACCGTCATCAAAAAGATAAACAGTCATCAAAAAGATAAACTCATGACATTTGCAGCAACATGAATGGAGCTGGAGGGGATGATGTTGGGCAAAATGAGTCAGAAAAAGAAAGACAGTTGCCGGCCCTCCCTGGTTGCACAGCGGGTTAAAGCACAGCACTAAGAAGCTTAAGCCACTTCCGCATGAGTTCGATTCCCGCCTGCCCTGGAGGTGACCACAGGGCGCAGCAGACCTCTCCTGACCCACCAGCTGCTCCCCTCAGCAGTGTACTTCGTCAATCTGCCTGTTCTGCTCCCCACTCTGTCCCTGGTGAATCCTCTCACCCTCCGCATCTCTGGCCTGTACCCCAGTTCTGTATGAATAAATAAAATAAAATAAAATAAAAAAGAAAGACAGTTGCCAATTGATATCACTTACATGTGGAATATAGAGGAACCAAACAAGCCAAGCTAAGAAAAAGCCAAGCTAAACCACCTCTAATAGAGAGGTGACTGAAGAAAAAGTGTTAGTGGCCACAGCAACTTTCTCTCCTTGATGACAGAAAGCATTTTGGGGGGTCTCAGTAGTGGCAGAGACAGAGCAGCTGCCCTGAGAGGGAAGAAAGATGGTGGGGTCTAGGCTGAAGGAGCCACACACACCTGTCGTGGGTGCCTCTGTGCCCTTCAATGTCTCTGTTCACGTTCTCCCAGAGGTGTGTTCAAACACAGATTACCAGTGCCCGCCCTAGAGGTGCTGACTCAGTAGTTGGGAGGTGCAGCCCGAGGGCGCTCACTCCTACAAGTTCCCAAGAGGTGCTGATGCTGTTCCTTCCAGGGCTCTGCTCCCACTGCTTTCACAGAAAGTCAAAACCACTGTCAGGCCATGCTGCTGAGTGGAGCTCAGAGAGGGGAAATAGCGCAACCGAGATCGCGCAGCACCAGAGGGCTGGAGGCGGAGCTGACACCCAGGTCGGTTGCGAGTCCAGGCTGCCCCCCTCCACTGCAAAGCACAGCGGGGGGGTCCCCGGGTCTCTGCTGCCCAGCGGGTGGGCACGCGGGCAGAGGCTTGGAGGAAAGTCCTCCAGAGCTGCCACCCCGGGGCTCCCCGTGGCCTGAGAACTAGGGACACGCCCTCAGAAGAGCGCCACAGGCTGCGCCCCCCACTGCTCCCGTTATTTGAGCTAGGCGTTACAGCTCTCAGGGGAGGATTTATCTTGGTTTTACTCACTTCCGGAGGACCAGTCGTGCCCACTTAGTGCTTTTAGCTCTATAGATCATGATCACACGCTCTTTCTATGGCAGACAGTTTAGCCCTCTTTGCTTTACTTTCTCCCCTGGTGTTCATGCCAGGGGACAAAAGGAAACGGAGAGAGAGAGACAGGGGGCTGGATCCCCAGACCTGGCAGAGGAAGCACAGAGAGCAGAACCCTTGGGGGCCGGGCGCCTCCTTGCTCAGCTCTTCACAAGAGGCAGAAAATGCCCCAGCGCTAATCGGACCCACAGAGCAAGACGTTCACCGAGCACTTCCAGCGTGAGCGCGCACCCTCCCGCTCCTGACCGGCCCCCAGGGCATGGGCCCGGCCCCCAGGGCATGGGCCCGGCCTCTGACCTACGGCAAGGTGACCATGACCGAGGGGGGGCATGGTCGACCCCAGCAGCACTGCCAAGCTCAATTTTCACTTTCTGACTCAGCCTGTTAATCTTCCTCGTAGGCAAACATGCATCCTCGGAGACATGGCCGCGAGAGCGCCCGATGCCCGAGCTCTACAGCAAACCGCCTGGACACGCTTGTGTCCACGCTAGTGACCTTGCAGGCGGCAGGGCAGGGGACCCGAGGTGGGGGGCGGCCTTGCTTCTGCCTGAAGCTCCTGCCCGCGCCTTGCGGGGTTGGCAGACCACCAAGCAAATGATACCACCGCTATGAACAGGGTGACGCGAGGCTCCCCAAGCCGGAATCTGGGTCACCGGCAGAGGAAGGCGAGGGTCGCAGGACACTGGAGAGGGGGGACCTGGGACTGTGTGATCCTCCGCTTCCCCGTGTCCTTCTTAAGCCAGCGTCAGTTTCTCTGGCTGTGAATACACGTGAATGAAAGGGACCCCAAGTCAACCGTCTCCAGCAGAGCTTGCCCCGCTCCGTCCACTGGGCTGCAGAGACACACGATGCACATCCTGGGCCCTGGCCCGTGATCCGTCTGAAGACAATGTCAACCACGAGGAAAGACAGCAGACCTGGGGGTGTCCTGTGCCCTCGGAGAGGCCTATTCATTGAACCTGAGTTCCTAGGCCCTGGGTCTTGGTTACAGTCACTTAGCAAACCCCCCCCCAAAATCCCTGGGTCAAACCAGCAAGATCCCACAGTTGCGGGCAGCCTAGGTGGGCAGGGGGATCTTGTATCGGTGGGGTCCATCATGGTGCTCAGCTGTGGGTCCTCTGGGGAGATGCTTTTGCTGTAGGCCAGGCTCTGTCTCACAATTGGGGCGTGGGGGTGGCCATAGCGAGGGCGCCCTGGCTGTTCTGCAGATTTGCAGCCATCCTGCAGACAGACCTGGGCTTGCTCACCTGCCCCCACACAACCAAAGGAAATGCAGATCGCACAGGCGCAGTGGCCAGGCTCGGGCCCCCACTTCTGCCCCAACCTGGCGAGCAAAGCAAGTCCCAAGGCCAGTGGAGTCAGCAGGGCCCTGTCCTGGCAGCGGGAGAGGCAGCCTAAGAGCCAGGCAGGGCGGGGAGCTGAGCCGGGCATGCGTGCAGCCACTGAGCCACCGGGTGAAGTGAGCGACGGAGCAGGACAAGCCAGGAGAGTCTCTGCTCACCCAAAGCCACAGGTTGCTTCAGGCCTCTGCCTCCTCCCCAGCCCTGTAGGCAGAGTCAACAAACACATTCTCTCTCTGTTGAGGGGGTGCCCCTGTCTCTCCGCATAGATGTGGGCGTCACCCCACTCCCACCCCAGTCATGAGAAGCAAAAACCTCACCAGACATTGCTGCAGTCCCTGGGGATCAGGGTGCAGAACCCACAGCCCCCAAGTAAGAGGCACAGCTCTAAAGCCAAGACTGGGGTCTCTCCCGCCCTCTGCTCAGCACTGACACTCGTACAAATAATTCTCAACAGACCACACCCAGACGGGACTCTGACTGAGACTGTAATTTGGGGTGACCAATGCACCCCCTCTCCTCGTTCTCCATCTTCCTGTACTTGCTCTGCCTTGATCCTCCATGGAGCTGGACCCCACATGCCCAGAGGCCCGGGACACTCCCCCTCCCTGCTCCCTGCCAATCCGGCAGGGTCCCTAACAGGAAACTCGCCCTACAAGACAGAGGGGGGCCGGTTTCAGTCTCAGTTAACTTTTACAGCCGTTTCTCCCATTTGCAGGCCCCTCCGGCTGAATGCAAAAGCATTTGCTGTTTCCTTCGCTGCGTATTTTTCATCCTGTGTCAATTAGCACAATGAAGGGATCTAATAATGATGTATGGGCCGCGCTGGTGTGCACCCGCACAGCGGCCGTGGGAGAGCGGCGGGGCAGGCGAGCAGCTGGCCTGCCATGGGGACCTGGTGCTCCGGCCAGGGGTCACTCGTTTCTAGATGCAGCTTTACGGGGCGGCGGAGGGTGGGGGGACCAGAAAAACCTTTATATCCAAGCATGTCAGGTAAAGGGGACCGTTCTGTCCACCCGCCTTCTCAAACATGGACATCAGCGAGGTCAGCTGGTGGCTTGTCCAGGTCAGCTGACCAGCGAATCCCAAATGCAAGCCTGGGCGTCAGATTTTCTGTCCTAGGGTTCCATTTTCATTTTGTACTTTATTTTTTTGTTTTCAAGCACCTCCACTCCCCTAACCCATCTCTGTTCTCCCAACTACCTTCTTTTTAATGGAAACAAACTCCGCAGGTCTTGAGGGCCTTGAAAGCACAGAGCTGGGGAAGGAGACCCAGCCTCTCCCTGCGGGGTCTCCAGCCACAGGAGCAGGGAGGGCCGCGGGCGCCCCTCCAAGACAGTGGAGAAGGGAGGGGGCTCTTTGGGGGGACAGAGAGGACAGAGATTCGCTCTTTGTCAGAATACCGGCAAGGCTTTGCCCTCTGCGAGTGTGTCTGGGGACAAAGTCAGTCCATCTTCAGCCCTAGACCGGCGTGGGGGAAGCGCCCGAGTGGGAGAGTAGCGCCCGGCTGGAAATGCTCGTAAATTCAGAAGCAGCGCCATCTGGCGGCCATCCCGAGAGCGGCAGGCGCGTCTCGGGGACATTTTCCCAGCTTTTCCGTGGATGGTTTCTGTGTGAAAGTGAGCTGCCTGTGTAAATCACCGGCTTACAGGGCTGCAGACACACTCACAATGATCCACCCAAACTGTTAGAAGTAGTGTCTCTGATGATCTAATTTGACTGATGTGTATTTATTTGTTCTATGCATTTCTTTTTTATAATTTGATTTTTGGAAGCACGGACCACACATCTTTTCCACTGGTGAAAGAGATAAAATTGTATTCATTTTGGAGGGGGGAAATTAAATGAACAGAACCTGAACCAATCTTTGGGTGGCTCCTGGGAGCTGACGAAATTAAAAAAAAAAAAAAGATTTATGCTTTTATGCTTACAGAACTGGGGTACAGGCCAGAGGTATGGGGGTGAGAGGATTCACCAGAGACAGAGTGGGGAGCAGAACAGGCAGATCTACTGGAATACATTGCTAAGGCGACCAGCGGGGAGACAGGAGAGGTCTGCCACACCACGTGGGTCAGCTCCCTGGCCGGGGATTGAACTCTTGCTGCAGTGACTTGGGGGTGCTTCATGGTGCCGTGCTTTAACACGTGATGCCCCCAGGGAGAGCCCGAGCTGACTAAACCTTTAACAGAAATGAAACCAGGTCAAAATGCCTGGTCCTGAAGAGGGAGAGCAGGAGCCTGCAGGATAGGGGAGGTCAGGGTAGCCAGGCCTGCAGATGACCCTTTGTGCCTCGCAGCTGGGAGCCACTTACGAAGGACACCCCTGATGCTTGAGCTCACGCCTCGGCTCAGGGGGTGAAGTGGCCCCACAAAGCCTGGTCCGTCCCTGCCCTAGCTATGGCGGTCACCATGGACAGCGCCCCTGAAGGCCCAGGGACTGCTGTTGCCATAGCAGCCGCCCTGTGGCTGCACCCTGCACCCCTGAGGATCCCCACTAAACAGATGAGCTGACCTCTCACCCACCCACTCAGGAGACTTCTCAGACCGAAGCCTGCAGGGAGCAGGACTCTGCGTCTCGCGTGTCCTCTGGGTGGTGTGGGTGGCTGTGCCCATGCCACGGGGGATGCCATGCTGGGAGCAGAAGGAAAGATTCCGCTGAATGCGTGGCTAGGGGGCAGCTATGGGGCACCGACACCCTGTTGGACAGGCTGCCCATGAGAGAACGAACAGATGGGCAGGGTCAGGCCCCTCAGAGCTCAGCTCACAGACTCAGAGGCCCCACAGAGGCCCCTTTTCGCAAGAGAATCCCGATTCTCCTCCCTTTTCTCCTGTGCCTGTACCTGCCCCCTCTTCCCTCCCTGTCCCCCTGTCCACTCCTCTCCCCCTTCTTCGCTCTTCACTGCCCTCCCCGTCTCCATCCCCTGGCCTCCTTCTTGCCCTCTCCCTCCTCGCCCCCTCCTAAGTCATCTAGCTCAGCCAGAACTGATAAGGTTCAAATGACTCCAGTTCCCAGGGAGAGAGCAAGATGGACACACGTGAGAGGCAGATCTGGGGGTGCCGGTGGCAGCTATCTGGCACCTGTGTTAAGCTTAAAGTGGCCGTGAGACACCCAAGAGGGGGCAGGGAGCTGGAAACCGGAGCAGGCTGGGGCTCCGAGGGGAAGCCGGAGGCTCGGGACGCAGGCTGCCACGTCCCGGGCTGGGGCCACATGGCCGCCGGGCCTGGGGCGGAGGGTCCGGGAGGAGACAGCCCAGGCCGGACACGGAGCTCAGGGGACCCCACCACAGAGCCCCTCGGGGAGGTCAGGGCAGCAGAGAGGAGAATCCGCGGTGGTGGGAGCTAGGTGACCGCCCCAGAGGGAGAAATCCCGCACGGTCCGAAGGGTAGCAAAGGGTACAAAAACAGTGGTGCTTCGCTGACGAAAATTAATTAACTCAAATGTAAATTTTTTTGAAAGAATCAAGAGGGGACTGAGGCTGGAAAAGAAAAGTCAAACACAGACATGGGGCAGGATGGGACTTGGGGGGGAGGATGATGCAGGGCATGAGCTAACACAACCCCCTAAACGCTACGGTGAGGAGAAAGCAAGAAACTGCAGTGCCAATGGGTGTGACCGCCCCCGGGTCCCTCACTTACCAGGACAGACAGACCCTCTTGCTGTGCCTTTGATTCACACCCCCAACTGCTGCTTCCACAAGTAGACCCTGCTGTTGGCTAGCCATTTGCTGTGAGCCACCACCTGACACCCAGGAGACTCTCGAGAACCCCTCAGAAAAGTGGGATCACTGGGGAGACCCCCCTTCTATATTAGTTTTCCATAAGGTTTCTGGTGCCTCCGATTTCACCATTAAAGATTCATTCTTTTGGCTTAAGGCTTTAATCCTCTATTAAATGTAAATCTCACTGGCAAGCCGATGGTGTTTGGGGAATGAGGTCATACATTAAGCCTTATCTATCACTGACACCTCAATAAGAGTGAGTTGACAGTCTTTCAAGAGGCAGGTTTAATAGGGGAGAAGGGAGATAAATGTACAGGTACCGGAGAACTTAGCAGCAAAGGGAAAGACACTCAAGGAGATAGGATCGGAAACTAACATTTATTGAGGCATTATGCTAATAAGGAAAAGAAAAATAGCTACCTTTTACAGGCTGCTTTAATGTGTCAGGTTCCATGCTGTGCTTTTTACGTATGGGGGATAATTTACTGTGATACCTGTTTGTGTTTTGTTCTCCCTGTGAAAGGAAGCTCAAGAGATCAAGAGGGGTTTTCCTTGCCTTGTCTTAAAAGCGAGGAAGCAAGTCCTGTGTCGGGGGACTGTGCTGCTTCTCCCTGTCCCGGCAGGGCAGAGCTCCCCTGGGTGATACGTGAAAGCTATTTCAGCCATGGGCAGAAATCTCTCTTCTCATCCCACACAGCACAGAGTCAAGGAGAGCGATGTCAGCGCAACCCTCTGCTCCCTGCTCCCATCAGGCTCAGCGGTCGCTTTGCACTTGAGCCGGGGCTTGATGGTCACATGGTGACAGCTGCGATTACAAGCCAAAGGGCCAAAGAAGACGGGGTGTCCTCTGTGCCTCCTCCATAACTGAAGACTCAGTCCCCTCCCAACGCACTGTTCTGCCATCGTTTAGCTATGACCTTTGTGGTCCTGATCCAAGACGACCTCCTCTGCTTCCAGGAAAGAGGATGGGAAAAGGGGGAACGAGATGGGGGGGGGGAAGGGGAGGCCACACTGGCTCTAAAGTAAGATTTCCAGAAACTTCCATTCCTATCCACCTGGATCCCTCGAGTGAGGATTCAGCCATATGGCAAGCCCAGGTTGCAAGGCAAGCTGGTAAACTTCAGTTGTTCTGGGCATCTACCTATTTGGGTACAGTCCCACAGACATGAGAGATGCTACATAATGTGCTTAGTTTCTTATTAAATATACCAGCAATTCAGTTGTGAGCTAGTCAGAGAGCCCTCTTTTCATTTCATTTAGAAGGTTGAAGTTCAATGATGGAAAGTAGGGATGGGGAGGAGGGTGGGTGGTGAGGAAACAGAAAAAGCATTTTTGTCCATAATGGGGGGCGGGGTAGGGTAGAGATTTGAGGTCTTCACAAGTGGCTGAAACCAGTATCCTGTTTGAAACCTGAGAGGGTGGACAGGTGCCCCCACCACACAAACGCTCAGACATGAGTCTGTGCAAATCACCATCATGAGTTGCAAAGATCAGCAGATCAGGCTGCAACCGGTTCTGGACCCAGGAAGTTAACACAAGGACCACGAGCCATCTCCTAAAATCCACTGTCAAAGTCCCTCCTGTGCCTCCTCCTCCACTAAGAAAGGTCTCCCCGAGAACCCGACGAACACCCTGCTTGCTGCCCCTTAATGTTTGGCAACAGGCAGACTTTTCCAGGAGAGGCAGCATAGGGCATCCGTTCTCCTTCCCAGCCCCAGAGCCGCAGAGTGCCGATGCGGGCGCAGGCCCAGGGGACACGGCGCGGAGGGGCAGGGAGGTGTCTGGATGGAGATGCACCTTGCTGGAAAGTGGCAGAGGAGGTTTCCAAGGTGTCTTCTGAGCCACCCGCCGCCTTGGAAATGACAGTAACAAGACTCAAGCTGCCAGACAGCTTAGATAACCCGTCTATCCGCACCGCAGCAACAGTGACACTATGTAAACCAGTCAAGTGGCATCATGGAAGGTCTGTGACATATCTGTGTCACTTTCCCAAATAAATGGATCTTAAACAGTTGCATCAATGCACAGACATCCGTCTCCCCACACAGTCTGCACGCGGGGCCCAGCTGCCACTGTTCCGGAGGATGAGTCGGGGTGGGGGCTCCCACTTTTGGAGACCCCCACGTTGCTCTGTGTGGGGCTTCTCCAAATGTTTCATCTGTGCTCTTCCCCCATCCCCGGAGCGTCCGATGTCCAAAAGCCAGGTTTTGCACCATGCTAGAATTTTCAGACTCTAAGGTTCTCCGAAGAGGCGGACGACGGTCGAGCAAGGTCACTGGTTAGCCCCCACCGTGCAAACGCTCACAGACATGAGTCTGTGCAAATCGCCATCATGAGTTGCAAAGATCAACAGATCAGGCTGCAACCGGTTCTGGACCCAGGAAGTTAACACAAGGGGCAGCAAGCAGGGTGTTCGTCGGGTTCTCGGGGAGACCTTTCTTAGCGGAGGAGGAAGCACAGGAGGGACTTTGACAGTGGATTTTAGGAAGCTCATCTGGCCCATGGTTTCAGCTTCTCTTCCTTCCTTTGAGTTTCTCCTTGCTTCCTGCCTTTCTCCTCTGCAGTCCTTTACAATGGCTCATCTGCTTGGTGCATGCAACAAACAAGCCCTCCTGTGTCCTCTCCTGCGGGTGGCCTCCCGCCCCATACTCGGACGCCCACGCTAGAAGGACAAGGCACCCGGCTCTGCCCCAGCCCATGAGCCAACAGCACCGTGCTCACACCTCCATGTCTCCGCCCTCCGCTCTCCATCCCTTCTGCGGCCACGCAGACAGCTGAGGAAATGGGCTTCCGTCTCCCGTCTTTCCTGCGTCCAGCCCATCTCTGGCATCCGCGCGGGCAGCCGGGTCAGGTTCTTCTCAGTGCTCATTTTCCCTCGGCGCCCATTTCCCACAGTCATATTTTCAAGCTCTTTCCACCGGCGGTGAGGGGTACCCCAAGTCATCTGTGACCACAAGCAGCCTTGCACCAATGTATTGAGGAGCTCCCCTTTTGTGTGTGCCACTGACAGGAGGGGGTGGGCTGGCAACGCGAGGGTGAGGGGTTCTAGCACCCACTCCCCACTCAATGTGTGTGTGTGTTCCACAGGGCTCCCTAACAAAGGTCCACAGACAAGGTGGCTTCTGTGACGGGGCTTCTCTCTGCTTGAGGGGCTGGAAGTCTAAGAAGAAGGCATGAGTGGGCTGGGGTCCCCGTGAATGTCCATTTTACACCTTCACATCACCTTCCCTCTCTGCGTGAGGGTCTGGAGGTTTCTTCTTTTTAAAAAGATTCATTTATTGATGCATACAAAAACTGGGGTACAGGCCACAAGTGCAAGGATACACCAGAGACAGAGTGGGGTGCAGAACAGGTGGAGCCACTGAAATGGCTGAGGGGAGCAGGGAGACAGGAGAGGTCTGTTGTGCCACGTAGGTCACCTCCCGGGCCGGGGCTCAAACTCCAGCTGGGGTGGCAGCTACCAGCTTCACAGCGCTGCGCTTTGGCCCCTTGTACCACCAGGGGGTGCACTGGATGCTTCTTGGAAGGATGCCGTCCTGCTGGATCAGGACCTGCCCGAATGGCCACGAAGCCACTTTTCTCTTTGCAGACCTCTGCAAACAGTCATGTTCTCAAGTCACGAGGGCTGGCACACCAACACCTGGATCTGGAGGACACACAACTCACGCCTACACCGAAAGCCCTGAAATTACAACAGCAGTTCCTGCCCACTCCCCTCACAGTCCCCAGCAACAGGAAGGCCCCTCCTGCCGGGCACGAGGGTCACTCGTCCACAGAAGTGGGGAGAGACAAAACAATAGGAAAGCGGCCGGGCTGGGTGGACATGGGGTTGTGGAGCACTGGGAGGAGCTCAGAGAGGATGCACGAGAAAGCAGCAGCCTGGGCACTGGGTTCTTCGAATCCTTTGTGATTTTTGAGAAATGTGAGCAAAGTCATCTACTGGAAAAACAGCAAGGCCAGCGGGAGGCAGAGAGTGAAAATAACTGGATCTCTGTAGCGGCTGCTCCACACAGCCGTCCCGCCACCAGGGGTGGCTGTGTCACTCCCCAGGGCTTCAGGAACCCCCTGAGGAGTCTTCAGGACCCAAGCAGAAGGGGAACCACACGACCTAGAATCTGCTCCCCTCAGAGAGGCGTCCCCCATGAGAGCCAGGAGGGCAGTTGACACGGCGAGAGGCGAACATCGCCCATCAGGGAGCAGAAGGGGCAGGGTGGCGTCCAGGCGCTCTCCAGGCAGCTCCCGCCTCTCACTTTTGCATGTTCTTGGCTGGGCATGAGAAGTTGATGCAGAGTAAGTCGAAGCGGGCAGAGGTTTGCCCGCCACAGTGAAGGGCTCCAGCTGGTTGTGTTTCCTCGACACCGCTCCTCTTCCAGTCTCTAGCCTGACGGGTCCGGGTTCCCTAAGGAGGGCAGAACCTCATCTTTGCTGGATGGGGCAGAGGACCAGCTCAGGAGCTGGCGGTCACTGTGCCCAGGCCTTGGCACACCCCACAAGTGGATCATCCCAGAAATGCCATCTTCATGTCCCGCCCCAGGAAAATGCATGTCAACCCAGGGATAGACCACAGTGGGTCAGAGCCCAGATGGGTGTCACCGTGTTCTGTCTACACCTGCACCCACCACCCACGACTTACTTTCCACTCAGAAATACAAAAACACTTTTTATGACATAGCCCCATTTGCAAACATACCACATCCCCTTTTCTCTTTCTCTTCTCCGTGTGAGTCATTAGATCACACAGTTCTGCCTCCCTGCCCAACATCACTCCACACCAATGTCATTGCCAATGTGTACCCCTTGTGGGTTCCTTCCTGCACCCCTGGGAAAGTGTCCCTCCACTGTGGTTTTATGAGCACCTGCCTACAATCTGACAGCTCCCACCTGGGAGCTATCTGATCTCAAGCGCTGTTTCCTGTTCATTCAGTTTTGCATCCTTAACACAGCGCCCTGTGTGAAGCAAATGCCAAAATCTGGCTCACTGGCCAAAGTTTTCTTCCTCTCGGATTTTAATGAGCTGGTCCCAGGCACTGACACCACAGGGCAGTCTCTGGAAAGGATCAGCTCATCCTGGCTGGGCTCCAGTCGCAGAGTTTCTGATTGGTGAGTATGATTTAGGCTGGAGCCAAACCTAACCTTCCTGCCATCCCTGGAGCTACGCCTGGAGAAGTGAGGATGAAGGGGGGATGGACAGAGAGATTTCTGTCACCACCATCATCGATAAAAAGAGCCGTACATGCAAATGATGAAGCAGACCAATGTTTGACTTTTTCTAGAAAGACCACAAGTTGGTTTTGTTCATCACAAACCTATAATGGGCTCTTCCTGTTGGCACAGTGAGTTAAAGCACAGCACTAAGAAGCTAAAGCCATTTCAGCATGAGTTCGATCCCCACCTGCGCCGGAGGTGACCCACAGGGTGCGGCAGACCTCTCCCGACCCGTCCGCTGCTGCCTGTTCTACTCCCCATTCTCTCTGGTGAATCCTCTCACTGCCCCTGCACCTCTGGCCTGTACCCCAGTTTTGTATGCATAAATAAATCTTTTAAAAAGAAGAAGAAGAAAGAGCAAAACCTGTAATGACAGCAAAATACTGCCAAGAAACAGGCTTCCAGCAAAGTAAAAGTGTGGCTGTTTCCTGGCCTCAAATTGCACAGGGGAGTCAGAGAGAAGCTTTGTTCATATTATCTACCAAATGCTTTTTTTGCAGGTACAAGCCAGTTGGTGGCTGGTGGAGGTCACCCTTCCAGCTACCTGGCTCCACTCCACCCAAATGCAAAGCTGAGAAAAACATAAGGAGGTGGACTGCTAGAGTGAGGACTTCACCATCTCCCTAAGTGCGTGGGGTGATTCCTGGTGCCGGGGTAAAGAGGAGCCGGAGCTATGTCAGTTAGTCGCCCATGAGATGCATCTGCTGAAGATGTTTTAAGTGCATCTCCTTCCAAAGTCTATCTTGGAGACAGAGACATTTCTGAGAACAAGAAATACAAAGGACTGTTACATATAGCTTAAGAAGCTACCATAGCTTCCTCACCGGAGAAACCGCTGAAAACAGCAATCTGTTGCCATTTTCACCTGACCAGATCGGCCTGAAAGACAGAATTTGGTCCAATCCTGTGTGAAGGCAAAAAAGCTCTTTCATCTATTATCAATGGGTGGAGATATTGGTATAATCTCTATGGTGAGAGATGTGTCAATATCTATCAAAATTACAGAAGTTCATGACTTTTCACCCAACAAACCTGCTTCTGGAAAATGTATTCTACAGACCTCCTTGCATAAGAACGAAATGATGGATGCCCGTGGTTATTCTTGCAGCATTATTAATAAAGACAAAAGAATGGAAGGAGCCTATTTTTATATCAAAGAGGATCTATTTGAATAATTGATGGCGTATCCATACTCTGGACTACTGTGGGGCACTGGAAAAGAATTAAGTTTAATGTTATGTACTTGATTGCAAGCTTTTCAAGATAGATTATAGTGGTGGGGAGAAAAGGAAATTGCAGGAAACCTTCAGCGCAATGCCACTTACATAAAAATGTGTGTGTGCAAATGCAGAGGAGAGCGCGCTGGTCACCAGGAACGCGACAGAACGTCTTGAAAGCAAGTCATTCAAATGAATCTGCTTATTACCTGGGTGTTCCCTCTGGGTACTGGTGTGAGAAAATTCCCCTTGGCAGATATTCCTATAATCACAGGCATTTCTGGAGCTGAGGAAATTATTCCACATGCTTAGAAATGATGGTGCCCAGTCCCCTTATTGTAATGGATAGTAAACTGACGTTAAGTCAGGAAACCACGTCTCCCCCAGCGGGGAGGGACAGCGGGGAGGGACAGCCACCTGGTCTTAGCACCCAGCCCACCTGCTCTCGGCCCAGCCCAGTCCTGGGGAAAGGTGTCCCTGGGCTAAAGGGAAGTGGGAGACAGAAGTCCACCCCCCCAGGCGTGAAGGCTGCTTGGGAAACCAAGTGAGGTCCTTCTCCCACTGAAGGATGGTGTGCCCTCCACTTAATTCCTATTCATTTGTGATGCTTATTAGAGCGTCTGAAAATATAAGCTGAGTAATTGGAGCATTAGAATTGATTAATTGAAGTAGGCTTTTGGTGTAAATACACCTGGAGAGATTTTTCAAGGTGGGATTCTCTGCAAAAGATTTGGGAAAATGCAAACCTCTGAACACGAGAGGCTGGTGTGGTGGCTTTAAACCAAGGCTGCGTTTCTGATGCTTCCATCTTTGGCCTGTGGCCCCCACCTCGTGAATCTGAGTGCCCACCCCTGTGAAGGAGGGCAGAAGGGGTAGAAGGGGTGCTGTGTCACTTCCCAACCACGACATCAAAAGGCAGGCACACAGCTTCCCGTCTCTCTGGGAGCCGTGAGCCACCACGAAAGGCGTCTGCCCACCCCGCAGCCACCATGTTAACAGGAAGCCCAAGCCCCCGGGTGAGGCCGCGGGGAGGTGCTCCAGGCCACAGTGCCAGCCAGCCCCCAGCGGCCCTGCGTCTCTAAATGTGTCTACTGGCTGGATCTTGCTGCCACATAGCCAGAGCTACCTCCTCTGAAGCCTGGGAAACATGCAAATCATCAGAGCTGGACATGATGGCAGAGACTACCCAACTCAACCTTTCTCTTGACTAGGTCCCGAGAAGGGGAGCACAGCTCGAGGCGACACAACCAGTCGTCATGGAGATGCTCTGAGCCAAGGGGAAGGAGGCTGGTTGGAGCGGGGGTGGTTGAGCTGGCCCCTGGCAAGGCCAGCTGACCACCCTCGCTGCTGCTAGTGGTGACTCCCAAAATCAATGAGTCAAGTTCCTCCAGCAGACTTACGGGGGCAAAAGCATCACCCAACTTTTGACACAGACCTAAGCGCTTCGAACAGGAAGCCATCGTTTGTGTCTTCCAGCCTGCTTATACCAGCACAGGGTCTCAGGTGACTATTCCAGTGGCTCAGGGTCCACAGGGACCCACCCCAGTCAGGGCGCCCACCGCGGCAGGGCCCTCACCCACACCTGCATGCACCCCAATGGGGCACTGAGACACCAGTGAGCCTCAGCTGCACGGCGTCGGGTGTGGAGGACACCCCAGGACGCAGAGAAACCCCAGAGAGGACATTTTCTGTGCACCACACTCGGTGGCCTCAGCAGGGCATCAACCTTTGTCCTCATCAACTTTATAATGAAACATCTTGAGCAAAACATTATTAAGGACTGGGGGGCTAGAGAGAAGCTAGAGAAAGGTTTAGGCCACTCTGGCCCCAGACATTGGGCCACGTCTGGAGACACTCTGCACTTGGGGGGCTACTGGCCCCGAGAAGGTGGAGACTAGAGAGGCTGTAAGTACCCTGGAATGCACAGGACAGTGTCCCCACAGCAAAGCACTACCCGACACAGAGCATCAGTCGGGCCAGGGTGGTGGGAGGCCCCCGGAAAGGACCACTGGGAGGGGCAGCCTGCAAGCACCCACCGGCAGAGGCCACACCCCAGGCACATCCTGGTGCCCAGGCCCAGGGCTGACTCCTGGGAGCCTGCTCTGCTCACAGCAGGGCTCCACCCTGCCTGTGCTTCTAGGCCAAGCTCAATAACTGGTCCCGGATGCAGGTGCTCCCAGGAGACAGGAGCGGGGTGCAGGAGAGGGGTGCAATAGTGCACCCTGAACTAGAACACAGACCTTGCTAGGACAAGAGAAGACAGCGGGGTGTAAGCTGAGCTGGGCGAGAGTTGGCAGCAGAAAGGACCAGCCAGAATCTGCAAAAGCATTAAAGCAACTCTGACCACCCACTATCAAGTATGATTACTTGACTCTTATGAGATGGTGTAAGAAATGATTGTGAATTTAAAGTTTAATTAAAGTAGAAGCCCCCATGGGCCTCTGGAGTTCAAGCACGAGAAAGGAAAAGCGCTTGGTGGGAGAAGGTTCAGGGGCCCCAGAGGGTGTCCACGTCCTTCAAGGGGGCCCAAGGTGGAGGTCACGGATGGACACCAGACAACTCAGTGAAGCCGTGTGCTTTGGGGCTCGAGAAAGTACTTCAGATAACATACTAAAACATGGAAAGATGCCAATATCCCCACCTCTTTCTAGGGTCTAGCCTGGAGAATGTGCTACTCCACCTTCACTAGCACTGAACCCAGCACCAGGAATCCGGGGACCCAGGCCCCTCTGCATCTCCGTTCCCCCGCAACCATGAACTCCCCATTAACCATGCCAAATGGCGGTTTCCCCCAAGGGGTTGATATCACTATTTGGAGCCTCCGTCCTATGGGGTGAAAGCATCTGGAGACCGACACTCAGGGTCCACTCTGTTCATCCCATTCACCCCCAGATCTGGCCAAAGCCCCCTTTTCACTTTTGCAAAGAACACACACCCTACCTAAGGCAAAGATAGGATCCTGGGCAACATTCTCTCTTAGGCTTTAACTCTACTGATCTTAGAGATGTGGGTTCTAATTCTAAACCCACCAGAGCTATTTTTAGTAGTGATTTTAAAAACGCATTAAGTTCACCATTTTTAAGTGTACAGTTCAATAGTATTAAGTATATTTATCATATTGTCATGAAACAGATCTCTGGAACCTTTTTATCTTAGAAATCTGAAACTCTACATCCACTAAACTCTCATCCACCCCTCCCCCTGCTGTTAACAACCACCTTTCTATTTCTTATTTCAATGATCTTAACTGCTTTAGATACCTCAGTGAGTGAAATCATACAGAACCTGTCCTTCTGTTGTTGAGTTTTATTTCACTTAGCATAATGTACTCCAGTTTCAGGCATGATGTAGTGTGTACAGGGTTTCCTTCTTTTACAGGGTTGAATAGTATTCCACTGTATGGACAGACCTGTTGTCTGTATCTACTCATTTACTGGTGGCCATTTGAGTAGGTTCCATTTCCTTGCTATTATCACTGCTACTGCATTGAACATAGGTATCCAAATATCTCTTTGAATTTCTGCTCTTTTTTTTCTTGACATTTTCATGCTTTATTATGTTTGTTTTTTGTGCTCTATTACTAATTTTTTTCCAATTTACTGAGGTATGATGAACAAATAAAAATAGTATATATTAGAGTGTAGAACTTGATGATTTAATATGCACATAAGTTATGAAATTATAACCAAAATCAAGTTAATTCTCACATCTAGCTCCTCTCAGAGCTCCCTTTTTTTTGATGGTGAGATGTACCGTTAGCAAATTTAAAGCCTACAACGCACTATTGTCAACTACACTTACTACGTTGTGCCTTAAACTCCAAAAACGATTCCTCTGATGACTGACAGTTTGTATCTGTGACCAACATCTCCCCATTTGTCTGGCCCTTGGTCCCTGGAAGCCCCCATTCTACTCTGATCTTACGCATTTGACTTTTTTTAGATTCCCAGAAAATGTTGTAAGAATATACAATGGAGTGAAAAAGAGGAAAACCTGCCGTGTGCAGCAACACGGTGGCCCTGAAGAGCGTTATTCTGAATGAAATAAGCCAGGCCCGGCGCGGTAAGCACCACACGTCCTCACAGAGCAGAGCACTCTGAAAGCGCCAAGATCCTGCTTTGAATTATTTTGGGTATTTACCCAGATGCAGGATCACTGGATCATGTGATAATTCTATTTTTAATTTACTGAGTAAAACTCCACAGTTTTCCATAATGACGCCGCTATTTTTCATGCCCGGACAGTGCACAAACTCTCACTAATCCTTGTTCTTTTCTCTTCTTTTGACAGTGACCATCCTGAGGAGGGTGAAGTCACTGCAGACGGTTTGAGAAGTTCAGACCCTGGGCCCTCCCTGGTGGCGCAACAGGACGCAGCATCGCAAGCCAGCTGCAGCCGCTTCAGTGTGAGTTGATCCCCACCCTGGAGCTGACCCACAGGGCACAGCAGACCTCTCCTGACCCGCCCGCTGCTCCCCTCAGTGCTGTGCTTCGTTGATCTACCTGTTCTGCTCCCCGCGCTGTCTCTAGTGAAGCCTCTCACTGCCCCTGCACCTCTGGCTATACCCCAGTTCTTTATGCATAAATAAATAAATCTTTTAAAAAAAAAAAGAAATTCAGACCCTTCTATGGGTCAGGACAAGGGAGAGCTTCCAAGCTGATTCAGACGATCTTTCATGTCATTCTCATCTCTAAAAGCCTCAGCAGACTGGGGCAGGGCTCAGATGAGAACGTGGAAATGAAAAAAAATCACAGTTGTCTCTAGAAGGACTAGAGATGGGGGAGAAGGGTGGCGGTGGAAGGGGCGGGGCCCCATGGTCTAGGGTGAAAGACTATGGGGGGTTTATGGTGGGTGGGGTATGTGAGGACATACACATGATGTGTATCCACACCCCCATAGTTATAAATTACATAATTTACATATAAGAGTAGTAAAGCACAGCATTAAAAATAAAGTCTATATTAAAATATATGTAGTAAAATATGTAATGTTAAAAACAGGTAGTGAAAGTAAATATAGTTTTCAACTTTTCAGCAACATGCTCCTGTTACTATCCTTTTGGCTGAATGTTGCCACATACTTCTGCAAATACAGTTACTCTATTTGACATTTTATTCCTTATAGATGTATTTTTGTTAGCACTGCAGAGACATCCCCCCTGTTTAAATGGGCGATTGTCTTGTAAAGAGATTTATCTATAATAACAGTCTTAAACGAGAGAAAGACGCTGCTAAAGACAAAGGCAATGAAGCTGATGGTCAGATTCTCTCAGATTTGACACTCAGATCTGCTGACCACGGCTTGTGTGAGAGGCAGGCGATACCCCCAACACACACTCAGAGGGCTGGAACAAATCATATGAGGTAACAAACTGGCAACAGCCGGACTGGTCCCTGAGAACAGAGTTAGCCGCGCCAGTCACCCACACATGGCGAGCTCTGAATGCTATGCCCAGCACGCCCCAAGGCACAGCCTGTGGATTACGTCTTGGTAAACCGTTAGGTAAATGCAGTCGGCAGAGGCCCTGCCATGAGGTTCGGAGACTGACCCTGCCAGGGAGACAGACTCACAGACAGGGCACAGGCTGAGGCAGGGGGTTCCGCCCCAGGCACATGTGGACCCCAACTCAGCCTCCTGGGAACTGGGGAGTTTTTAAGCCTCATAAGTTTTCTTTAGTTTACTCTGCAGAAATGTAAAGATTTTTTAAAATTACTTTTTTTAGAAAACAATAACAATGAACAACTATATATGAGACATTTTCTGGGGGTGGAGAGGGGAATGGGATCAAAACTGGGGGGGAGGGTAGTGTACTGGACTATGGTGATGGCACACGGATGATTTGGTGATGGGAAGCCCATGGGGAGTACAACTGAGATGGAAAAAGGCACAAAATGGTGTAAAAATAAATCATTGTATTATTAAAAAATAACATTTGAGTAGTATCTTATCACACATACTATATCTATCTGCCATATAACAGCATTCAAAAATTGTCATTATTATTTCTGTATTGCTAGCCTCTTCTGGAAAGCATGGTCTTCTTAGAGGAGTAAAGCAAGAAGGAAGAGATGAGAGGAAGAGGGGAGAGGACCAGGTTTTTGTATTCACAAATACTCCCTTCCCAGAAACAAGTCATTTATCAAAGAACCAGACTCTCGTTTACTGTCAAAACACAAAGGCTAATTACATTTGAAGAACAATGGACTACAAGAGCAAAAGAGACAGGGCCTGTTCAATTAATGGGGAGAGAAGGGGGGTCCCTAGCATACAATATTTTGGACATCAGATTGGAATGGTTTAATTAACCATTGCGACGGACGCGGACTGTCTGTCGTTCTAGAAGCCATCAGTCATCTGGAGCTTTTAAGCGTTATCATTTGGAGTCTCCCGCTCAACAAACAGTCCTTGAGCACCTGCCACACTTCTGGCGCTTGCTCCACACGGCGATACAGCTCGGACTGTAGCAGACGGGAGCTTGGCCCACTAACCAGTCCACTGGCTCCTACTCCAACAGAGCTCTCGTTTCACCAGCCGGGCGCTTCTTCCCCAGCCTTCTGCGTTCCGGTATATCTATATCTGCCCAGCTGTTCACATCAAACATCAGGGACCCCTCCTTGAGTTTTTGCTTTCTGTGGGACTGGCCCCCAGTCTACCCACACGTTCTGCCGGCTCTGCCACCCCAAGCACTCCTGACTCCCTCCGCTGGCACACGGGAGACCCCCGTCCATGGTACCTCTTGTCTTAAGGAAATAGATGGCTTTTCCCTTATGCTTGCTTCTTAGGGCAAGCCGCACAACACTCAGGGTAACGGAACAAAAGGTCAAGTCTGCACTGGAAGTGAATGCCAAAGTCTGCATGACCACAGTGTCAAGGCCTGGGATGGTTTAAACTGCTGCAGCAGAATTTCTATTCTGAAGACCCTGAGATTAAAAAAAAAAATCTATAGAGCACAAACCTGCCGCATGCAGCTGCTTCGGTTATTTATACGAGCATTTCCCAATTCAAATTGCATGCTCAAATCAAATTTCCCTGGTTTATGCCTTCTTCAGCAATTACTTAACGGCAGTTTACCTCTCTCTGGAGGAACAGAGCAGAAAGGCCTATAGACAAAATCTCGTTGACTCAGGGAGAGATAACGGAGGCCAGGCCTGGCACTGCAGAAGTCACTTTGCCCATGGAAGTGAATGCTGACGGGCCTCCTGGCTGTTTTTCAGCCTGGCTGATGGGAAAGCATTCTCCAGGGAGGGGGGTGAGGTCGTGGAAATGGAAGGAGAGAGGCTTGGAGAGCGGCCGGCGGAAGGGCACGGCTGCCTCCCACGCGGGTCCCGCTGGGCAGCGCAGACAGGCTGAAGGTCCAGAGCTCAGGCTGTTCCACACTCCGAGCAGGAATGAGAGAAGTCAAAGGGGGAAGTTATTTCTGTGCCAGAAAGCTTCTGGACCCGTAAAACGTTGCCCCAAAGCTAGATGAGTCCTATCGTAAAACCACGCAAAGGGCGTACTCCATCTTCACTGTAGCTCAACTTGTTCTTGACTCAGTTTTCATCATTCTCCCGTCCTCTGCCAAACAAAGACCGCCTCCATCATTGGCTCGTGCATTTACTCCAGAGAGGGCTCTCATTGGTTGGGCTCAGGCCACATGTACAAGTTCAAGCCAATCACAATGGAGTGGCCACACCATGCAGTATTCTGATTGGTCAGGTCTAAGTCTATTAGCATATCTCTCTAGACACAAATACCGTCTTACAATTCATTTCATTCAGTTGTTCAACTGGTGGTTTCTGTTTTGATCTGCTTGCCTTTCCTTTTAGTAACAGCACATTGATCTATTTGGGGGGAAGATTCCCCCTGCTCTTATCATATCCAGCAGAGGTGAAGGTGCAGTTCCTTCCTTTTCTCCACTCTATAGAGTTGGACACCTGACATGGACCTCACCTATCTGAACACTGTCTAGGACACAGGTCGATTTCAGGATGAACACTGGGCCCAGACTTCGCCACACAGAGTCCTCCTTAGGACTTTCACTGGAATTATCAGGGAACTGGAAGAGAAGTTCTAAAACCTTATTGTGGATAAATGAATCAAGGCAGGAAGCATGACATTAACAAAAATATCTCTGGCTACAAAAAAATCTAGTGGAAAACGGAGTCAAGGCAGTGATGTTTGTGTGGAATCTACCACTCACTGGTTCAGGAAACCTTGGGACAGTCACCTTGATGAACGTGTCTCCTTATCTGGAAAAAATGAAAATGATAATGACCTCTCTGTGCCTAATAGTCTGTGACTATGCCACAACCTCCTCTCTAAGTTCTGGAAGGAAAGAACTTTGAGATGGTGGAATTGCAAGATGGAACCACCACTGACCTCAGATGCTGAGTAAGGAGAAAAGCCAAGGAGAACTGCCTGTACCATCTCTAATTGTGATATGAAGATTTGGTTTATTAAACCAGACAGGTGGGGGTTATTTTCCTGCAGCCTAGTGGAGCCTGTTCTGACTAATAGGATAATCACAGTTTCCATTATGCACTGATACCTGGAAAGTTCATAATACGAAGCCATTTTGCAAAGATGTGACTTTGAATGGTGTGCCCCAAGGCAGGCATATGGTAACTGAGGAAACAGGTGTTATTTCTTCTGTCTATCATCTATTTCCAGGACAGTTCAGTGGTTTGCAGGAAAGAGAGTATTTGACGTGGAGACTGTTCCCTTCCCACCATAAGTATGTGAGTACTACAAAGTAACCTCCATGCATCACAGGGAAACATAAAGACTAAGAACCCAAGCACAGAGAGAGGAGCAAGTCTGTAACAACCACTCAAGGTAGAGCCCACGCCAAAAAGGAGGTGGGCAGAGGTAGGTCAATTTAAGAACCTAAAGAGAAGAGGTAAATGAAATGGGCTGGTCATGTCCAGTGCATGGCGGCTCAAGTCATGGGCTTGGACAGTAGTTTAATGCAACATGGATGAGATGCAAATATTAATGCAACAGCGTTTCAATTCCATTCTGCTACTTGACGACTTGAACAAGCCGCTTTATCTCTCAGTCTGAAACAGAAGGATTAAGAGAGTCCCTACCTCACTGTGTGTTGTAAGGATGAAATTAAGCCATCTATGTCAAGTGCTTCATGCACACATCGAGCTCAGCAAGTTATCAGAATGATATTACCGGCACTGTAAAATAAAGGGTGGACAAAGAAGGATACGTGGAGGAGATGAAGGAATGAAAGCAAAAAGATGACAGTGTAGTAGTTGTTTGGGGAGCGGAGGCCCACGAGGATGAACAAAGGGACCGGAGAATAATGGCAGGTAAAAGATGACTCTTACACAGAAGAGAAGCGGGGAGCCACTACGAAGAACAAAAAAAAAAATCTGTCTGAACTCCACGAAAGAGGGGAAGAAGGGAGCATGAGAACTTAGAGAGAATGTAAAGGGGGAAGGGAACAAAGAAAAGGCAAACAAGTTTTATGCCAGTCATGTTTAAACCTCGACAAAGGGAGAAAAATCCAGGAGGGGGTAAAGAATAGAAACACGGATGAGAAAGAGAAGTAAAACACAGGATGTCAAAGGAGGAGAGCTAAGAGTTCACTGGAAGCCTTGAAGGATTAGATTAAACACACACACACACACACAGAAATGTAGGAGAAGCACAGCTTACAGTAGAAATGAGTAATAGGAATTACCTCAAAACACAGAACAGGAGAAATGATAATGGTCCCTGATTGCCAAAACAGCTCTGGAAGCCAAAGCCTTTTTCATTAATATGGCGCGTTAACTTTGGCAGCAGAACTGGACCTGGCTGACAGCTGATTTAGTGCCTTTACTTATCCCACATTCCCCATAGCATGAACATTCCCATATTTTGCTGCAGGAATAAGCGAGTCGTGGAGTGCTACCTTGAGGGAGGCTACAAAGCATCTGTGTTGAAGGCGCCATATCACCCTCCAAACTCCACGGGGCTCTGAATTCCAAAGCACACGTGTCTCAGGGGTTTCACATCAGAGACCCTGGGCTCCTATCAGCAGACATGAGACTGGAGAGACTCACATCGAATAATGAAGCTGATGAAAACTACCATTTCTGGAATGTTGACAACAGAGCCAAAGCTGTATATTTGATAAATCACGTCATCCCCACCAGATCCTCATTTTGCAGACATGGCAAGGGAGGCTGAAAGAAGGGCAGTCATTTGCTACCCGTTTTCATTCAGCTGGCCAAAAGCAGAATTTGGGGTTTGAACCCAGATGTGTGACTTCAGAGCTTGCAGGCATGGACACTAGTTTATGGTGCTCCCCAACTGACTAAAGGAAAAGAATGGAAATGAGTGTTTTGGGGACCCTGGTGTGGGAGTCATTCTCAGGTGTGATGGTTCATCATCTTCATAGCCGCCAGGTAAAGTCCTATCAAAGTCCTATCATTATGCCCCATCTATGGAACGAAGCAACTCGGCCAGTCTCACAGACCAGAAAGTTTGGTGACTGATTGAATAGCAAATCTATGCTCTCCATCGATTGTGACAAATTCAAAAAGAGCTGGTAGGCGTCTCATTCAAAGGAAAGATCAGCAAGACGGGGACTTGTTCCCTTTATGATGAAGGTTCTCTGGGGTGACAGCAGGCACGACGGGGGTGGTCTTAGAGTAGGGAGTGTTTTGTGACCCCAGACCTCATCAGCAACTCCCCCATCCCTCAATGATGACAACTCACATTTTTTCACTTTTCGGTCAAGTTGTATAGAAATGTACCCTGAATCCAGACCTCCCTGTCAACTCAGCTCTTATCTTATAGGAATTCTGAAATTAGATCAAAGAGATACAAAAGATAAAAAAAAGATTATAATCAGGAGAAAATGAGATATAACAGGTGGTGCGCCTCCCCCTCCCCACTCACCCCCAAAACTGTGTGTGTGAGAGAGAAAGAGAGAGAAAACATCAGAAGGCACTGATATGCAAATTCTGTGAAAAGTCTATCAATGGTGATGATGGAGAGACTCAGGGCACTCCTCAGGCTTCATGTTCTTTTCTAAATGAAAATCCTTAAAACAACATGTGATATCAAGATGCAAATTTAAACAAAAGTTAAAACTTTATGTGGTTCACACTAAAGGCAAGGGGCAGGGAGTGTTTGCCACGCCTTCATCCTGTCATAGTTTGATCTTCAACAATTACCCTGCTTCTCTAAATCTTACCTAGTGTGCTGTTTCTTGCAACCAAATAACTCTTAGCAGCTCTGCACACGTGTGTGTGTGTGTATGCACACATGCACCTCCCTCTGCACCAACATACAAAAGGAAATACTATCCACTTTTATACTTAGTTAATGTTCCCTGTCAGGCAATAGGTGGAACATTTTGAACATGATTTTGAGCTTGTTTATCTGCCTGAATATTCCGCAATAGTACATTTCCTCCATGCTCTAAATATAGACTCATCCACTTCCTTCTGGACATGTTTGCCAAGGCAAAATATTGTGTGAAAATATGCCAAGTCCAATGTTTTGAATGCTGCTTTCCATTTCAGCAGTTTGGCAACACAGTGTCTTTAGAGAACTTGATGTATCAGTCAGGATAAGCTAGTGGCATCTGTGCTGACAAACATGCCCAAGTCTCACTCACTTAAAACAACAGACATGGATTTCTGGCTCCCAGTCCATCTCCTGCCTAATAGAAGAGGTACAACTAATCTGAAATGATTCAGGGCAGCTGACAGAGCTGCTACCATCTCACACCTGTTCAGCTGCCCCACCATCAAGGGGGAGGATCGCTGAGGATCATGGCCTGAACACTGCAAGCCAGAAGTGGCCTAGACTGTGTCCAGTGTCACCCAACCACAAGAAGCCAGAAAAATTCCAGCCATGTGTCCAGGGGAAGGGAGAACCAGATATCTGCTGATCATGAGTACTGACTCATCCAATCACCCACCGACCATTATCAGCCCTTAGCCCAAGCAGGTGAGTACATTAAAACGTTGGGCTGAAAAAAAAAAAAAAAAAAACCAGCAATAATAATACCAAGCCCACCCCACTGCAGTTCTTCTGACTTCTCTGTACTTTGTAGCATCAGGATAGTATGCCAAAATAAATTACATTGCACTGATCATTACATTTTCCTAGCAAAGAAGAATCCTATGTAACTTGTTTTTGCAAAGTGATTTTAAGAAAAGATGGGGAGGCCCTCCCTGGTGGCGCAGAGGGTTGAAGCGCAGCACTGAGAGGCTTAGGCCACTTCCGCATGAGTTCGATCCCCGCCTGCCCCGGAGGAGATCCACATGGCGAGACAGACCTCTCCTGACCCGCATGGCGAGACAGACCTCTCCTAACCCGCCCGCTGCTCCCCTCAGCAGTGTACTTCGTCCGTCTGCCTGTTCTGCTCCCCGCTCTGTCTCTGGTGAATCCTCTCACCCTCTGCATCTCTGGCCTGTACCCCAGTTCTGTGTGAATAAAAAAAATTTTAAAAAAAAAAAAAAGAAAGAAAAAGAAAAGATGGGGGGGGAAAGATTTTTTTTAAATTTTCATCTTGATATCACATGTTTTATTAAGAGTTTCATTTGAAAAAGAAAGTGATGTCTGAGAATGGAACTGATCTCTGGTACCTTGAGGATCAGAGGGATGGGCTGGGGGCTGAAAGGTATCTAAAAGGCTAAAGAGATTCTCCCCCTGTCCCAGGGAGCAGCAATGAGCTTGGAAAGAAAAATTTATTTAGATGTAATTCTGAAATTCAAACTCAGAGGCTAAAGAAACATCACTTTCCATTTTGGACAGTTATTTGACTTTAGGTCATCAATGGCCTTCTGCTCTGAAGCCCCATCACTTTGAGCTGGTGGGAAGTTTAGCTGAGCTTGTGCATGGCTGATAGGGAGGAACTAACATCCCAGTTGGCATTAGAATGTGTCTTCCCACACACTGGCCCACCTGGAGGCCCCCGGAGTAGGGGACCACCTGTTTCAGTCCTTGATGCTTTCCATTCTGGGAGATCTGTGGCTCAGAGACCAAGTCACAGCTTGAGGATTAAGGACCCTCAGCAAGCTTAGGGCACCAGTGTCTTGCCACCAGCTGCTCCTGGGGGACTGGTGCCTCCCAAGAGCACCTGAGAGATCAAGGTTCGGTCTCCTCTGCTCTCTGAACCTAGAGGGCCCTCTCCCGTCCAGGAAGCATAGCTCTCCTCCTCAGCTTACTGCTCAACAATAAGACAGTCTGATTTCACAAATGTGGCAAAGACCTAAAGACAAATCACCAAAGAAAAGATACAGGTGGCAAATAAGTATATGAAAAAACATTCTAATTTACATCATTAGAGAAATGCAAATTAAAATAGCAATGAGGTATTGCTACACACCTATTGGAATGGCCAAAATCGATAACACTGACAAAACCAAGTGCTGACAAGCATGTGGAACACCAAGACTCTCCTTCATTCTGGTAGGAATGCAAAATAGCATGGTCTCTTTGAAAGAGCTTGGCAGTTTCTAAGCCAAACATACTCCTCCCTATGATCCACCAAGCTTACTCCTTGGAATTTACTCAAAGCAACTGAAAACTTATGTCCATACAAAAGCTGAATGTGAATGCTTATCATACTTTATTGATAGTTGCCAAAACTTCGAAGCAACCAAGATGACCTTCAGTCGGTGAATGTATTCATTACCTGAGGTGCATCAGACAATGGAATATTATTTAGCACTAAAAAGAAATGAGCTGTCCAGCCATGAAAAGACATGAATTTTAATGCATATTACTAAGGAAAGATGCTAATTTGACAAGGCTACATTCCCTAGGAGTCCAACTGTGTGACATTCTGAAAAAAAGCAAAACTAAAGAGACAATTAAAGCAATAGCAGCTTCCAGAAGGCAGGAGAAAGAGAAGGATGAATCAGCGGGGGTAGGAAGATTTTCAGGGCAGTAAAACTAGTCTGTGTGAGACAACAGCAGGCTGTATAATGACACACCTGTCCACACCCATCGGCGGGAGCACACAGGACCCTGGTGGACACAGGGGACTCTGGGTAATGGTGATGTGTCATTGTGCATTTATCAAGTGTAATAAACGTGCCATTCCGTTTGGAAGGTGCTGGTGGGGAGGCTGTACGTGTGTAGGGACAGGGAATATACAGTACACCTCCACAGCCTAAATGTATTCCAAAATATAGTCTACTAAAAATAAGTATGGTGGCCCTCCCTGGTGGCGCAGCGGGTTAAAGCGCAGCACTGAGAATAGAAAGCCACTTCCGCATGAGTTCGATTCCCGCCTGCCCCGGAGGAGATCCACATGGCGTGGCAGACCTCTCCTGACCTGCTCGCTGCTCCCCTCAGCAGTGTACTTCGTCAATCTGCCTGTTCTGCTCCCCACTCTGTCTCTGGTGAATCCTCTCACCGCCCCTGTACCTCTGGCCTGTACCCCAGTTCTGTATGCACAAAAATAAATAAATAAATCCACAAAAATAAAAAAAATAAGAATGGGGGGAGGGAAAACCAAGGGAGACAGATACAGATTCATTTTGGGGGTCAGGGGGAGTCTTACAGCAGGGCCCTATGCATTTGACTTACCTGTCAAATCTTCACCGGGTGGATACCCCATGTACTGGGATACACAATGGTGACGGATCCATCACGAAAACAGACAAGGCTGTTGCATGACCTTTCATCCCAGCTCCTCCAGGCCTGTCTCACATTCCTGTCCAGTAGAAAGAGAAACGCCAGCCAAACCTCACCCAGCACAGAGGCAGGGTTCTAACACCAGATGGCCCCAAACCTGCTTCCAGTTCAAGGGCAGTCCCAGCCCAATCACCTAGGGCAAGGTGGAAGGTTCAGGTGACACCAGATACGGGACCTCCACAGGACACTCCAAAGGAAGCTGAGGGTGTCAAGGCCCTTCCAGTTACACATGCTACTCCAGGAAAACCACAGGCTTCAAGCTCACTCTCGGTTCCTCTACTCAGATTCGTATTTGACAAGAGCTCAAGGATAAGCATTAAATTTGAGGGGGAAAGACTGCAGACAAAGAAACACATAGTTATAGAGAATTGGAAAAACCAACCCCGCAATTAGGTTGAAGTTCTTTTACATCCGAGACAGGGCTGTGCTGGTGCTGGCTATGAGCAAGGCGTCTCGCCTGATCTCCAGCTTCCAGACCCATCTGCTCCCTTTGTGTGAGGGACTGTGATTTGATTTTGCACAAGTCAAAAGTCTAAAGATTTCTAACACCAGTGACATTAACAAAGGAGATGAAAAGGCAAAAGGAAAATTCATCAGCTCCCCTGGTTCTGCTTTATTAGGTCTCAGTGAGGAATCTTTGATGCTGAGTCCAAGTTGATGCTTTGGAATTGCTGTCCCGCCCCCATGTTCCCAGAAGGACGATTTTGCTAGGAAGTAGGATTGGTTGGCTAGTGTTTTTGGCTCAAGGATGCCACTCTTGTTACTCTTTGGCTAATGGAATTGGGTTTGGTTTGACCAGCTAAGACCCAAAATAATTTGTCACTAACAGTTCCCCAGCAGAACTGGAACTCTTCCTTCCCATCTGTTGCTGCTTGATTTTTTTTATTATTGTCCACGATGTCATTATTGTTGTTGCAGTTCATCTGGCATGAACTCCCTCTATTCCCCCCACCGCGAGTGGCTTCTACCACATCCCTGGAAAAACAGCTTGGTGAGCTTGCTGGGTGGATGTTACAGAGGATGAGTCACTAAATCTGCCTTTTCACAGCTGTTTCCATGTTGCATCTTCTCCGTGTGCCCCCTCCCCACTTTCTAATAATAATGCAGAATCTTCAAAGCCTGAGTCAAAAGGAAAGAAATCCAGAGACCCTATGATCCTTTGAGAAAAGTTCTCACCAGCTATGAGACATGAGAAGTCACGCTGGCTGACGTCTGAATGGTTTAAGCCCTCATGTCAGAAAAGACGCTGACGCTCATCTAAGAGGCTCTGGGCATAAGTGAAACACTGTGGAGCCTGATGACCGACTTCATCGCAAGGCTGTGCAGAGGAACACCAACAATGTCTCTCAGCAGGGACCAGGAAGCCCCTGCAAGGTGCCCAGGGCACCCGGCGGAATCAGACTGGGACATGGAAGACAGCCCCCAGCTACAGCACAGAGAACAGCCTGCAAGAGGGATGTTTCAAGCAAAGACTTGGATGGGAGGGCTGAGTAGGGCTATCTCTTGTACACCTGCGACATTGCAGGAGGACTTCTGGAAACAAAGGTTTTCCAGGAGAAAGCAGAAGTTAAACCTGTGTCAACTGGATGCTTATTTTAAAGTGACTTTCTTAGCAGCAAGCTGGTAAGGCCTGAGATATTTGGCCTACCTAGAGCAATGTGGCTATTCACAGAGAATAATCGTGTCAAAAGAACAGAATTATGGATACAGATGACCACGGGCACAGGGAAAAAATGCTCATTGTCACTTATCAACAGGGAAATCCAAATCAAGACCATCGCAAAATACCACCCTACCCCTTTGAGAATGACTGGCATTGAAAAGCCCAGAAGTAAGTGTTGGTGAGGGTGTTGGGGGAAAAGGAGCCCTCATAAGTCAATGCAGTCCCTACGGAAAACAATATGGGGCTCCCTCAAAATGTGAAAAATTAAGCAATCATAGGATCCAGCAGTTCCATTCTGAGGTATACATCCCAAGCATATAAAAATATGAATTCAAAAGGATAAATTCACTCCTTCCTGATCACACGGCAATACTTACAATAACCAGGTTATAGACACAACTCAAGTGCCCAGGGGCAGATGAGTGGATAAAGAAAATGTGCTACATCTACACAATGGAGTACTACTCAGCCAACAAAAGGAACTCTTGCCATTTGTAACAACATCAGTGGAACTAGAAGGGATTGTGCTAAGTGAAGTCAGTCAGAAGAAAGACAAAGGCTGCATGTGGAATATAAAGAAACCAAAGAATAGACAAGCCAAGCCAAAACGAACCCTGGAAATCTGACTGCAGAACTGGCACTACAGGGCAGAGGCATAGGGGAGCGAAAGGTGGTGGGGCCCGGTGGTGAAGGGTTAAGAGAACTTCACGGTGGACATCAGTAGTCACGGATGTTTGAAGAGAGATGACGCTATATCCCTAAAACATATACAGTGTTGTCAACCAATATCACCATAATAAAAAGTTCAATAAGAAAATAGAGCTGTGGAAAGAAGATGTAGAAAATAGGCTTCATCATTTCTATTCTGACAGAGCCAGCCTGCTGCAATGCCTTGGGTTATCATAACCCTATATTTAAATTTTAATTATAACAAATCGTCTCCTGCCCAGGAAGGAGATGGGAAAACCAATCATAAACATTTGCCAACTCAGTGCAGTAAAGTTCTGTCTTCCAAGAATAGGAGCTTTGGCTAAATCTTGGGAGGAGAAGGTGGGAAACTTACTCCAAGACTCAGCAAGGCTAAGCAGGCTGCCAGCACCCACCTGCATCTACCACCCACCAGCTATTCCCAGCCAGGGTCCTTTGACTCCTGGGTTTAATGCAGCAAGTCCTGTGGCTGATAATCTTGGTCTGTTCCATGCTAATAAGTGCTAACCTTGGGCCTTCTGAATGTTAATGATGTCCCGAAGGAGTAAAAGGTCTCTCTCCAGAAGGACTGGGGACAGAACAGGCAGGCGAGACTTTTGATGACCCAGATGTGATGTACAAAGGTTGGACAATGATGAAACTAAATTCCTCAGAATAAGAAAAATCAGCCAGATGCCAACTAGTAGGTGGAAACAAAAGCGCACACCACCTGAGAAGCATCCAATTAAGGTTGAGAGACTGAACTTGGACAACCAGCCAAGGTTCTATCCCAGGAGGCTGGATTCAGAAATCAATTAAAAGGAACGGCGAGGAGAGGCGCCGGGCCGGGCTGGGCTGCAGCTGGGACAGTGTGGTTTGACTGGCACTGCTGTAGTGGCACCATGTAGCATAGCAGTGTCTCCACCTCTGTTTTAACTTCATGCAGGAAAATTGCTAGCGAGGAAAGCAAGAAAGACCTAGACTAAGCATAAAAAAGTTGCTCACAAGAAAACTTGCAAAGAAGGAGGCAATCATAACTGGTGGCCAGGGAAACAGCAGGGTGGCTACCCTTGTTGGGGGGCAGCAGCTCTGTGTGGACTGATTCACACTCTTGGGACACTTCCTTGGGGTCCCAGTGCTGGCGCTTTGGGGTCAGATGGCATCAAGGGCAATGCTCGTGGAGCAGAGAGGAGGCGTCTGCTCTGAACAGCTGAGTGATAGATCTTACACAGTAGGAGTCCCTGGGAACACAGGAATTCTCCTGGGGCCTGGGGAGCTGGAGAGGCATGATGGCCGTGACGTTCACTCCAGGTGTCCAGAGCTGCACCCCTTCTGCACACAGCCTCAAGCTGCTCCTGCACAAGGCTGACTCCCCCATGTAAACTGAGATCTCGGTCAGCTGAGACTGGACCAGGAATCAGCACCTGAGACAAATAGAGTCCTCTGCAGGATAGTATGGGGAAGACAAGGAGAAGCCAGAGGTGCTGTGGGCTGTTTTGAGGGTCCGGAGAGAGGGTGCCGAGTAGAGGAAGAGAGAGGAACCACCCAGACCACCCTTTCAGGACTGAGGCCATTCTCTCCACAGCTGGGAGTGTAGGTCATGATCTCAGCTGACTAGGTTTCTGGAGATCACCCTGAGTGGGAGGGGGTCACCTTGCCAAGGTCATCCCCAAAGGACAGTCCACAACCAATGATGAGCCAGAATCAGGGGATAAAGACTGAAGCTGCTTGTCTGAAGGGAACCTCTCTAACGGAAGTAAGCTAAGTAAGATAAGATGAAATGTGATAAGGATAGGATAAAACAGTTGAGATGAGGTGAGATGGGAGCAAATAAGGTGTAGCAGGGCAGATGCGATCATACACATTCACATACACAATGGAGGATGATAGAAATACAGATACAGAAATAGCAAATACATGCAGATAGATGACAGGGGGGGATGAGGGGTGAATGGGTGGGTGGGTGCATGGATGGATGGATGGATGGGTGGGTAGGTGGGTGGATGGGTGGGTGGATGGATGGATGGATGGATGGATG